>NC_092333.1:708427916-708772500 GCF_046630445.1 Rutidosis leptorrhynchoides
TTATTGAGGTAGTTATTTACTAATTCATTATTATTATCATTATAACTATTATTATGATTATTATTACTATTATTGTTATTATTATTATTATTGTTATGTTATTATTGATCATTGTTATTAATACATGTATCATGATTATAATTATTATTATTAAGTATTGGTATTACTAGTACTAGTATTATTATTATTAAGTATGATGAATAACATTATTATTATTATTATTATTATTAATTTATCATTTTATAATTATTATCATTAGTGTAAGTATCATTAATATTATTATTATCAATATAGTATTAATATCATTATTAGGGTTATGATTATATTTATTATCATTAATATTTCTATCATTAAAAATTAATATTTGTATCATTTTATAAATGATAACATTATTATTAGTATTTTTTTTCGAGTATTGTAATTATTATTAGTAATACAATTATCATTATAAGTATCATGATCAGTATTATTATTATCACCATTAAAAGTATGATTATTTATATTATAATAAGTGTTATTAATATGTAATTATTAAAATCATTATGATAATCATTATTAACCGAAAAATTTATATTTTACAATTATTATTATAAATATCATTATTAATATTATTAATTTAATTATTAACAATAATACCTTATTTAGTAATATTAAGTCTTATGATTATTATCATTTTTATCGTAGTATTACTAAAATTACTAATTCTAACAAATAAATGATATATACATATATAAAAATACATTTAATACATATAACATAATGGAAAGTAATATTTTATATAACAAAATAAATATATGAAACATATATATTATTAATATAAAAAGTATATGACTAATAAATGTATATATATATATATATATATATATATATATATATATATATATATATATATATATATATATATATATATATATATATATTATTCGATTACAATTATGTATATTAATAAATATACAAATGATATAGGTTCGTGAATCCGAGGTCAACCCTACATTTGTTAAATGACGTTATATGTATTTTTACTACAAAATACATTAGGTGAGTTTCATTAATCCCTTTTTAAATGCTTTTGCAATATATATTTTTGGGACTGAGAATACATGCGCTACTTTTATAAATGTTTTACGATATAGACACAAGTAATCGAAACTACATTCTATGGTTGAATTATCGAAATCGAATATGCCCCTTTTTATTAAGTCTGGTAATCTAAGAATTAGAGAACAGACATCCTAATTGACGCGAACTCTAAAGATAGATCTATCAGGCCCAACAAGCCCCATCCAAAGTACCGGATGCTTTAGTACTTCGAAATTTATATCATGTCCGAAGGAGGATCCCGGAATGATGGGGATATTCTTATATGTATATTGTGAATGTCGGTTACCAGGTGTTCAATCCATATGAATGATATTTTTGTCTCTATGCATGGGACGTATGTTTATGAGAAATGGAAATATGAAATCTTGTGGTCTATTAAAATTATGAAATGAGTATTTATGTTAAACTAATGAACTCACCAACCTTTTGGTTGACACTTTGAAGCATGTTTATTCTCAGGTACGAAAGAAATCTTCCGCTGTGCATTTGCTCATTCTATAAATATTACTTGGAATCATTCATGGCATATTTCAAAAGACATTGCATTCGAGTCGTCGAGTTCATCAAGATTATTATTAAATCAATTATAGTTGGATATATTATGAAATGGTTTGCATGTTGTCAAATTTCGATGAAATGAAAGATTGTCTTTTCAAAAATGAATGCAATGTTTGTAAATTGTATCATATAGAGGTCAAGTACCTCGCGATGTAATCAACTGTTGTGAATCGCTTATAATCGATATGGACCTTGTCCGGATGGATTAGGACGGGTCCTTTCAAATATCAGGCTTAAAAGCTGATTTTTAATCTTTCAAGGCGATTATCCTTTCTGGGGATCAGATTCATTAGTCTTATCAAGCTAATTTGCACGGTGCCCTCCCAATTTTACGAGACAGATCCTCTCATGGTTAAGATAAGTCTGACCACTTGGCGACCCTTTTTGATGCTGAGGTCCGTGGATTTCCAGCTGATTTTTGAGAAAACTTTTCAAGGTTTTTTTGTAGACTCTACAACTGGTCTGGACGATAACTTCATGACCTAAATCAAGAAGCGCGTTTCTTTTTCGAAAGACTTTACTTCCTTTTAATGATGGAATTGATTCATCGTGTAGCTCCATCTTTCTTTCAAATATATTACAGTTTTTCGGGTAAAACAGATTAGTTTAGTCCAAAGCAAAAGTATCTTCAATTATTTGTTACAAAAATATGTGATATATGTTTTAAATAACTTGGTAAATTTTTCCCACACTTAGCTTTTATTTTCCTTTCTTTGCTTTTTTATTGTCCTCTATTCCATTTTAAATGAATTCTAACATTTTGGTTTGTTTCTCAATTTATGTCCTTTCCGAGGTAACAATAATTTCGGTGTTAACACCTAGTTTTATCGTTCATGTAACATCCCGTTTTTCCCGCACATATTGAAAGGTACATACTTAATCATTTGTACGTTTGTAACTCGCTAGATTATGCGTAATTGTATAGATATATGTGTATATATATATATATATATATACTTGATAATGTGTGCGCATACAAGTTTATACATGGGCTTTGATAGCGTTAAGTCTTGTGAGACTATTGTTGAAGGTTAGGCGAATGTAGGAAACGGGATTTAGGTGTACGAATCAAATGAAATCAAAATGTGTTTTAGATTGTCAAACTGTTCAGGCTTAGGCTAATGCCGCGCCGCGGCGATCTGGGCCGCGACGCGACAAACAAAGGAAATCTGGATCAGAAGTTGAGTTAAGAAGGGTCTTTTTTCCTTTTATACGCCGCGCCGCGAGAATTTGGGTCGCGCCGCGACATTTCTGCTGGACAGATTCCGGACTTAGCTCATTTTAATAGATTTTTATGGGCAATTTGGTAATTTGACTTGTGGATCTGATGGAGCATTAAATCTCCACCACTTATCCATTTATTTCATTTTTCCTTTTATCTTTTCTTTCCATTTTCTCTCCCAAAACACAAAACCCACTTAGTTTAATCTTGAGATTTGAAGGTGAAGATTTGTGAATCAAACCTAGGAGCAAGAATTAAAGTTGTTCTCCTTGTTGTTAGCTACAAGAAGATAGTCTTGGTAAGTTCTAACTCTATGTTTCGCGTTTTAATTAGTTATGCTAGGGTTTTGGTTCATTTGGAACTTATGTGACCCATTTGGGGTTAAAATGGGTGAACTTGAGTTGTGTTGATGAAAGGAAACCCTAACTAACTATAATCTAGGGTTTGGACTTAAGATTTGAAGTTGAAAGTGTTAA
Organism: Rutidosis leptorrhynchoides; assembly: GCF_046630445.1. NCBI lineage: Eukaryota > Viridiplantae > Streptophyta > Magnoliopsida > Asterales > Asteraceae > Rutidosis > Rutidosis leptorrhynchoides. The sequence goes on from NC_092333.1 coordinate 708,431,274, forward strand.
ATGGGTTCTTTGTCACTAATACACTTGTTAATGATGATGAAAATAGTTAATGAACTAAGTTTGACTTGATTGTGAGTCTACGTAATGTAAAATGGGTTAAAATGTACGAGTTGACCTAATTAGATGAAATGGGTATGGATTACCCTAAGTTTTGTGTTAATTGAAGTTAGTAGACTTTAATTCACTAGCCTTAATGATTAAAGTCGAGTCTTGGCCATTTATGGGCGGTTGTGGGTAGTTGAGTCATTTAATGCAAATTAGGTCATTAAATGCTCAAGTGGGAGTATTGTGGTTAATCCCACTAGTTGTGAAATTGAATGTGCACTTAATGATTTAGGTACATTGCGTTGAAGCTCGGAAGTGCTAAATCATCATCCTTGTGACAAGGTGAGTGGAGTAATTATACGTATGTGTATATGGCGTATTTATTTGTGAATGTTATGGTATGAATCACCAAGCCGGTAGTGCCATAACATGTGTGGGTTAGGATGTGAACCACGAGCCGATAGCATCGAGTGTGAACCACGAGCCGGTAGCACTATAAACTAAGATGTGAACCACGAGCCAGTAGCATCGAGTGTGAACCACGAGCCGGTAGCACTATAAACTAAGATGTGAACCACGAGCCGGTAGCATCGAGTGTGAACCACGAGCTGGTAGCACTATAAACGAGTATGACTCAAAAGCGTATGGTGTGAACCACGAGCCGGTAGCACCATAGCGATATTGGTTAACCATATTGAGATTGTTGTTTTTGTTAAGCATATTATATATATACTGAGTTGAGTATATGCTAATGAAGTGGTGTGATAATGTACGACTTGTTAGTGTTACGGGTATGTTGACATGCTATTTGAGTTACAAGTTCGTATGAGGTATTTGGTATTGTGATTGCAAATGGATAGGTTATATATATGTATGTATAATTGTTGCACTCACTAAGCATTGCTTACCCTCTCGTTGTTTATCATTTTATAGGTTCCGGCTTGGACAAGGGTAAGGGCATACAGTTGGATTAGTTTTCTCCCGTTTATGTTGACAGGGGGTGCTTTTGGCATAGCTTTTGAAGTTTGGCCTAACGTTTTGGGTAGTTTAGCCCCAAACCGTGCTCGAGTGTCGTTTGGATTATAAACTATCATTGTAGTGGGTCAAACTTGTATAAAACTTAATTAATGGCCTCCGTGCCTTTTGTAAACATTTAAATTGATGTACGTTTAAATGGAACTTGTGGAATGGTTTACATATTTAATTGGCGCGTAAATGTGTATTATATATAAAAAAAAATTATCGTATGGAATACGGGTTGGGTTGTTTCAGTTCATAAATATGTATAAACATGATTTTGAATTCATTTATTTGAAAATTTTGAAAAATTTTACGAGAATTGGGTAGTCAGTATATAAGACTAGGGCTGTTCTTTATTATCAGAGAGCACTAGATTCTAATACAACTACTGCGTTACTAGTATTTTTTTTAATGGTAACCAAGTGTATAAGTTAAAAAAAAATTTTAAAAAAAATCCGAAATAATTTAACCCCTTCCCACACTTAAGATCTTGCAATGCCCTCATTTGCAAGAAATCAGTAACAATTTAAATTATTGAGGGTGATTAGCGTAGAAAAATGATTAAATTTTACCAAAGTTTCCAAACATATTGGCGTTTGTTTGTTGAATGATAAATGGTGCACATCATTTGTTCATTCCGTCTTATTGTTACATCACATTTGTTTTTCATTTTGTTGTCAAAATTAGTAGCTTTTGCTGAACTTAATGCCAGTCTTTGAAAATGCGCTGTTTTACCCTGTTGTGTACATGAAATAAAATACATACAATAATAACATGCATGGTAATTTGAAATGGGACTTTAAATCCCACTTTCAAATCAAATATGAAATACTAGTACAACATAATAAAAATATTAAACTTACATAAAAGTATCAAAATATAATGTGTTCAAACATAAAAAAATAGAAATCATAAAAAGATAAAAATCATAAAAATCACCAATAGGAATTATATCAAACTGGATAGGGGTTCCAGTTCATGTCGTCGTTCGGGTTCCATGGTTGGTGATAGGTGCACTGATAGGCCTGGTTAGGGTCGTAGAGAGTATATGGTGGTCTCATCTCGGGCTGATGTGGAGGATAGTAAGCAGGTCGGGTCGGTACGTAGTGATCCTGAGGTGACAGCCGGCTCATGATCTGACGCTGATGATAGTCCCATCTATCATGCTGTCATTGCCTGGAATGCTCGTAATCATTCCGGGCTTGCCACTGCTCCATCCGACCAAATCTATCCTCGTTTGTCATTTTCACCTCATATACACGCTGGTAGACGTCAGTCATAGCCTCCCTAATGTCATCCGCTTCCTCCATTTCCTCATCTGAACCTCTCTCTACCTGAGGATGACTACCAACATAGGATATTGTCTGATTGCGTCTGCTTTTTAATACCTTAGCACCCTGATAGACCCTCAATCCTAAAGGCTCAACCTGTTCCCTACATTCCAAAAATGGACCCCTTAGTCCCTATCTACACTCAAATACACTCCAATGAGAGTAACAAAAATACCTCCTCCTATTATTCTCCCTTCCTGTATTCATTCTACCATTTTAGACAAATAAAAACCAACACAGTAAGGGATATTAACAAAGCCTCTTGGGTCTCGAATATACTTTAGGTAAAATAAATCATGTAAGGTCATTTTCTCCTTGTTGTGACCTCTCTGTGTAATCGAGTTAGCTAAAAATCTATGAATTATACGAAGCTCGACTTTGTTAATATGTAAGTAGGAGTGTTTTCCTCCCAGCGTAAAAACATTATAATATGACATACGCCTCCAGACGGCGTTCGCGTCAAAATTCCTATCTACCCTTTCACCACGATAAATCAAATTCATATAATCGGGTAGTAGTAATTCACCAGGAGTATATATCTGCAAAGCCCTGGCCATGTCCAGCATGGACATCCTGTACATCCTACGACCAAGTATAAATCTAAGAAAACCCCTATCATCTAACCTATCTACATCCGCATTTAACGCTATAGTACTCATAAGCTCAATGCACCATTCCTTATATACAGGTCTACGAATGGAGAATAAACATTCCCAATCGTGAAAAGAAGAGCTGCCATACCTTTGGATCAGATGCTCCCTAACTGAGTTAGCAAGTTGGACCCTTTCCAAAGGCTCCCAATCGATTACCCTCGGCACTTCTACATTTTTCGGTATCAGTTTGAATTTGTTACTTTGATATGTTGGGTAATCTCTCTAGCTTCTATCGAATCTCAGATTAGGATGCAACGTGTGTTCAGGAATCGTTGGGTATTCTACTGGCGGATGCATCGGAAATACTATGAAGGCATCAACAAATTATAGCGGATCATAATAAGGTACGTGTTGATCAGGCTGATGTTGTTGTTCCTGTTGTGGTTCTTGTTCGGGTTCTGGCTCGTATTGCAATTCTGGCTCAGGTTCCGGTTGTGGTTGTCTAGATGATGATGATGCACCTCCAGTTTCAGTATATTTCTGCAAAACACATTAAACACGAAATTTGTGCATCCAAATATGCATTAGTGTTAGCAAGATAACAACTTGAAACAATTACAATAACATGTTCAATCAAAATTAAACTTATACACATTTTCACAATTTTTACAATTCTACACTTTTTCAAATAAGCATATATGAAAATGTATACAAAGTTCATAAGCATTTAACTCAAATAACATGTCAAAATAGTCATTACTAGCAATTAAACAAGTCTCAAATGGCAATTATATCAAATTAATCAAGTTCATGAATTTTTAACCTAAAAAGTCCACTTTAATTCTCAAAAATCATGTTTAGGATCAAAGTTTGGATCATTTAGCTACCTAAACATGTTACACTACTTAATTTAGCAATAATTAATGACAAAAATCGGCCATAACCTGTTTATATCAAAAAGCCCCAAATTGCTCAAGAACACTAACCCTAGATTTCTAAAAATTTTGAAGTTTTTGGCTTCAAATCATGTTAAATAGCATCAATCTAGGTTATACATGTATAATATACTAACAATTTAACCCTAATTACACTAGAAATTAACAAAATCAAATTAGGTAAAATATTGGTAAATATCACAAAAATTAAGAATTTTAAGAGTTTAGGGGTGTAATTTTTACCTTCTTGTTGAAAAATCCGAACCTAGGCATGATTGTAGCGGATTGTAGGACGAAATTTGGTTGGATTTGGTAAAAAATGGTGATTTTAGAGGTGAATTGGTGAGATGGTTCGTGTATATGTGTTTGTATTGTGGTAACAGAGAGCAGCTCACTGAGCTTTATGTTTCTGGCCAGTTTTCCAGCCTCATGCGATCGCATGAGGTTACAGGGTAAATCTCATGCGATCGCATTTTTTTTTTAAAAAAAACCTTTAAATTATTAAAACAAATAATTAATTAAATTTAAAATTTTGTTTCTTTTTAGGATGAGGGCGTTTCGGATTGTTGTCCTAGTCCGTCCCTCGACAAAATTTTAAAATTTGTCAATTCAAAGCTCAGTTTTAAAAGCAAAGATTTTTGGGTTTTTTTTTTTGCTTACTTTAATTCAATAAGATTAAAAATAATAATAATAAAAGTTCTCGGCCCTCCCTTGGGTAGAGCAATTTCGGTTCAATGACCTAGTTTTCAACTCACGACGAATTTTAAAAATCATATTTTTATCTTAGTGAAATAAAGTAAATTTTTGTTTTTAAATTCACACCAAACTTAAATTTAAAATGCATAAAATTAAAAATTCATATTATTAAAATTTTAAAAAATCACACCAAATTTATATTATAATTTTGTTTTTATACATACAAACTTATATTAAAAATATAAAATTTTCAAATATTTACAAACTTAAATATATTGATTTTAAAAGTTTACAATAATAGTTTAATATTAATATATTAATTTTAAAAACAAAGTAAAAATAAAAATTAAAAATCTTTTTGGTCTTTTATCCCACTTTAATCAATCAAATATTATCAAAAATATACGCCCCTCTTTTCGGTAAAGTAATTTTGGCTATATTACCTAGTTTTACTCCTGACGAATTTCTGAAATATTTTGGGTTGATTGATTAAAGATATTTATACCTTAAGAATAAACGGTAAATTTCGCAGTGATGTAATAAATTTTTGCATGATATCAATAATTTCGGTTACGCATACCTAATTTTATTGAATACCAATTTAATACTTTATAGCGAACGATTTAGCGTTTGTTATCAAAAGGTTAAAAACAATAAAATAAAAATAAAAACTGTACATACTTACATGTGAGATAGAATTCTCAGTGACCTTCTTTAGCCCACTCATAAGATAGTCGGACTAATTGGTTTTCCATAGCTACATAGGCATAACCTCGAGTATTCAACGATTTTTCTTCGAAACATATGAACGGTCCTTCTCTGCATAAAGTAACGAACTATGTAACAACCCAACCCGATATACAACGATCACGCGGAAATATCAAATAATAAAAAAAAAATTTCCTTGTTCAGCTGGTGGCGCGGCGCGCCAGGCATTTGCGCGGCGCACAGAATGACCTGGACAGCCTGCTGTCCCCGAAAGTCAAAAATACGAAAAAGATTGACCACTTCCCGACGTATTTAGACAAAACGGTTTTCACAACATATTCATATATGAAAAACTAACACGTTCCATTAATAAAATAAGATTTATGAAACGGGGCATACATCGCCCCAAATTACCCTTTAAGTACAAAATACAAGTTTCGACCCCACAATTTTAAACACAAAATAAAAGCCGAGCATGGCGATTGTAGATACGCTACCCAATCCTAATTAATCCAAAAGCAAGCCTTCTAAAGCAACTACGTGAGCCACTAGTTCCCGCGCTTACCCGAGCCACCGCATCCATGCAATCTATAAAAATGTCAACAACGAGAGGGTAAGCTAACGCTTAGTGAGTAATAATATACTACATACATATATATGCATAAAATGGATACGCCGCACAAATAATCAAATACCGCATACCGGAGCATCCAAACAAAAAGGCAAGCTAGTCTAAGCATACCGTAATCACTAAGCAACGAGCTAATACCATCAACAATAAAGTAAGTTCACCAACGACGATGTGAACAACGCCAATAAGCTACACACGAAAGTTTAGCTACACCACAACAATACATTAATATATATATATATATATATATATATATATATATATATATATATATATATATATATATATATATATATATATATATATATATATATAAAGTAAGTTCACCAACGACGATGTGAACAACGCCAATAAGCTACACACGAAAGTTTAGCAACACCACAACAATACATTAATATATATATATATATATATATATATATATATATATATATATATATATATATATATATATATACAACAATACGACAAACATCGATGTTCACAACATCCATTAGTATTCAAGATCTCAAGGCTAGCACCGCGAATGGTATCGTCAACATCGAACTTAAACCCCATCCGCCCCATTTAATGTGGTATCGTCAACATCGAACTTAAAACCCACATATGAGGTATCGTCAACATCGAACTTTAATCCCTCATCAAATCACTACAATAGTGGTATGGCATCGTCAACATCGAACTTTAACTCCATACATATGAGGTATCGTCAACACCGAACTTTAAACCCCCATCCAACAAACAATAGTAATATGGCATCGTCAATATCGAACTTTAAATCCATACATATGAGGTATCGTCAACACCGAACTTTAAGCCCTCATCAACATCACAAATATACTCTAGGGTATGGTATCGTCAACATCGAACTTCAACCCATACCCCACAAATAAATAACTCATATACATACGTATATAATTATTCCACTCACAAGCCCATGTGATAATGTACACACGAAGTGTGCACCTCGCCAAAGGTGGTCAACCAAAATGCACAACCGTGTCAATTGGACATGTACACAAGTCCATCAATTCCACTTATATGTGAAGTGAGCTCTATAACCGAGAACCACTTCACCCGACCCGCACCCATCCTACACATACATATGCATATAGGATATTAACACTCACCTTGTTGCCTTGAAGAATGCCACCAAATAATCTGAAATCGCCAATGGAATGTACCTATTCCATTTATCACATAACAAGTAACACAATTAGGGTGGATATACAAATTAACCCAAATTGACAACTAGTGCAATTTCGACCCATATGCACTTCCAAGTACAAACCGCGTCCAAAATTAACCAATAATCACTAACACAATTGAGAATGGTCCTAATAAGCCAATTAAACCCAATCATAGGTGTTAAACACCTATCTTGCCCAAAATGACACTTAAACCCTAATTTTGACCCATAAGGAGTCAACATCGCGCCATTAGCAAGTTTTGACACCAAAACATATTTAACTCGGTTATATGCTTCAACTTAATCCATTTTAAGTTTATAAACCTTATTAAATCGGCAATTGAGTCATAATCATCAACAAACCCTAATTTTGACTCTAGTCAAAATTAGTCAACAACAAGAACCCTAATGGTTTCCAAAACATCAATAATCACTAATACTAGTGATTATACACCATTTACAAGTCTTAAACATGGTTAAATCATTAACCAACCCAAAACCCGCTAAATATCAAAATAGCAAGTTTCCATAAACCCTCTTCATCAACTAAGTAGGTTTTACAACTAACTATCTCAAACCCTAACATTGAATCTCAAATCAAACAATGAAATTCGGAGTTTGAACTTACCAATACCGCCAAAATGATGCCGTTGACGAGATGAACAACTTTAATACTTGAGCTTTGGCGAGAATCCAACTTCTTCTTCTCCAATTCAAGCTCTCTCACTCTAGAACCCTTCCTCTCTCTAGATATGGATGAGAGTGTTTGTGTGGGTGAGAAATGAGCTCCAATGGAGTTCTAGATCATTTTTGGTGACCCTAAACCGGCCCTAAATGAAAAGACCAAAGTACCCCTCATTTAAACCTTTTAAAAAAGCTGAAAATTGCATCAGACGGGATCGGAGCGCCGCTCCATAAGGTGGAGCGCCGCTCCAACCTTCAGGTCAGTTTTTAGTTTCTTGTTTTGGCCATAACTTTTTGACCGTAGCTCCGTTTTCGATGAATCAAATATCGTTGGAAACGTGATAAGATTTTATTTCCAATGGTAAGGCTTTGAAATATCAACTCAAATTTTATTTGGGGTTGAAAAGATACGTACACACCTTGTCACTTCAGACAACGTCCAGTTTCCTTCGACGTTCGAGCAAGCAACACGTACGTGCCTCATACACTTCATACACGCATCGTACATCATAAATACATTATGTACAATAAATATTTGGGTCTTACAACTTTCTCCCACTTAAACTCGATCACGTCCTCGTGATCCTCGTCACTTTACCATCCGGAACTACACTCAAAGGTCCTCAACATATGTTCCAATCCGACTTTCTTAGGCAATCCTTCCCAATGAATCGCCTTTAACAACTAAACCGTCACCCGCGATTTATCAAAACTACAATCCTAGCACTAAAACCTGCTCAAGTCCCCATATCGGGAAAAACTCAACCCATCTCGTACCGAGATATCAATTCCTTAGCGTACCTTTACCAAGGACAACGCTAAAAGCGACCAAGTCTCAACCTAAAGCCAACAATCCGAACGTTGAAGATCGAACCACAAAAATCCTTACGGATTACACTTACCACTAAACATCCTTTGTAGCGCGCAATACAACCAATATGCCACTAATCTAACATCATAAGCAATTGGCTAAAACCGATAGCGCCCAAACGACTATGGCAACGCAAATCCCAAGGTGTATAAAATTGACTATAGTCACATCCGTAACAATATGTGAGCGAAACACGGCTATCGTATCACTAATCATACAACATAGTCCTCACGACCCCACCATTGGTGTATAAAACAATCACTAGATCACACAACAACAACAATACGCAATGTCGACATTCGACTCGATGTTGGCCGACGAAGAGCGGTAGGTCAAATACGTTAACCACTCACCAACCATCGCAATGCGCACGTGATCGACGAAGAGCGGTAGGTCAATATCATTAACCACTCAATCACTACGCACAGTGAGGCCGACGAAAAGTGCCACCGAAACGTTAACACTTACCTCAATCACAAGGATGGCTGACGAAAGCGAAACCGCTTACCATCCTACGATAAGTGGCCAACGAAGAGCGAATCCCCAAACGGATAACACTCACCACTTACCCAAACACACACATGTGGCCGACGAAGAGCGATAGGTCAAACATTGATCACTCGCCACATGCCTCATCCCCAATTGTGGTCGACAAAGAGTCATTCCTTCCAGATATCACTCACCACATAACGCATACCAAATATAGCCAACGAAGAGCTATCCATACGGATATCACTCACTATATTTTTCCCAACCCAAATGTGGCCCACGAAAAGCGTATCCTATCGGATAACACTTACTACTTATCACACTCCAACTGTGGCGAACGAAAAGTGAATCCTCGCAATTGGATAGCACTTGTCACATTACATACAATTTAACCGAAATTGCATTTCACCACAAAATCCATTAGTGTATTTAACACCGCGTAATCACTAATTCCCCGGGTGATGTCTTAAACACCGCGACTAACTCACCCAAGTAAAATCCATTATACACATACACGCATCATACGTATGCGTACACACCGCCAACACAATCGAGCAAGAACCACCTATATCGTACATAGGTGCAAGACAACAATTCTTTACAAAGAATCCGACATGCACATCCCTTAATCGAGGGACATCACCTTGCTCTTCAAACACGTTCATTATCTCCCAACGAGATTTACCACATTACCACATCGGTGATAATTTAAATCCAAAATCATAAGTATAATTTAACCGAAATTGTACTCTACCACAATCGACCAAAACTAGGTCCCGACACTAATTCCGGATCTTCCAAAGCATCATCCGAAATCTCACACTAAAACTTCCTCGTACGGGAGTGTAACTCCCCCACTTGGAACTACGTTCCATAACCGCATCTTGTACAACCGTACCATGCTACCGAAGGTAGACTTTACTAACAATTGGGTTCACACGACCCATCACTACATCTTGCTCCAATCTTGAGCACACAAAGGATTTCAACCAATCCTTAACGCTTCGAACGAAAAGTGTACTGCAAATTACATAACTCCACTCTCGCAATCCTCCAATTGCTATAGCTTGTCAAACTTCACCCAGTCACTCATGTAACTAAGGGTTTCACTTCGGTACCCTAAGTACAATGTAACCGCAACATAATCGGAGTCGAACACCACGCTAGTAGGTATAAAAGAGGCACCTAATGTCGCGTCACGTAGACTCCTTTACCAACATACATCGAGATCCGAAACACTCGATTTCTCGGGTTTCATCCCATCCGTCGATCCTCATGGTTCATCAACTTCAACACGAGAACGAACACGCACTAGCATCAGAACACCAAAACTCATTTCCATGGCTTGGTAGAAACACTTCCCAAATACTAAGGAATGCTTGGTTACACCAAGTCTTACGCCCTTCGACCGACAATCAAACGTTACCATAGGGTACTTTAATTAGGAACGTCACTCGTATCAATAACATGCACAACACAATTAAAACATTAAGGGTCTCACTCGAACGAGGTTAACGACCTGATACAAACCAAAATGCCTAAGTGCCCAAGGATTCGCACCATAGAGTCAAGGCACAACACACCACTTATACTCTCTACTGAGAGCAAACCGGAGCCATAAACGTAAACCCTCCGCTCGCTACGAATTATCTCCAACGGAGAATAAAGTTTAGCTAAGACTTACGCACTTACCGCATGTTATTACAAGCGAACAACATATAATTTCTTACTGAAAGTACCTGATGTAGCGTCGTTGGGCTTCCGCGCTCCACTACCCATCATGTATTCGCGCTCTAACCTCCTGACCCGATCGTCATGCGATTCGGAACACTCTGACTTTCGGTGTCCCTCCATTCGGCAAATGAAACACCTGATCGAGCCTAAAGGCACCACCATACAATCTTGTGCCAAATGACCTCGTTCCCCACACTTATAACACGTAAGCATGTGACCCCTGTTACTCTTCTTCTTCACATTCCTGACGCCATCAGGCGTATTTCGTGCCCTCTTACCATGAGCACCATGTAATTCCAACCTTGCAAGTATATCTCCATCATCACTACCTTGAGGTTTGGGAAACCTCTTTTCAAACTCTTCCTTTACAACTTTAGTCACTTGGTCTCGGACCATTTCCGCCATTTGTCCTTCGACCAACTCCTTAGTTACTTCCCTAACTTTGCCGATGAAAACCGAGATATATTGTTCAAACACGGCCTCAATCTTTAACGTTAACTCATCCTTCCCTTCGTGAATAGGCTCACTCGTTCCGCATCCATCTTTCGTTTTCATTCTAAGGATTACAAATGATTAGATCACGAACGTATAAACCACACGCACAACACCGCCCCATCTTGCTAAACACTCATTGTACATCACTTGTTAGACACGATTTGCACCCGTAATGAGGTTTGCAAGTCCTTATTACGCACACACGCTGCATCGACTCATTAGTACAACGACCGCCTCGCTCGATGATATAAACAAACACAACCAAAATTCTATGCGATACAAACACACGCGAGAATTATTATCACATCACAATAGTATATTAATAATATCCGCATTACTAATATAAACGTTAGTCTACCTACAAACAAGGCACTAACTATAACCCATTCCGACCCGTAATCCTACAAGTCCCGCAACAAATTAAGCACACACAAAAGTCTAAGTCTAGGCACCTATCTCAAGTCACCTAAATCCCTTAGACCATGCTCTGATACCACTTGTAACAACCCAACCCGATATACAACGATCACGCGAAAATATCAAATAATAAAAAATTTTCCTTGTTCAGCTGGTGGCACGGCGCGCCAGGCATTTGCGCGGCGCGCAGAATGACCTGGACAGCCCGCTGTCCCCGAAAGTCAAAAATACGAAAAAGATTGACCACTTCTCGACGTATTTAGACAAAACGCTTTTCACAACATATTCATATATGAAAAACTAACACGTTCCATTAATAAAATAAGATTTACGAAGCGGGGCCCACATCGACCCAAATTACCCTTTAAGTACAAAATACAAGTTTCGACCCCACAATTTTAAACACAAAATAAAAGCCAAGCATGGCGATTGGGGATACGCTACCCAATCCTAATTAATCCAAAACCAAGCCTGCTAAAGCAACTACGCGAGCCACTAGTTCCCGCGCTTACCCGAGCCACCGCATCCATGCAATCTATAAAAATGTCAACAACGAGAGGGTAAGCTAACGCTTAGTGAGTGATAATATACTACATACATATATATGCATAAAATGGATACGCCGCACAAATAATCAAATACCGCATACCGGAGCATCCAAACATAAAGGCAAGCTAGTCTAAGCATACCGTAATCACTAAGCAACGAGCTAATACCATCAACAATAAAGTAAGTTCACCAACGACGATGTGAACAACGCCAATAAGCTACACCCGAAGGTTTAGACCACAACAATACATTAATATATATATATATATATATATATATATATATATATATATATATATATATATATATATATACAACAATACGATAAACATCGATGTTCACAACATCCATTAGTATTCAAGATCTCAAGGCTAGCACCGCGAATTGTATCGTCCACATCGAACTTAAACCTCATCCACCCCATGTAATGTGGTATCGTCAACATCGAACTTAAAACCCACATATGAGGTATCGTCAACATCGAACTTTAATCCCTCATCAAATCACTACAATAGTGGTATGGCATCGTCAACATCGAACTTTAACTCCATACATATGAGGTATCATCAACACCGAACTTTAAACCCCCATCCAACAAACAATAGTAATATGGCATCGTCAATATCGAACTTTAAATCCATACATATGAGGTATCGTCAACACCAAACTTTAAGCCCTCATCAACATCACAAATATACTCTAGGGTATGGTATCGTCAACATCGAACTTCAACCCATACCCCACAAATAAATAACTCATATACATACGTATATAATTATTCCACTCACAAGCCCATGTGATAATGTACACACGAAGTGTGCACCTCGCCAAAGGTGGTCAACCAAAACGCACAACCGTGCCAATTGGACATGTACACAAGTCCATCAATTCCACTTATATGTGAAGTGAGCTCTATAACCGAGAACCACTTCACCCGACCCGCACCCATCCTACACATACATATGCATATAGGATATTAACACTCACCTTGTCGCCTTGAAGAATGCCACCGAATAATCCGAAATCACCGATGGAATGTACCTATTCCATTTATCACATAACAAGTAACACAATTAGGGTGGATATACAAATCAACCCAAATTGACAACTAGTGTAATTTCGACCCATATGCACTTCCAAGTACAAACCGCGCCCAAAATTAACCAATAATCACTAACACAATTGAGAATGGTCCTAATACGCCAATTAAACCCAATCATAGGTGTTAAACACCTATCTGGTCCAAAATGACACTTAAACCCTAATTTTGACCCATAAGGAGTCAACATCGCGCCATTAGCAAGTTTTGACACCAAAACATATTTAACTCGGTTCTATGCTTCAACTTAATCCATTTTAAGTTTATAAACCTTATTAAATCGGCAATTGAGTCATAATCATCAACAAATCCTAATTTTGACTCTAGTCAAAATTAGACAACAACAAGAACCCTAATGGTTTCCAAAACATCAATAATCACTAATACTAGTGATTATACACCATTTACAAGTCTTAAACATGGTTAAATCATTAACCAACCCAAAACCTGCCAAATATCAAAATAGCAAGTTTCCATAAACCCTCTTCATCAACTAAGTGGGTTTTACAACTAACTATCTCAAACCCTAACATTGAATCTCAAATCAAACAATGAAATTCGGAGTTTGAACTTACCAATACCGCCAAAATGATGCTGTTGACGAGATGAACAACTTTAATACTTGAGCTTTGGCGAGAATCCAACTCCTTCTTCTCCAATTCAAGCTCTCTCACTCTAGAACCCTTCCTCTCTCTCTAGATATGGATGAGAGTGTTTGTGTGGGTGAGAAATGAGCTCCAATGGAGTTCTAGATCAGTTTTGGTGACCCTAAATGAAATGACCAAAGTACTCCTCATTTAAACCTTTTAAAAAAGCTAAAAATTGCATCAGCCGGGATCGGAGCGCCGCTCCATAAGGTGGAGCGCCGCTCCAACCTTCAGGTTAGTTTTCAGTTTCTTGTTTTGGCCATAACTTTTAGACCATAGCTCTGTTTTCGATGAATCAAATATCGTTGGAAACGTAATAAGATTTTCTTTCCAATGGTAAGGCTTTGAAACATCAACTCAAACTTTATTTGGGGTTGAAAAGATACGTACACACCTTGTCACTTCAGACAACGTCCAGTTTCCTTCGACGTTCGAGCAAGCAACACGTACGTGCCTCGTACACTTCATACACGCATCGTACACCATAAATACATTATGTACAATAAATATTTAGGTCTTACAAACTCGGTATTGGAATATGTCTGATTCGTCAAGCATTTTCCTTCGTGTGACCATTTTCCGCATTTGTGACATCTTTCAAGGTGTCATGCTCTTCTTTTCGCTGCGGATTTTGATTTTCCTTTACCAAAATGTAACTTATTATGATCGTTTCTGAGTTCTTTTCTTACTCCGTCCAATTTAGCTCTTATTACTGATACCAGGTCACTCGGGAGTGTGTCATTATTACGTTTAGTGATCAAAGCGTGTAACATTAGACCATGGTTCAGATCAAAGGAATTCTTCATCTCGTAAAACCTAAAAAAAAATAAAAATTCAGAATGGGGGGAGAAGACTAGTTCTTTAGGGTCTGCTAGGGAAAGACCATTCGGATTTCATTCTCGAGAACTACACGAAAACAGAATATCTAACTCTAACAGAAATACATATTACCCTAAAAAGATTCAAATCTCCCCATACTTAGTTAGCTGTGGTGTCGAAATTATGATTAACTTCGTTGTCAACTTCCATCGGACCATGTATGTAATGTTTAACTCTGTGACCATTAACTTTAAATTCAATCCCATTTGAATTTATTAACTCTATTATTCCGTATGGGAAAACTCTTTTGACTATAAATGGTCCAGACCATCTTGATTTCAATTTTCCAGGAAATAGCTTGAATCGTGAATTGAAAAGAAGAACTCTGTCTCCTTCTTTAAATTCTTTTGAACTTTTGATTCTTTTATCATGCCATTTCTTCGTTTTTTCCTTATAGATTAAGGAATTTTCATATGCCTCAAGTCTTAATTCTTCTAATTCGTTTAGTTGACTTAATCGTAGATGTCCAGCTTCATGTAAATCAAGATTACATGTCTTCAAAGCCCAAAATGCTTTGTGTTCAATTTCTACTGGAAGGTGACATGCTTTCCCGTAAACGAGTTTAAAAGGTGTGGTTCCAATTGGAGTTTTGTAGGCTGTTCTAAAAGCCCAAAGTGCATCCTCCAATTTAATGGACCATACCTTCGGATTTGATCCTACGGTTTTCTCTAGAATACGTTTTAATGCTCGGTTGTTATTTTCAACTTATCCACTTGTTTGTGGATGATAAGCGGTTGAGATTTTATGAGTTACTCCATATCTTTTGAGAACTTTCTCAAATTGATTATTACAAAAATGAGTACCCCGATCACTTATTAAAGCTTTCGGTGTTCCAAACCTTGCAAAAAGACATTTTAAAAAGTTGACTACAACTCGTGCATCGTTAGTTGGGAGAGCTTGTGCTTCCGCTCATTTAGATATATAATCAATGGCAACGAGAATGTAGAGATTATTATGAGATTTTGGAAATGGACCCATAAAGTCAATACCACAAGTGTCAAATAATTCACATACTTGAATGACATTTTGTGGCATTTCATCTCGTTGCCTTATTTTTCCGGCCCTTTGACAAGCATCACAGGATTTGCAAAGAAGGTGTGCGTCTTTGAAAATTGTAGGCCAATAGAATCCAGCTTCGTAAACTTTTCTTGCTGTGAGCTGAGGCCCATAATGAAATGTCCCGTTCTTATTGATTAAAAACGTTCCATATTAATTGATTTCGTTGCGAGGTTTTGACCTCTATATGAGACGTTTTTCAAAGACTGCATTCATTTTTAAAACAAACCATAACCTTTATTTCATAAATAAAGGTTTAAAAAGCTTTACGTAGATTATCAAATAATGATAATCTAAAATATCCTGTTTACACACGACCATTACATAATGGTTTACAATACAAATATGTTACATCGAAATCAGTTTCTTGAATGCAGTTTTTACACAATATCATACAAACATGGACTCCAAATCTTGTCCTTATTTTAGTATGCAACAGCGGAAGCTCTTAATATTCACCTGAGAATAAACATGCTTTAAACGTCAACAAAAATGTTGGTGAGTTATAGGTTTAACCTATATATATCAAATCGTAACAATAGACCACAAGATTTCATATTTCAATACACATCCCATACATAGAGATAAAAATCATTCATATGGTGAACACCTGGTAACCGACATTAACAAGATGCATATATAAGAATATCCCCATCATTCCGGGACACCCTTCGGATATGATATAAATTTCGAAGTACTAAAGCATCCGGTACTTTGGATGGGGTTTGTTAAGCCCAATAGATCTATCTTTAGGATTCGCGTCAATTAGGGTGTCTGTTCCCTAATTCATAGATTACCAGACTTAATAAAAAGGGGCATATTCGATTTCGATAATTCAACCATAGAATGTAGTTTCAGGTACTTGTGTCTACTTTGTAAATCATTTATAAAACCTGCATATATTCTCATCCCAAAAATATTAGATTTTAAAAGTGGGACTATAACTCACTTTCACAGATTTTTACTTCGTCGGGAAGTAAGACTTGGCCACTGGTTGATTCACGAACCTATAACAATATATACATATATATCAAAGTATGTTCAAAATATATTTACAACACTTTTAATATATTTTGATGTTTTAAGTTTATTAAGTCAGCTGTCCTCGTTAGTAACCTACAACTAGTTGTCCACAATTAGATGTACAGAAATAAATCGATAAATATTATCTTGAATCAATCCACGACCCAGTGTATACGTATCTCAGTATTGATCACAACTCAAACTATATATATTTTGGAATCAACCTCAACCCTGTATAGCTAACTCCAACATTCACATATAGAGTGTCTATGGTTGTTCCGAAATATATATAGATGTGTCGACATGATAGGTCGAAACATTGTATACGTGTCTATGGTATCTCAAGATTACATAATCTACAATACAAGTTGATTAAGTTATGGTTGGAATAGATTTGTTACCAATTTTCACGTAGCTAAAACGAGAAAAATTATCCAATCTTGTTTTACCCATAACTTCTTCATTTTAAATCCGTTTTGAGTGAATCAAATTGCTATGATTTCATATTGAACTCTATTTTATGAATCTAAACAGAAAAAGTATAGGTTTATAGTCGGAAAAATATGTTACAAGTCGTTTTTGTAAAGGTAGTCATTTCAGTCGAAAGAACGACGTCTAGATGACCATTTTAGAAAACATACTTCCCCTTTGAGTTTAACCATAATTTTTGGATATAGTTTCATGTTCATAATAAAAATCATTTTCTCAGAATAACAACTTTTAAATCAAAGTTTATCATAGTTTTTAATTAACTAACCCAAAACAGCCCGCGGTGTTACTACGACGGCGTAAATCTGGTTTTACGGTGTTTTTCGTGTTTCCAGGTTTTAAATCATTAAGTTAGCATATCATATAGATATAGAACACGTGTTTAGTTAATTTTAAAAGTCAAGTTAGAAGGATTAACTTTTGTTTGCGAACAAGTTTAGAATTAACTAAACTATGTTCTAGTGATTACAAGTTTAAACCTTCGAATAAGATAGCTTTATATGTATGAATCGAATGATGTTATGAACATCATTACTACCTTAAGTTCCTTGGATAAACCTACTGGAAAAGAGAAAAATGGATCTAGCTTCAATGGATCCTTGGATGGCTCGAAGTTCTTGAAGCAGAATCATGACACGAAAACAAGTTCAAGTAAGATCATCACTTGAAATAAGATTGTTATAGTTATAGAAATGGAACCAAAGTTTGAATATGATTATTACCTTGTATTAGAATTATAACCTACTGTAAGAAACAAAGATTTCTTGAGGTTGGATGATCATCTTACAAGATTGGAAGTGAGCTAGCAAACTTGAAAGTATTCTTGATTTTATGAAACTAGAACTTTTGGAATTTATGAAGAACACTTAGAACTTGAAGATAGAACTTGAGAGAGATCAATTAGATGAAGAAAATTGAAGAATGAAAGTGTTTGTAGGTGTTTTTGGTCGTTGGTGTATGGATTAGATATAAAGGATATGTTATTTTGTTTTCATGTAAATAAGTCATGAATGATTACTCATATTTTTGTAATTTTATGAGATATTTCATGCTAGTTGCCAAATGATGGTTCCCACATGTGTTAGGTGACTCACATGGGCTGCTAAGAGCTAATCATTGGAGTGTAGATACCAATAGTACATACATCTAAAAGCTGTGTATTGTACGAGTACGAATACGGGTGCATACGAGTAGAATTGTTGATGAAACTGAACGAGGATGTAATTGTAAGCATTTTTGTTAAGTAGAAGTATTTTGATAAGTGTATTGAAGTCTTTCAAAAGTGTATAAATACATATTAAAACACTACATGTATATACATTTTAACTGAGTCGTTAAGTCATCGTTAGTCGTTACATGTAAATGTTGTTTTGAAACCTTTAGGTTAACGATCTTGTTGAATGTTGTTAACCCATTGTTTATTATAAAAAATGAGATGTTAAATTATTATATTATCATGATATTATGATATATAATATATCTTAGTATGATGTATATACAGTTAAATGTCGTTACAACGATAATCGTTACATATATGTCTCGTTTCGAAATCATTAAGTTAGTAGTCTTATTTTTACATATGTATTTCATTGTTAATACACTTAATAATATATTTACTTATCATTTAACATAATTAACCAAGTGTATCAATATCTTAATATGATTCATATGTACCTAGTAAGACGTTGTTATAACGATAATCGTTATATATATCGTTTTCGAGTTTCTTAAATTAATAGTCTCATTTTTATGTATATAACTCATTGTTAAAATACCTAATGGGATACATACTTATAATAAAAACATGTTAACTATATATATAACCATATATATGTCATTGTATAGTTTTTACAAGTTTTAACGTTCGTGAATCACCGGTCAACTTGGGTGGTCAATTGTCTATATGAAACATATTTCAATTAATCAAGTCTTAACAAGTTTGATTGCTTAACATGTTGGAAACATTTAATCATATAAATATCAATCTCAATTAATATATATAAACATGGAAAAGTTCGGGTCACTACAGTACCTACCCGTTAAATAAATTTCGTCCCGAAATTTTAAGCTGTTGAAGGTGTTGACGAATCTTCTGGAAATAGATGCGGGTATTTCTTCTTCATCTGATCTTCACGCTCCCAGGTGAACTCGGGTCCTCTACGAGCATTCCATCGAACCTTAACAATTGGTATCTTGTTTTGCTTAAGTCTTTTAACCTCACGATCCATTATTTCGACGGGTTCTTCGATGAATTGAAGTTTTTCGTTGATTTGGATTTCATCTAACGGAATAGTGAGATCTTCTTTAGCAAAACATTTCTTCAAATTCGAGACGTGGAAAGTGTTATGTACAGCCGCGAGTTGTTGAGGTAACTCAAGTCGGTAAGCTACTGGTCCGACACGATCAATAATCTTGAATGGTCCAATATACCTTGGATTTAATTTCCCTCGTTTACCAAATCGAACAACGCCTTTCCAAGGTGCAACTTTAAGCATGACCATCTCTCCAATTTCAAATTCTATATCTTTTCTTTTAATGTCAGCGTAGCTCTTTTGTCGACTTTGGGCGGTTTTCAACCGTTGTTGAATTTGGATGATCTTCTCGGTAGTTTCTTGTATAATCTCCGGACCCGTAATCTGTCTATCCCCCACTTCACTCCAACAAATCAGAGACCTGCACTTTCTACCATAAAGTGCTTCAAACGGCGCCATCTCAATGCTTGAATGGTAGCTGTTGTTGTAGGAAAATTCTGCTAACGGTAGATGTCGATCCCAACTGTTTCCGAAATCAATAACACATGCTCGTAGCATGTCTTCAAGCGTTTGTATCGTCCTTTCGCTCTGCCCATCAGTTTGTGGATGATAGGCAGTACTCATGTCTAGACGAGTTCCTAATGCTTGCTGTAATGTCTGCCAGAATCTTGAAATAAATCTGCCATCCCTATCAGAGATAATAGAGATTGGTATTCCATGTCTGGAGACGACTTCCTTCAAATACAGTCGTGCTAACTTATCCATCTTGTCATCTTCTCTTATTGGCAGGAAGTGTGCTGATTTGGTGAGACGATCAACTATTACCCAAATAGTATCAAAACCACTTGCAGTCCTTGGCAATTTAGTGATGAAATCCATGGTAATGTTTTCCCATTTCCATTCCGGGATTTCGGGTTGTTGAAGTAGACCTGATGGTTTCTGATGCTCAGCTTTGACCTTAGAACACGTCAAACATTCTCCTACGTATTTAGCAACATCGGCTTTCATACCCGGCCACCAAAAATGTTTCTTGAGATCCTTGTACATCTTCCCCGTTCCAGGATGTATTGAGTATCCGGTTTTATGAGCTTCTCTAAGTACCATTTCTCTCATATCTCTAAATTTTGGTACCCAAATCCTTTCAGCCCTATACCGGGTTCCGTCTTCCCGAATATTAAGATGCTTCTCCGATCCTTTGGGTATTTCATCCTTTAAATTTCCCTCTTTTAAAACTCCTTGTTGCGCCTCCTTTATTTGAGTTGTAAGGTTATTATGAATCATTATATTCATAGATTTTACTCGAATGGGTTCTCTGTCCTTCCTGCTCAAGGCATCGGCTACCACATTTGCCTTCCCCGGGTGGTAACGAATCTCAAAGTCGTAATCATTCAATAATTCAATCCACCTACGCTGCCTCATATTCAGTTGTTTCTGATTAAATATGTGTTGAAGACTTTTGTGGTCGGTATATATAATACTTTTGACCCCATATAAGTAGTGCCTCCAAGTCTTTAATGCAAAAACAACCGCGCCTAATTCCAAATCATGCGTCGTATAATTTTGTTCGTGAATCTTCAATTGTCTAGACGCATAAGCAATCACCTTCGTTCGTTGCATTAATACACAACCGAGACCTTGCTTTGATGCGTTACAATAAATCACAAAATCATCATTCCCTTCAGGCAATGACAATATAGGTGCCGTAGTTAGCTTTTTCTTCAATAACTGAAACACTTTCTCTTGTTCATCATTCCATTCAAATTTCTTCCCTTTATACGTTAATGCAGTCAAGGGTTTTGCTATTCTGGAAAAGTCTTGGATGAACCTTCTGTAGTAACCAGCTAGTCCTAAAAACTGGCGTATGTGTTTCGGAGTTTTTGGGGTTTCCCACTTTTCAACAGTTTCTATCTTTGCCGGATCCACCTTAATACCTTCTTTGTTCACTATGTGACCGAGGAATTGAACTTCTTCCAACCAAAATGCACACTTTGAAAACTTAGCGTACAATTCTTCCTTCCTCAATACTTCTAACACCTTTCTCAAATGTTCACCGTGTTCTTGGTCATTCTTTGAGTAAATAAGTATGTCATCAATGAAAACAATGACAAACTTGTCAAGGTATGGTCCACACACTCGGTTCATAAGGTCCATGAACACAGCTGGTGCATTAGTTAAACCAAACGGCATGACCATAAACTCGTAATGACCGTAACGTGTTCTGAAAGCAGTCTTTGGAATATCATCTTCTTTCACCCGCATTTGATGATACCCGGAACGTAAGTCAATCTTTGAATAAACAGACGAGCCTTGTAGTTGATCAAATAAGTCGTCGATTCTCGGTAGTGGGTAGCGGTTCTTGATGGTAAGTTTGTTCAACTCTCGGTAGTCGATACACAACCTGAATGTACCATCTTTCTTCTTGACAAACAAAACAGGAGCTCCCCACGGTGATGTGCTTGGTCGAATGAAACCACGCTCTAAAAGTTCTTGTAATTGGCTTTGCAGTTCTTTCATCTCGCTGGGTGCGAGTTTGTAAGGAGCACGAGCTATTGGTGAAGCTCCTGGTACAAGATCTATTTGAAATTCAACGGATCGATGTGGGGGTAATCCCGGTAATTCTTTCGGAAATACATCAGGAAATTCTTTTGCGACGGGAACATCATTGATGCTCTTTTCTTCAGTTTGTACTTTCTCGACGTGTGCTAGAACAGCATAGCAACCTTTTCTTATTAGTTTTTGTGCCTTCAAATTACTAATAAGATGTAGCTTCGTGTTGCCCTTTTCTCCGTACACCATTAAGGGTTTTCCTTTTTCTCGTATAATGCGAATTGCATTTTTGTAACAAACAATCTCTGCTTTCACTTCTTTCAACCAGTCCATACCGATTATCACATCAAAACTCCCTAACTCTACTGGTATCAAATCAATCTTAAATGTTTCGCTAACCAGTTTAATTTCTCGATTCCGACATATATTATCTGCTGAAATTAATTTACCATTTGCTAATTCGAGTAAAAATTTACTATCCAAAGGCGTCAATGGACAACTTAATTTAGCACAAAAATCTCTACTCATATAGCTTCTATCCGCACCCGAATCAAATAAAACGTAAGCAGATTTATTGTCAATAAGAAATGTACCCGTAACAAGCTCCGGGTCTTCCTGTGCCTCTGCCGCATTAATATTGAAAACTCTTCCGCGGCCTTGTCCATTCGTGTTCTCCTGGTTCGGGCAATTTCTAATAATGTGGCCCGGTTTTCCACATTTATAACAAACTACATTGGCATAACTTGCTCCGACACTACTTGCTCCGCCATTACTTGTTCCG
The DNA here is from genome assembly GCF_046630445.1 of Rutidosis leptorrhynchoides. NCBI lineage: Eukaryota > Viridiplantae > Streptophyta > Magnoliopsida > Asterales > Asteraceae > Rutidosis > Rutidosis leptorrhynchoides. Next base: position 708,454,434 of record NC_092333.1, read on the forward strand.
ACACCATTTGTTCCTTTCGTTCTATTAACCCCTGGTCCGTAGACCTCACACTTCGCCGCGCTATGACCATTTCTTTTACACTTGTTGCAAAATTTGGTGCAGAACCCTGAGTGATACTTTTCACACCTTTGGCATAGCTGCTTCTGATTGTTGTTGTTGTTGCGGTTATTATTGTTATTGGGATGATTGTTGTAGTTGCTGTTGTTGTTGTTGTTGTTGTTGTTGTTGTTGTTGGGCCGTTTGTTGTAGTTGCGATTGATGTTGCGATTGTTGGGATAATTGTTGCGATTATTGTTGTAATTGCTGTTGTTGTTGTATTGGTGATTCTTATCACCGTTTTCCTCCCACTTTCTTTTGACTTGCTTCACATTGGCCTCTTCAGCAGTCTGTTCTTTAATTCTTTCTTCAATCTGGTTCACTAGTTTGTGAGCCATTCTACATGCCTGTTGTATGGAGGCGGGCTCGTGTGAACTTATATCTTCTTGGATTCTTTCCGGTAATCCTTTCACAAACGCGTCGATCTTCTCTTCCTCATCTTCGAATGCTCCCGGACACAATAGGCACAATTCTGTGAATCGTCTTTCGTACGTGGTAATATCAAATCCTTGGGTTCGTAACCCTCTAAGTTCTGTCTTGAGCTTATTGACCTCGGTTATGGGACGGTACTTCTCGTTCATCAAGTGCTTGAATGCTGACCACGGTAGTGCGTACGCATCGTCTTGTCCCACTTGCTCTAGATAGGTATTCCACCATGTTAATGCAGAACCTGTGAAGGTATGCGTAGCGTACTTCACTTTGTCCTCTTCAGTACACTTACTTATGGCAAACACCGATTCGACCTTCTCGGTCCACCGTTTCAATCCGATCGGTCCTTCGGTTCCATCAAATTCCAAAGGTTTGCAGGCAGTGAATTCTTTGTAGGTGCATCCTACACGATTTCCTGTACTGCTAGATCCAAGGTTATTGTTGGTATGTAGCGCAGCCTGTACTGCGGCTATGTTTGAAGCTAGAAAAGTACGGAATTCCTCTTCATTCATATTCACGGTGTGTCGAGTAGTCGGTGCCATTTCCTTCAAAATAGTTAAATGGAACAAGTTAATCATACAGAATATTAAGAGTAGTTAATAGTATTTCGTAGCATAATATGAACTCATTTATAAAAGCTTTTTCTTCATATTAGCATTTTATAAGTTTAAATTCGGGTAGTACCTACCCGTTAAGTTCATACTTAGTAGCTAATATACAATTCAACTACTACAATTCTATATGAAAAACTGATTATAATAATATTTCGCATTCAAACTTTTACACAATATTTTACAAACTTACAATACCGCTTATTTTACATATAGCATGAAATATAGCACACAATAAATTTGATACAAGATGGTTGTGAAGATAATTCTAGCTAGTACACAAGTCGTTCAGCAAAGGCAATAAAGACACGTAATTCATACGTCCAGAAACAAGTCATGCATTCTGGTTTTACTAGGACTACTTCCCATCCTTGGTCTTGTGGAACATAACCGTTATGGCCGTTGATAAGACAGCGTGTTGTAACATCGTCAAAGGGACGAGGGTTACGTAATGTCCAACAGTCCCGTAACAATCTAAAAACCTCATTTCTTACCCTAATTACCGACTCCGTCACTTGTGGGAACGTTTTGTTTAATAGTTGTAGCCCGATGTTCTTGTTCTCACTTTGGTGAGAAGCGAACATTACTAATCCGTAAGCATAACATGCTTCTTTATGTTGCATGTTAGCCGCTTTTTCTAAATCACGAAGTCCAATATTCGGATATATTGAGTCAAAATAATTTCTTAACCCGTTGCGTAAAATAGCATTTGGGTTCCCCTCAATATATGCGTCAAAGTAAACACATCGTAACTTATGGGTTTCCCAATGTGATATCCCCCATCTTTCAAACGAAAGTCTCTTATAAACCAAGACATTCTTGGAACGTTCTTCGAATGTCTTACAAACTGATCTCGCCTTAAATAGTTGTGCCGAGGAATTCTGGCCGACTCTAGACAAGATTTCATTAATCATGTCTCCGGGTAGGTCTCTTAAAATATTGGGTTGTCTATTCATTTTGTGTTTTTAAACTGTAAAATAGACAAGAGTTAGATTCATAAAAAAAATACTTATTAATACAAGCAATTTTTACATATATCATAAAGCATAAGAACACTATATTACATATATTACACCACACGAATACAACTATCTTATTCCGACTCGCTTGTTTCTTCTTCTTCGGTTTTGGTTCGTTTTGCCAAGTTTCTAGGGATATATGATGTTCCCCTAATACGAGCTGTCGTTGTCCACATTGGTTTAGAAAAACCTGGTGGTTTAGAGGTTCCCGGGTCATTGTTACAACTTAAGGACTTCGGGGGTTGACGATACATATAAAGTTCATCGGGGTTAGAATTAGATTTCTCTATTTTTATGCCCTTTCCCTTATTATTTTCTTTTGCCTTTTTAAATTCAGTTGGGGTAATTTCTATAACATCATTGGAATTCTCGTCGGAATCCGATTCATCGGAGAATTGGTAATCCTCCCAATATTTTGCTTCCTTGGCGGAAACACCATTGACCATAATTAACCTTGGTCGGTTGGTTGAGGATTTTCTTTTACTTAACCGTTTTATTATTTCCCCCACCGGTTCTATTTCTTCATCTGGTTCCGATTCTTCTTCCGGTTCCGATTCTTCTTCCGGTTCCGACTCTTCTTCCGGTTCCTCTTCGGGAACTTGTGAATCAGTCCACGAATCATTCCAATTTACATTTGACTCTTCATTATTATTAGGTGAGTCAATGGGACTTGTTCTAGAGGTAGACATCTATCACATAATATCAAACGCGTTAAGATATTAATATATCACATAATATTCACATGTTAAAATATATAGTTTCCAACAAAATTTGTTAAGCAATCATTTTTCAAGTAACACGGTCGAAGTCCAGACTCACTAATGCATCCTAACAAACTCGATAAGACACACTAATGCAAAATTCTGGTTCTCTAAGACCAACGCTCTGATACCAACTGAAATGTCCCGTTCTTATTGATTAAAAACGTTCCATATTAATTGATTTCGTTGCGAGGTTTTGACCTCTATATGAGACGTTTTTCAAAGACTGCATTCATTTTTAAAACAAACCATAACCTTTATTTCATAAATAAAGGTTTAAAAAGCTTTACGTAGATTATCAAATAATGATAATCTAAAATATCCTGTTTACACACGACCATTACATAATGGTTTACAATACAAATATGTTACATCGAAATCAGTTTCTTGAATGCAGTTTTTACACAATATCATACAAACATGGATACAAATCTTGTCCTTATTTTAGTATGCAACAGCGGAAGCTCTTAATATTCACCTGAGAATAAACATGCTTTAAACGTCAACAAAAATGTTGGTGAGTTATAGGTTTAACCTATATATATCAAATCGTAACAATAGACCACAAGATTTCATATTTCAATACACATCCCATACATAGAGATAAAAATCATTCATATGGTGAACACCTGGTAACCGACATTAACAAGATGCATATATAAGAATATCCCCATCATTCCGGGACACCCTTCGGATATGATATAAATTTCGAAGTACTAAAGCATCCGGTACTTTGGATGGGGTTTGTTAAGCCCAATAGATCTATCTTTAGGATTCGCATCAATTAGGGTGTCTGTTCCCTAATTCATAGATTACCAGACTTAATAAAAAGGGGCATATTCGATTTCGATAATTCAACCATAGAATGTAGTTTCACGTACTTGTGTCTACTTTGTAAATCATTTATAAAACCTGCATGTATTCTCATCCGAAAAATATTAGATTTTAAAAGTGGGACTATAACTCACTTTCACAGATTTTTACTTCGTCGGGAAGTAAGACTTGGCCACTGGTTGATTCACGAACCTATAACAATATATACATATATATCAAAGAATGTTCAAAATATATTTACAACACTTTTAATATATTTTGATGTTTTAAGTTTATTAAGTCAGCTGTCCTCGTTAGTAACCTACAACTAGTTGTCCACAATTAGATGTACAGAAATAAATCGATAAATATTATCTTGAATCAATCCACGACCCAGTGTATACGTATCTCAGTATTGATCACAACTCAAACTATATATATTTTGGAATCAACCTCAACCCTGTATAGCTAACTCCAACATTCACATATAGAGTGTCTATGGTTGTTCCGAAATATATATAGATGTGTCGACATGATAGGTTGAAACATTGTATACGTGTCTATGGTATCTCAAGATTACATAATCTACAATACAAGTTGATTAAGTTATGGTTGGAATAGATTTGTTACCAATTTTCACGTAGCTAAAATGAGAAAAATTATCCAATCTTGTTTTACCCATAACTTCTTCATTTTAAATCCGTTTTGAGTGAATCAAATTGCTATGATTTCATATTGAACTTTATTTTATGAATCTAAACAGAAAAAGTATAGGTTTATAGTCGGAAAAATAAGTTACAAGTCGTTTTTGTAAAGGTAGTCATTTCAGTCGAAAGAACGACGTCTAGATGACCATTTTAGAAAACATACTTCCCCTTTGAGTTTAACCATAATTTTTGGATATAGTTTCATGTTCATAATAAAAATCATTTTCTCAGAATAACAACTTTTAAATCAAAGTTTATCATAGTTTTTAATTAACTAACCCAAAACAGCCCGCGGTGTTACTACGACGGCGTAAATCTGGTTTTACGGTGTTTTTCGTGTTTCCAGGTTTTAAATCATTAAGTTAGCATATCATATAGATATATAACATGTGTTTAGTTTATTTTAAAAGTCAAGTTAGAAGGATTAACTTTTGTTTGCGAACAAGTTTAGAATTAACTAAACTATGTTCTAGTGATTACAAGTTTAAGCCTTCGAATAAGATAGCTTTATATGTATGAATCGAATGATGTTATGAACATCATTACTACCTTAATTTCCTTGGATAAACCTACTGGAAAAGAGAAAAATGGATCTAGCTTCAATGGATCCTTGGATGGCTCGAAGTTCTTGAAGCAGAATCATGACACGAAAACAAGTTCAAGTAAGATCATCACTTGAAATAAGATTGTTATAGTTATAGAAATGGAACCAAAGTTTGAATTTGATTATTACCTTGTATTAGAATGATAACCTACTGTAAGAAACAAAGATTTCTTGAGGTTGGATGATCATCTTACAAGATTGGAAGTGAGCTAGCAAACTTGAAAGTATTCTTGATTTTATGAAACTAGAACTTTTGGAATTTATGAAGAACACTTAGAACTTGAAGATAGAACTTGAGAGAGATAAATTAGATGAAGAAAATTGAAGAATGAAAGTGTTTGTAGGTGTTTTTGGTCGTTGGTGTATGGATTAGATATAAAGGATATGTTATTTTGTTTTCATGTAAATAAGTCATGAATGATTACTCATATTTTTGTAATTTTATGAGATATTTCATGCTAGTTGCCAAATGATGGTTACCACATGTGTTAGGTGACTCACATGGGCTGCTAAGAGCTGATCATTGGAGTGTATATACCAATAGTACATACATCTAAAAGCTGTGTATTGTACGAGTACGAATACGGGTGCATACGAGTAGAATTGTTGATGAAACTGAACGAGGATGTAATTGTAAGCATTTTTGTTAAGTAGAAGTATTTTGATAAGTGTATTGAAGTCTTTCAAAAGTGTATAAATACATATTAAAACACTACATGTATATACATTTTAACTGAGTCGTTAAGTCATCGTTAGTCGTTACATGTAAATGTTGTTTTGAAACCTTTAGGTTAACGATCTTGTTGAATGTTGTTAACCCATTGTTTATTATAAAAAATGAGATGTTAAATTATTATATTATCATGATATTATGATATATAATATATCTTAGTATGATGTATATACAGTTAAATGTCGTTACAACGATAATCGTTACATATATGTCTCGTTTCGAAATCATTAAGTTAGTAGTCTTATTTTTACATATGTATTTCATTGTTAATACACTTAATAATATATTTACTTATCATTTAACATAATTAACCAAGTGTATCAATATCTTAATATGATTCATATGTACCTAGTAAGACGTTGTTATAACGATAATCGTTATATATATCGTTTTCGAGTTTCTTAAATTAATAGTCTCATTTTTATGTATATAACTCATTGTTAAAATACATAATGGGATACATACTTATAATAAAAACATGTTAACTATATATATAACCATATATATGTCATTGTATAGTTTTTACAAGTTTTAACGTTCGTGAATCACCGGTCAACTTGGGTGGTCAATTGTCTATATGAAACATATTTCAATTAATCAAGTCTTAACAAGTTTGATTGCTTAACATGTTGGAAACATTTAATCATATAAATATCAATCTCAATTAATATATATAAACATGGAAAATTTCGGGTCACTACACATAATGCCCTGCTGTTAGTCCTGTGTGACAATGGTTTAAGATTTGACTGGCTTCATCTCCGAATACACATTGGCGTATTATTCCATCGGGACAACTTTTAAACAAATGTGGATCTTCCCAGAAATAGTATTTTATATCACTAAAGAATTTCTTTCGTTTTTGGTACGACAACCCTTTTCAAGGAATCCACATACTAAGTAGTTTGCATAGTCTGCAAACCATGGAATTTCATTATAATCTATCTTCAATAGATATTCATCAGAAAAGTTGTCTTGTATGGCCGATTCATTTAGAACTTCTAATTCGGGATTTTCAAGACGAGAAAGATGATCAGTGGCGAGATTTTCTGCTCCCTTTTTATCTCGGATTTCAATATCGAACTCTGGTAAGAGTAAAATCCAACGGATTAATCTTGGTTTGGCATCTTATTTCGAAAATAGGTATATAAGAGCAGAATGGTCGGTATAGACCACTGTTTTTGCTAGAACGAGATATGAACGAAATTTGTCAAAAGCAAAGACAATAGCAAGGAGTTCTTTTTCAGTAGTTGTATAATTCGTTTGTGCTCCTTGTAACGTCTTACTAGCATAATATATAGGTTGAAATCGTTTTTCAATCCTTTGTCCTAAAACGGCTCCCATTGCAAAATCACTTGCATCGCACATAAGTTCAAACGGTAGATTCCAATTTGGAGTTATCATGATCGGTGCATTAGTGAGTTTCTCTTTAAGAATATTAAAAGATTTGATACATTCATCTGAAAAGATGAATGGTGCATCTTTTTCTAGGAGTTTATTCATAGGAGTGGCAATTTTAGAAAAATCTTTTATGAAACGTCGGTAAAAACCGGCATGCCCTAGAAAACTCCTAACTCCTCTAACATTGGTGGGATGTGGAAGCTTAGCAATTACATCTACTTTAGCTCTATCCACTTCAATTCCTTCCTTTAAAATTTTATGACCAAGAACGATGCCTTCTTTAACCATGAAATGACATTTCTCCCAATTAAGTAATAGATTTGATTGTTCACATCTAATAAGCATTCGTTCAAGATTAACTAGCCATGATTCAAATGTATCACCGAAGACTGAAAAGTCATCCATGAAAACTTCCATGCATTCTTCTATCATGTCGTGAAAAATCGCCATCATGCACATTTGAAAGTTTGCAGGGGCGTTGCAAAGTCCAAATGGTATGCGTTTGTAAGCAAAAGTACCATAAGGGCACGTGAACGTGGTTTTCTCTTAGTCCTCAGGTGCTATTGGAATTTGAAAGTATCCGGAAAAACCATCAAGAAAATAATAGTAACTGTTTCCAGCTAATCTTTCTAATATTTGATCAATGAAAGGTAAGGGAAAGTGATCTTTTCTGGTGGCGTCATTTAATTTTCTATAATCAATACAAACACGCCATCCTGTTACAGTCCTAGTAGGAATAAGCTCATTTTTTTCATTTGTGATGACAGTCATGCCATCCTTCTTAGGCACGCATTGAACTGGCCTTACCCATGGACTATCAGAGATTGGATAAATTAAACCTGCATCTAACAGTTTAATAATTTATTTCTTAACAACATCTTGCATATTAGGATTTAGTCTTCGTTGGCGTTGCACATACGTTTTATGACCTTCTTCCATAAGGATTTTATGTGTGCAATACGAAGGACTTATTCATTTAATATCATGAATCTTCCATGCAATAGCTGGTTTATGAGCTTTTAGCACATAAATGAGTTGAGATTTTTTATTTTCAGTAAGAGAAGACGATATTATTACAGGTAATTCAGATTCACCATGTAAATAAGCATATTCCAAATGGTTTGGAAGTGGCTTTAACTCTAATGTCGGTGGTTCTTCTATCGATGATTTATATCGATATCTGTCTTCTTCTTTTAGCATTTGAATTTCTTCTGTTGTTGGTTCATATCCATTAGCCATAAGTGTAGCTAACATTTCAGTTTCATCAATTGGTTCAGTTCCTTCTCCTAAAGAACATTCCCCCGTTCCTTGTAATTCTGGAAATTCTTCTAACAATTCTGCATGTGAATCTATAGTTTGAATATAATAACATGTATCATCTGCAGATTGCGGTTGTTGCATTACTCTATCAACAGAAAAGGTAACACTATCGTCCTCTATACTTAGGGTCAGTTTCTTACCAAACATGTCTATTATTGCTTTGGCCGTGTTTAAGAATGGTCTTCCTAATATGAGAGGAACTCGAAAATCTTCTTCCATGTCCAAAATAACAAAATCTACTGGAAATACTAAAGTACCAACTTTAACTAGCATGTTCTCCATTATCCCTCTAGGATATTTTACTGATCGATCAGCTAGTTGTATGCTTATTAGTGTTGGTTTCAATTCTCCAAGGTCTAGTTTAGCGTATAGTGAATATGGCATTAAATTTATACTAGCACCTAAGTCTGCCAATGCTTCTATTGAACTAAGACTACCCAGAAAACAAGGAATTGTGAAACTTCCTGGATCAGATAGTTTTTCTGGAATCTTATTCAACAGCACTGCAGAACAATTGGCATTCATAGTAACAGCCGAGAGTTCTTCCATTTTCTTTCTATTTGTGATTAAATCTTTCAAGAATTTAGCATATCTAGGCATTCCTGAAATCACATCAATGAAAGGAAGATTGGCATTTATTTGTTTAAACATATCCAAGAATTTGGATTGCTCGGCTTCAAGTCTCTCTTTTCTCATTTTACTCGGGTAAGGAAGTGGTGGTTGGTATGGTTTAACATAAGGTTTAGCTTTAACTGTGTTATCTTCATTAACCTTTTCAACTACCGGTTCTGTTTCCTTATCTTGCTCAGATTGTGGTTCTTGTGGAGTAGGAATAGCATCATCAGAAATTACAGGCATTTCAGGTGGTTTAAGTGTAATACCACTTCTTGTGGTAATGGCTTTAGCTGTTTCATTCCGGGGGTTAGCATTTGTATCACTAGGTAGACTTCCCGGTTTTCTTTCACCTATTAACCTTGCTAGGTTACTTACTTCTTGTTCCAGATTTTGAATAGAAGCTTGTTGATTTCTAAATGCTTGAGCATTTTGTTCATTGGTTTGTTTCTGAGATGTGAATAATTGAGTTTGAGATTCAACTAGCTTCGACATCATATCTTCTAAATTTGGCTTTTTATCATCGGTTTGTGGTGGTTTATTTTGAAAAATAGGTCTTTGCTGATTATAAGTATTATTGGATACTTGTTGATTACTAGGATCTTGTTGGTTGTTATATGGAACATTTCGGTTATAATTCTGATTTTGATTGTAGATTGGTCTTGGCGGTTGATAATTATTCTGATAATTATTTCCAGGCCTTTGGTTCATGTATGAAACATTCTCTCTTTGTTCCATTGTTAGTTCAATACTGAGACAATCTTTTATCAAATGTGGTCCTCCACACTGCTCACAACTAATTCGTATTGAGTGAATATCTTTAGTCATCTATTCCATGAGTCTCTCAACGGCATCTATCTTTGCGGAAATGGAATCAAAGTCATGGCTAGAATCGGCTCTAGCTGCTTTAGATGATCTAATGATATCTTTTTCTTGGTGCCACTCATGTGAGTGGGAAGCAGTGTTATCAATAATTTTGTAAGCGTCAGTTGCTGTTTTCTTCATAATGGAACCACCAGCTGCTATATTGATGTCTTTCCTTGTAGTGATGTCGCATCCTTGGTAGAATATTTGTACTATTTGACAAGTGTCTAAATCATGTTGCAGACATCCTCTTAATAACTTTCCAAATCTGGTCCACGCCTCATATTGAGTTTCATTTGGCTTTTGCGTGAACGTAACAATTTCTCCTTGAAGTCTCACGGCTTTAGATGCGGAAAAGAATTGTTTAAGAAAATTTTCAACTAAAACGTCCCATGTATCAATCGCCCCTTCAGGTAACGATTCTAACCAATCTTTGGCTTCTCCCTTTAAAGTTCAGGGAAATAACATGAGATATATCTGTTCATCCTCAACTTCTCGAATTTTAAATAGTGTACAGATCCTATTAAAGGTACGAAGATGTTCATTTGGATCTTCCTTCGGTGCACCACTAAATTGGCATTGATTAGTCACCATGTGTAGAATTTGTCCTTTGATTTCATAATCTGGCGCATTAATGTCGGGTTGAGTAATTGCGTGACCTTGGCCAGTGCGTTTAGCTCTCATTCGGTCTTCTATACTTAGAGGTTCTAGATTTTCCATGATTAAATTTGTTGAATCTGAATCACTAGAGTATTCTGATTTAATGGGTTGTTCCTCGACAATTTCTGTTTGAATGATTGGTGGTTCCGGAGAAAAGATTAGTGGTTCAGGATCTCTGAATTGTCCCTGAATATCCTCCGGATTCTCAATTGTAAGGTCGGGTTCAAAAAATGGATTATCGGAAATTTAAATTGGAGTACTTGGTCGACTGGATGACGATTCTAAAGAAAAATCAACGGCGACAATATTGGCTAGATGTCTTGATCTGGTTACAGGTGGTGAACGTATAAAAGGTGGTGAACGTTTTGCTCGATGCATTCACTGAATATTCTATTAGTTATAAAATATAAAAATTATATAAGTTTTCAAATTAATAGACTTTTCTGCTTTTGCCCACGTTTCGAATAGCCAATAGATGCAGCAGGTGGCCAGGACCCTTTAAATCGGAAGCCCACAACTCAGCCACTAACAAATCCAGAAAATTTGGATGTCTATCAATTTAACCACTTAAAATAATTTTTCGTTGAAATTTAAAGAAATTTTAGATAAGAAATAGAAAATTTTATGTCCTAAAAACTAGAGCGTCGAGGAATAAAAAAGAAAAAGAGCGCGTCGAAAAACGTTAAAAAATAAAAGGTAGAAAGTAGCGCGTCGAAACTTAAAAAGGAACTAAAAACTAAGAATTAAAAGTTGCGTCTAAAAAATATTAAAGCTTAAAAGAAATACTATATCCAAAACGGTAATAACTTTAAAAAGGTACTAAAATTTATAAAACGGTGTCGAAAAATTCTAAAGCACCTAAATCTTAGTCTAAAGAAAAAGCACTTAAGGGATTTTACGGCAAAGCCTAAAAATCTAGAAAAAAAATAACTACGGCAAAAACTATAACTTAAAACTAAATACGAGCGAAAAATACAAATATTACGAAGAAACGATTAAAAAGATACAAAATATAAAAATAAAACTTAAAGTTGTAAAAAGCACAATTTTTATAAAAATATTATTTTTATATTATTTATTTATAAAAGTATTAATTTTATAATTTATTAAAACTAATTAAACTAAATAATATAAATTAAATAATAAAACTAAACTAATTAATATATAATTAAAACCCTAATTAGGTTTATATTAATAATTTTTATTAATTAAAAACCCTAATTTCTGTCGGCAGAGGTATCAGACGGGTCAAATCAAGCCATGCGATCGCATGGTTTGATAGTTAAATTTCCATGCGGTCGCATGGAGTAAGGTTTCGGGCCAGGCTTTGGGCTGCAACAGTGATCGGGCCGAGTGGTTTTTTTTCTTTTCTGTTTTATGTATTTATATAAAAAATATTTATATAAAACTTATATTTTTACAAACTAAAATAAAAATAAAGAAACTTTATAAAACTTATATATTTAACAATCTCTTAAAAATATATAAATTTTGTTTTTCTTTTTATATTTTTGTATTTTTAAAAAAAAATTTAAAACGTATATTTTTATACAAAGAACTTAATAAAAAATCTTTATTTTTATTTTTTATATATAACGTTTCGCTTCCGGCGTTTTAGTCTTCTCCCCGGCAGCGGCGCCAAAAATACTTGATGTGCGTAGAGGTGTATACAAAATAGTTATATTTTATAAGAAAATACTATTAAATACGATACAATTTTACACAAGATATTTATTTATTTATAGAATGGATATACCTAAACCTTGCTACAACACTTATAGGCAGTGTACCTAATCGTATAGTAGTGTAGTTTTTAGTAAGTCCGGTTCGTTCCACAGGGATTTTGCCAAGTTTAACGCTATATTTTTAACTTATGATTGTAAAAATACAAAAATATATATAAGTAGTATTATTATTATAAAACTGGGTTTTTACCGTTTAATGACCGGTTTGTCGATTTTAAAACTTTAGTCGCAGTTAAAACCTAATGTAAAATATTAAAAATAAATATAACTTAAATTAAAGCGTAAATTAAATAACGATAATGAAATTGCGATAAATAAAAGTGCGATAAAATAAAATTGCGATAATTAAAGAGTAAGATAATTAAAAGTGCAATTAAATAAAATGACAATAAATAAAAGTGCGATAATTAAAAGTGCAATTAAATATGAAATAAAATAAATTATGCTTATTTAAACTTCCGTAATCATGATGTTTGACGTGTTGATTTTAGTTTATTCCCATGGGTTAATTGTCCTTTATCCTGGATTATTTGATATGTCCATACGGATTTGACCATAATAGTCCATCAGTCATAATCATAAAATGCGAAAGTCTTCGTCAAATTATTCTTATTCCCGAAGTCAAATATTCCAACTAATTGGGGATTCGAATTGTAACAAGGTCTTAATACTTTGTTTAATGAATACATCAGGTTATCGACTGCGTGTAGTCCAAGGTTTTACTACTTTATTAACAATTACACCAATTACCCTTGAATGTAATCCACCCCTGTTTCAACAAGTCTATTAACTATTATTCCAGTTCCGTGTCTGGTAAAATGAATAATTATTGGTATTTATAGATATCCCGCCCACCGTACCCAGTCAAGCGTATGTGGTTATATATAAATACGTCAAATTATAAGTCTATATATTAAATTAACGAGGTATCATTTAGTTAATATAAAGCCCATTAATAGCCCATAGTCTAATTTCCACAAGTGTCATTCTTTTGTCCAAATCCCAATTATTGTACAAAGCCCAATTACCCAATTTTAATATTTAGCCCAACATCACGATTACTTCGGTATTAAATAAGCATAATAATAACTTAGCTACGAGACATTAATTTAAAAAGGTTGAACATAACTTACAATGATCAATAATAGCGTAGCGTTACACGGACAGAATTTTGAATTACACCCTTACAACATTCGCTAACATACCCTTATTATTAGAATTTAAAATTAAAATTAAAATTAAAATTCAAATTCAAATTATAATATATATATATATATACATATATATATATACGTGAGAGAGATAGAGAAAAAGATATAAAAATTCGTTCGAAAATGCTGAAATTTATAGCTGTGGCCAGGTAACTGGTGCCATACGATCGCATGGATTCTTCTCTTCCAGGCCATGCGATCGTATGGCCTGCTTTTTCAGGTCACGTGTCTTTGTTTGCTAGTTTGCCGACGGTTTAATAAATAAATATAATATATAAATAATTTTAAGAATTATTTAAATATTATATTATATTTATGTGCATAGTTGACTTGTAATTTTTAGTCCATTGTGTCGAGTGTTGAGAGTTGACTCTGGTCCCGGTTCCGAATTTTTGAACGTCCTTGCGTACAATTTAATATCTTGTATTTTGCGTTTTTCGGCTTGTACTCTTATAATTTTGAGACGTTTCTCACCAATAATTTGAACCACTTTGATTGTACTTTGTACTTTTTAGCTTTTTGGTCGTTTGCGTCTTCAATTCGTCGCATCTGTCTTTTGTCTTCACCTTTTATTATTTAACGAATATCACTTTAAATAGAACAATTGCAACTAAAAGCTTGTCTTTCTTGAGGGATAATGCTATGAAATATATGTTCGTTTTTAGCATTATCAGTCCATGCTTGTATGATATTATGTAAAAACTACATTCAAGAAACTTATTTTTGATGTAATATATTCTTATTGTAAACCATTATGTAATGGTCGTGTGTAAACGGTATATTTTAGATTATCATTATTTGATAATCTACGTAATGCTTTTTAAACCTTTATCGATAAAATAAAGGTTATGGTTGTTTTAAAAATGAATGCAGTCTTTGAAAAACGTCTCATATAGAGGTCAAAACCTCGCGACGAAATCAATTAATATGGAACGTTTATAATCAATATGAACGGGACATTTCAGTTGGTATCAGAGCGTTGGTCTTAGAGAACCAGAAATTTGCATTAGTGTGTCTTATCGAGGTTGTTAGGATACATTAGTGAGTCTGGACTTCGACCGTATTTTATTTAAAAACGATTGCTTAACACTTTTGTTGGAGACTATATATTATTAACATGTAATTATTATGTGATATAATGTGTTTGATATTATGTGATAGATGTCTACCACTAGTACAAATCCCATCGACTCACCTAATAATAATGAAGAGTCGAATATACTTTGGGAAGATTCACAAATTCACAATGAGGAACCCGAAGAGGAGGAACCAGAAGAAGAGGAACCGAAAGAAGAGGAACCGGAAGAGGAGGAATCGGAAGAGGAGGAACCGGAAGAAGAAGAGGTTCCAGAGGAAGAAATATTGATACCTACAGTAAAAAATTTAAATAAAAGAAAATCCTCAACCAACGGACCAAAGTTAAAAATGGTCAATGGTGTTTCCACCGAGGAAGCAAAATATTGGGAAGATTACCAATTTTTTGATGAATCGGATCCCGATGAGGATTCCGATGATGTTATAGAAATTACCTCGACCCAATTTAATATAGCAAAAGAAAATAATAAGGGAAAAAGTATAAAAATAGAGAAACCTGATTCCAACCCGGATGAGCTTTATATGTATCGGCAACATCCGTATTTCCTAAAGTGTAACAATAACCCGGGAACCTCTAAACCACCAGGTTTTTCCAAACCATTGTGGAAAACGACGGCTCGTATTAGAGGAACACCATATATCCCTAGAAAATTAGGAAAAAGAACCAAGTCCGAAGAAGAAGAAACCAATTATTCAGATTAGGGAGTTGTAATCATGTTGTGTATTATATGTATTGTAGTGTGCTTGTACTTTTATGTTCTATGTAAAAATTGCATGTATTGCTTGTTAATTATCTTTTATGAATCTAATCCTTGTCTATTTTACAGTATAAAAACAAAATAGACGTTAAGGGTAGACAACCAAATATTTTAGAAGACCTACCAGAGGATATGATTGAGGAAATCTTGTCTAGAGTCGGTCAGAATTCATCAGCACATTTAGTTATGGCGAAATTAACTTGTCAAACATTTGAAAGACTTTCCAGAAATGCCTTAGTTTATAAAAGGCTTTCCTTTGATAGGTGGGGTATATCACATTGGGGAGATCGTAAGTTACGCCGTGTTTTCTTTAAAGCATTAAATGCGGGGAACTCAATGCAATTTTACGCTACGGGTTAAGAACCTATTTTGACTCAACATATCCCAACATAGGATTTCGCGAGTTAGAAAGAGCTTCTAACATGCAACATAAAGAAGCATGTTATGCTTACGGGTTATTGATGTTCGCTTCTTACCAAAGTGAGAAAAAGAACATCGGATTACAACTTTTAAATAAAACTTTCCACAAGTGACGGATTCAGTAGTTGAGGTGAGAAACAAGGTTTTTAGATTATTACGGGACTTTTGGACATTACGAAACCCTCGTCCCTTTGATGACATTACAACATGCTACCTAGCCAATGGTCATAAAGGTTACTTTCTACAAGACCAAGGATGGGAAGTCGTCTTAGTAAAACCAGAATGCATGACTTGTTTCTGGACTTATGAATTACGTGTCTTTATTTCTTTTGCTGAACGACTTCCGTATTAACTAGAATTGCCTTTATAGCTGCCGAGTAGCAAAGTTATTATGTGCTATATTTCATCCTATATGTATAATAGTGGTATTGTAAGTTTGTAAAATATTGTATAAATTTGAACGCGATATATTATTATAATCAGTTTTTTCATATAGAATTATAGTAGTTGAATTGTATATTAGCTACTAAGTATGAACTTAACGGGTAGGTACTACCCGAATTAAAACTATAAAACGCTAATATGAAGAAAATGCTTTTATAAATGAGTTCATACTATGCTACGAAATACTATTGACTACTCTTAAAATTATGTATGACTAACTTAATTCTTTTGGGCTATTTTTGAAGGAAATGGCACCGGCAACTAGTCAGGATATGAACATGAGTGAGGAAGACTTCCGTGTTTTCTTAGCAGCAAACATAGCTGCAGTACAGGCTGCGATGCAAAATAACAATAACTCTGGATCTAGCAGTGGAACTAATTCCACAAGAAATCGTGTAGGATGCTCCTACAAATAATTCACTGCCTGCAAACCTTTGGAATTTAATGGAACCGAAGGACCAATTGGATTGAAACGGTAAACCGAGAAAGTCGAATCGGTGTTTGCCATAAGTAAGTGTACTGAAGAGGACAAAGTTAAGTACACTATGCATACCTTCACAGTTACTGCGTTAACGTGGTGGAACACCTATCTTGAACAGGTAGGACAAAATACTGCTTACGCACTACCATGGTCGGCATTCAAGCAATTGATGAACGAGCAGTACTGTCCTAGAAACGAAGTCAATAAGCTCAAGGTAGAGCTTAGAGAGTTACAAACACAAGGGTTTCACATTACCACATATGAACGACGATTCACAGAGTTGTGCGTATTATGTCCAGGAACATTCGAAGATGAAGAAGAGAAGATCGACGCGTTTATAAAAGGGTTACCAGTAAGGATTCAAGAAGATGTGAGTTCACACGAGCCCGCTTCTATACAAAAGGCAAGTCGAATGGCTCATAAACTCATAAATCAGATTGAGGGAAGAATTAAAGAGCAGGCGGTCGAAGAAGCCAACACAAAACAACTCAAGAGGAAGTGGAAGGAAAACGGTGACAAGAATCACCAATACAACAACAACAACAATTACAACCACAACCGCAACAACAATCGCAATAATAACCGCAATCCCAACAATAACTACAACAAACGTTCCAACAACAACAATAACTACAACAACCGTTCCAACAACAATAACAATCCCAACAACAACCTCAATAACAACAACGGCAACAAAAACCAAAAATGCCAAAGGTGTGAAGAGTACCACCAGAATGGGTTCTGCACGACATTTTGCACCAAGTGTAAAAGAACTGGCCATGGTGCGAAAAAGTGTGAGGTCTACGGACCAAAGTTTAACAGAACTAAAGGAACAAATAGTGGCGAAACAAGTAATGCCGCCTTTGTTTGTTATGGATGTGGAAAACCGGGCCACATTAGAAGTATAGAAGCTATATGAGTAGATATTTTTGTGTTAAGTTAAGTTGCCCATTGACGCCTTTGAATAGTAAATTTTTACTCGAATAGCAAACGGTAAATTAATTTCAGCAGATAATATATGTCGGGATAGAGAAATTAAACTGGGGGATGAAACGTTTAAAATTGATTTAATACCAGTCGAGTTAGGGAGTTTTGATGTAATAATTGGTATGGACTGGTTGAAAAGGGTGAGAGCAGAGGTCGTTTGTTACAAAAATGCGATTCGCATTATGCGTGAAAAAGGAAAACCTTTAATGGAGTACGGAGAAAAGAACAATGCGAAGTTAAATCTTATTAGTAGTTTGAAGGCACAAAAACTAATAAGAAAAGGTTGTTACGTCATTCTAGCACACATCAAGGAAGTTAAACCTGAAGAAAAGAACATCAGTGATGTTCCTGTCGCAAAAGAATTTCCCGATGTATTTCCGAAAGAATTACCGGGATTACCCCCACATCAATCCGTTGAATTTCAAATAGACCTTGTACCAGGAGCTGCACCAATAGCTCGTGCTCCATACAGACTCGCACCCAGCGAAATGAAAGAATTACAAAGTCAATTACAGGAACTTTTAGAGCGTGGTTTCATTCGACCAAGTACATCACCATGGGGAGCTCCTGTTCTGTTTGTCAAGAAGAAAGATGGTACATTTAGGTTGTATATCGACTACCGAGAGTTGAACAAACTTACCATCAAGAACCGTTACCAACTACCGAGAATCGATAACTTATTTGATCAACTAAAAGGCTCGTCAGTTTATTCGAAGATTGATTTACGTTCTGGGTATCATCAAATGCGGGTGAAGGAGGATGACATTCCGAAGACTTCTTTTAGGACGCGTTATGGACATTACGAGTTTATGGTTATGCCATTTAGATGGACTAACGCACCAGCTGTGTTCATGGACCTCATGAACCGAGTGTATGGACCATACCTTGACAAGTTTGTCATTGTTTTCATCGATGACATACTTATTTACTCAAAGAATGACCAAGAGCATGAAGAACATTTGAGAAAAGTGCTAGAGTTGTTAAGAAAAGAAAAACTGTATGCTAAGTTTTCAAATTGTGCATTTTGATTGGAAGAAGTTCAATTCCTCGGTCATATAGTGAACAAAGAAGGTATTCAAGTGGATCCAGCAAAAATTGAAACCGTTGAAAAGTGGGAAACCCCGAAAACTCCGAAACACATACGCCAATTTTTAGGGCTAGCTGGTTATTACAGGAGATTCATCTAAGATTTTTCCAAAATAGCAAAACCCTTGACTACGTTAACGCATAAAGGGAGGAAATTTGAATGGAAGGATGAACAAGAAAAAGCGTTTCAATTGTTGAAGAAAAAGTTAACTACGGCACCTATATTGTCATTACCTGAAGGGAATGATGATTTTGTGATATATTGTGACGCCTCAAAGTAAGGTCTCGGTTGTGTATTAATGCAACGAACAGAAGTAATTGCTTAGGCGTCTAGACAATTGAAGATTCACGAGTAGAATTATACGACACATGATTTGGAATTAGGCGCGGTTGTTTTTACATTAAAGACCTGGAGGCACTACTTATATGGGGTCAAAAGTATTATATATACCGACCACAAAAGTCTTCAACACATATTTAATCAGAAACAATTGAACATGAGGCAGCGCAGATGGATTGAATTGTTGAATGATTACGACTTTGAGATTCGTTACCACCCGGGGAAGGCAAATGTGGTAGCCGACACCTTGAGTAGAAAGGACAGAGAACCTATTCGAGTAAAAGCTATGAATATAATGATTCACACTAACCTTACTACTCAAATAAAGGAGGCGCAACAAGGAGTTTTAAAAGAGGGAAACTTAAGGGATGAAATACCCAAAGGATCGGAGAAGCATCTTAATATTCTGGAAGACGGAACTTGGTATAGGGCTGGAAGAATTTGGGTACCAAAGTTTGAAGATATGAGAGAAATGGTACTTAGAGAAGCTCATAAAACCAGATACTCAATACATCCTGGAACGGGAAAGATGTACAAGGATCTTAAGAAACATTTTTGGTGGCCGGGTATGAAAGCCGATGTTGCTAAATATGTAGGAGAATGTTTGACGTGTTCTAAGGTCAAAGCTGAGCATCAGAAACCATCAGGTCTACTTCAACAACCCGAAATCCCGGAATGGAAATGGGAAAACATTACCATGGATTTCATCACTAAATTGCCAATGACTGCAAGTGGTTTTGATACTATTTAGGTAATAGTTGATCGTCTCACCAAATCAGCACACTTCCTGCCAATAAGAGAAGATGACAAGATGGAGAAGTTAGCACGACTGTATTTGAAGGAAGTCGTCTCCAGACATGGAATACCAATCTCTATTATCTCTGATAGGAATGGCAGATTTATTTCAAGATTCTGACAGACATTACAGCAAGCATTAGAAACTCGTCTAGACATGAGTACTGCCTATCATCCACAAACTGATGGGCAGAGCGAAAGGACTATACAAACACTTAAAGACATGCTACGAGCATGTGTTATTGATTTCGGAAACAGTTGGGATCGACATCTACCGTTATCAGAATTTTCCTACAACAACAGTTACCATTCAAGCATTGAGATGGCGCCATTTGAAGCACTTTATAGTAAAAAGTGCAGGTCTCCGATTTGTTGGAGTTAAGTGGGGGATAGACAGATTACGGGTCCGGAGATAATACAAGAAACTACCGTGAAGATCATCCAAATTCAACAACGGTTGAAAACCGCCCAAAGTCGATAAAAAAGCTACGCTGACATTAAAAGAAAAGATATAGAATTTGAAATTGGAGAGATGGTCATGCTTAAAGTTGCACCTTGGAAAGGTGTTGTTCGATTTGGTAAACGAGGGAAATTAAATCCAAGGTATATTGGACCATTCAAGATTATTGATCGTGTCGGACCAGTAGCTTACCGACTTGAGTTACCTCAATAACTCGCGGCTGTACATAACACTTTCCACGTCTCGAATTTGAAGAAATGTTTTGCTAAAGAAGATCTCACTATTCCGTTAGACGAAATCCAAATCAATGAAAAACTTCAATTCATCGAAGAACCCGTCGAAATAATGGATCGTGAGGTTAAAAGACTTAAGCAAAAAAAAATACCAATTGTTAAGGTTCGATGGAATTCTCATAGAGGACCCGAGTTCACCTGGGAACGAGAAGATTAGATGAAGAAGAAATACCCGCACTTATTTCCAGAAGATACGACAACACCTCCAACT
The DNA here is from genome assembly GCF_046630445.1 of Rutidosis leptorrhynchoides. Classification (NCBI taxonomy): domain Eukaryota; kingdom Viridiplantae; phylum Streptophyta; class Magnoliopsida; order Asterales; family Asteraceae; genus Rutidosis; species Rutidosis leptorrhynchoides. The sequence continues at coordinate 708,475,390 of NC_092333.1, forward strand.
GCTTAAAATTTCGGGACGAAATTTATTTAACGGGTAGGTACTGTAGTGACCCGAACTTTTCCATGTTTATATATATTAAATGAAATTGATATTTATATAATTAAGTGTTTCCAACATGTTAACCAATCAAACTTGTTAAGACTTGATTAATTGATATAGGTTTTATATAGACAATTGACCACCCAAGTTGACCGGTGATTCACGAACGTTAAAACTTGTAAAAACTATATGATGTCATATATATGGATATATATATATATATATATATATATATATATATATATATATATATATATATATATATATATAGTTAACATGGTATTATGATAAGTAAACATATCATTAAGTATATTAACAATGAACTACATATGTAAAAACAAGACTACTAACTTAAGGATTTCGAAACGAGGCATATATGTAACGATTATCGTTGTAACGACATTTAAATGTATATATATCATATTTAGATATATTAATATATCATAATATCATGATAATATAATAATTTAACATCTCATTAGATATAATAAACAATGGGTTAACAACATTAAATGAGATCGTTAACTTAAAGTTTTCAAAACAACACTTACATGTAACGACTAACGATGACTTAACGACTCAGTTAAAATGTATATACATGTAGTGTATTTAGATGTATTAATATAATTTTGGAGGACTTCAAGACATATATCAAAACACTCATACTTAATGAAAATGGTTACAGTTACATTCCCATTTTTTTTTCATCAAGAATTCTAGTTGTATTCATACCCGTATTATACACAGCTTCTAGACGTACTTACTATGGGTATATACCAATAGGAACTAGCATGGGATTCCACTCTTGATTATTTCATGCATGACTAATTAATTTTAACTTCTACCATGAACTAGCAACTAACTAGAACTCCTTTTAACCCCACTCACCATTCACCACTTACCACTCATCATTCACTCCATTTCACTTCCAATTCTCTTTCTAATTCTCTCTCAACACACACACACACACACACACACACACACACTTATGAACGAATTTTTCCAGTAGTTAATCATCATCTTCATAAAAAATTACTTCAAGAATCAAGCTATAATCATCTTAGGAAGAACACTTCAAGAACACTTCGAAAATCCTTTCAAGTTTACTAGTTTACTTCCAAGCTTTCTAATCCATTCCAAGTAATCATCTAAGATCAAGAAACCTTTGTTATTTACAGTAGGTTATCTTTCTTATTCAAGGTAATATTCATATTCAAACTTTGATTCAATTTCTATAACTATAAACTATCTTAATTCGAGTAAAAATCTTACTTGAACTTGTTTTGTGTCATGATCCTACTTCAAGAACTTTCAAGCCATCCAAGATCCTTTGAAGCTAGATCATTTCTTGTCACTTCCAATAGGTTTACCTACTAAACTTGAGGTAGTAATGATGTTCAAAACATCATTCGATTCATATATATAAAACTATCTTATTCGAAGGTTTAAACTCGTAATCACTAGAACATAGTTTAGTTAATTCTAAACTTGTTCACAAAAAAAAGTTAATCCTTCTAACTTGACTTTTAAAATCAACTAAACACATGTTATATATCTATATGATATGCTAACTTAATGATTTAAAACCTGAAAACACGAAAAACACCGTAAAACTGGATATACGCCGTCGTAGTAACACCGCGGGCTGTTTTGGGTTAGTTAATTAAAAACTATGTTAAACTTTGATTTAAAAGTTGTTCTTCTGGGAAAATGATTTTTCTTATGAACATGAAACTATATCCAAAAATCATGGTTAAACTCAAAGTGGAAGTATGTTTTCCAAAATGGTTATCTAGACGTCGTTCTTTCGACTGAAATGACTACCTTTACAAAAACGACTTGTAACCTCTATTTATGACTATAAACTTATACTTTTTATGGATAGATTCATAAACTTAAGTTCAATATGAAACCATAGCAATTGGATTCACTCAAAACGGATTTAAAACGAAGAAGTTATGGGTAAAACAAGATTGGATATTTTTGCTTATTGTAGCTACGTGAAAATTGGTAACAAATCTATATTTATCATATCCTAGCTAACTCATATTGTATTATACATGTATTCTAATATATTATGTAATCTTGGGATACCATAGACACGTATGCAAATGTTTTTACATATCATATCGACCCATGTATATATGTTATTTGGAACAACCATAGACACTCTATATGCAGTAATGTTGGAGTTAGCTATACAGGGTTGAGGTTGATTCCAAAAATATATATACTTTGATTTGTGATCTAGCCTGAGACGTGTATACACTGGGTCGTGGATTGATTCAAGATAATATATATATCGATTTATTTCTGTACATCTAACTATGAACAACTAGATGTAGGTTACTAACGAGGACAGCTGACTTAATAAACTTAAAACAGTAAAACGTATTAAAAATGTTGTAAATATATTTTGAACATACTTTGATATATATGTACATATTTGTTATAGGTTCGTGAATCGACCAGTGGCCAAGTCTTACTTCCCGACGAAGTAAAAATCTGTGAAAGTGAGTTATAGTCCCACTTTTAAAATCTAATATTTTGGGATGAGAATACATGCAATTTTATAAATATTTTACGAAATAGACACAAGTAAATGAAACTACATTATATGGGTGAATGATCGAAGCCGAATATGCCCCTTTTTAGCTTGGTAGCCTAAGAATTTGGGAACAGACCCCCAAATTGACGCGAATCCTAAAGATAGATCTATCGGGCCCAACAAGCCCCATTCTGGAATTTGGAATGCTTTAGTACTTCGATTTTATCACGTCCAATGGGTGTCACGGAAGGATGGGGATATTCTATATGCATCTTGTTAATGTCGGTTACCAGGTGTTCACCGTATGAATGATTTTTATCTCTATGTATGGGATGTATTGAAATATGAAATCTTGTGGTCTATTATTATGATTTGATAATATATAGGTTAAACCTATAACTCACCAACATTTTGTTGATGTTTTAAGCATGTTTATTCTCAGGTGATTATTAAGAGCTTCCGCTGTTGCATACTAAAATAAGGACAAGATTTGGAGTCCATGCTTGTATGATATTATGTAAAAACTACATTCAAGAAACTTATTTTTGATGTAACATATTCTTATTGTAAACCATTATGTAATGGTCGTGTGTAAACGGTATATTTTAGATTATCATTATTTGATAATCTACGTAATACTTTTTAAACCTTTATCGATAAAATAAAGGTTATGGTTGTTTTAAAAATGAATGCAGTCTTTGAAAAACATCTCATATAGAGGTCAAAACCTCGCGACGAAATCAATTAATATGGAACGTTTATAATCAATATGAACGGGACATTTCAATTGGTATCAGAGCGTTGGTCTTAGAGAACCAGAAATTTGCATTAGCGTATCTTATCGAGGTTGTTAGGATACATTAGTGAGTCTGGACTTCGACCATATTTTCTTTAAAAACAATTGCTTAACATTTTTGTTGGAAACTATATATTATTAACATGTAATTATTATGTGATATATTAACCTCTTAATGTGTTTGATATTGTGTGATAGATGTCTACCACTAGTACAAATCCCATCGACTCACCTAATAATAATGAAGAGTCGAATATACTTTGGGAAGATTCACAAATTCCCGAAGAGGAACCGGAAGAGGAGGAACCAGAAGAAGAGGAACCGAAAGAAGATGAACCGAAAGAAGAGGAACCAGAAGAGGAGGAATCGGAAGAGGAGGAACCGGAAGAAGAAGAGGTTCCGGAGGAAGAAATATTGATACCTACAGTAAAACGTTTAAATAAAAGAAAATCCTCAACCAACGGACCAAAGTTAAAAATGGTCAACGGTGTTTCCGCCGAGGAACCAAAATATTGGGAAGATTACCAATTTTCCGATGAATCGGATACCGATGAGGATTCCGATGATGTTATAGAAATTACCTCTACCCCATTTAATATAGCAAAAGAAAATAATAAGGGAAAAAGTATAAAAATAGAGAAACCTGATTCCAACCCCGATGAGCTTTATATGTATCGGCAACATCCGTATTTCCTAAAGTGTAACAATAACCCGGGAACCTCTAAACCACCAGGTTTTTCTAAACCATTGTGGAAAACGACGGCTCGTATTAGAGGAACACCATATATCCCTAGAAAATTAGGAAAGCGAACCAAGTCCGAAGAAGAAGAAACCAGTGATTCAGATTAGGGAGTTGTAATCATGTTGTGTATTATATGTATTGTAGTGTGCTTGTACTTTTATGTTCTATGTAAAAATTGCTTGTATTGTTTGTTAATTATCTTTTATGAATCTAATCCTTATCTATTTTACAGTATAAAACAAAATGGACGTTAAGGGTAGACCTACCAGAGGATATGATTGAGGAAATCTTGTCTAGAGTCGGTCAGAATTCATCAGCACATTTAGTTATGGCAAAATTAACTTGTCAAACATTTGAAAGACTTTCCAGAAATGCCTTAGTTTATAAAAGGCTTTCCTTTGATACGTGGGGTATATCACATTGGGGAGATCGTAAGTTACGCCGTGTTTTCTTTAAAGCGTTAAATGCGGGGAACCCAAATGCAATTTTACGCTACGGGTTAAGAACCTATTTTGACTCAACATATCCTAACATAGGATTTCGCGAGTTAGAAAGAGCTTCTAACATGCAACATAAAGAAGCATGTTATGCTTACGGGTTAGTGATGTTCGCTTCTTACCAAAGTGAGAAAAAGAACATCGGATTACAACTTTTAAATAAAACCTTTCCACAAGTGACGGATTCAGTAGTTGAGATGAGAAGCAAGGTTTTTAGATTATTACGGGGCTGTTGGACATTACGAAACCCTCGTCCTTTTGATGACATTCCAACATGCTGCCTAGCCAATGGTCATAACGGTTACTTTACACAAGACCAAGGATGGGAAGTCGTCTTAGTAAAACCAGAATGCATGACTTGTTTATGGACTTATGAATTACGTGTCTTTATTTCTTTTGCTGAACGACTTGCGTATTAACTAGAATTGCCTTTATAGCTGCCGAGTAGCAAAGTTATTATGTGCTATATTTCATCCGATATGTATAATAGTGGTATTGTAAGTTTGTAAAATATTGTATAAATTTGAATGCGATATATTATTATAATCAGTTTTTTCATATAGAATTATAGTAGTTGAATTGTATATTAGCTACTAAGTATGAACTTAACGGGTAGGTACTACCTGAATTAAAACTATAAAACGCTAATATGAAGAAAAAGCTTTTATAAATGAGTTCATACTATGCTACAAAATACTATTGACTACTCTTAAAATTCTATATGATTAACTTAATTCTTTTGGGCTATTTTTGAAGAAAATGGCACCGGCAACTCGTCAGGATTTGAACATGAGTGAGGAAGACTTCCGTGTTTTCCTAGCAGCAAACATAGCCGCAGTACAGGCTGCGATGTAAAATAACAATAACTCTGGATCTAGCAGTGGAACTAATTCCACAAGAAATCGTGTAGGATGCTCCTACAAAGAATTCACTACGTGCAAACCTTTGGAATTTGATGGAACTGAAGGACCAATTGGATTGAAACGGTTGACCGAGAAGGTCGAATCGGTGTTTGCCATAAGTAAGTGTACTGAAGAGGAGAAAGTTAAGGTCGAATCGGTGTTTGCCTTAACGTGGTGGAACACCTATCTTGAACAGGTAGGACAAAATGCTGCTTACGCACTACCATGGTCGGCATTCAGTACCGTCCTAGAAATGAAGTCAATAAGCTCAAGGTAGAGCTTAGAGAGTTATGAACACAAGGGTTCGACATTACCACATATGAACGACGATTCACAGAGTTGTGCCTATTATGTCCAGGAACGTTCGAAGATGAAGAAGAGAAGATCGACGCGTTTAAAAAAGGGTTAACAGTAAGGATTCAAGAAGATGTGAGTTCACACGAGCCCGCTTCCATACAAAAGGCAAGTCGAATGGCTCATAAACTCATAAATCAGATTGAGGGAAGAATTAAAGAGCAGGCGACCGAAGAAGCCAACATGAAACAACTCAAGAGGAAGTGGGAGGAAAACGGTGACAAGAATCACCAATACAACAACAACAACAATTACAACCACAACAACAACAATCGCAACAATAATCGCAATCCCAACAATAACTACAACAAACGTCCCAACAACAACAATAACTACAACAACCGTTCCAACAACAATAACAATCCCAACAACAACCTCAATCACAACAACGGTAACAAAAACCAAAAATGCCAAAGGTGTGAAGAGTACCACCACAATTAAAACAAGTGAGCTTGTTTGTTGAATTTGGCTTCGGACAATCTCGAGCCATATGTCCACGTACCTCACAATTGTAGCAAGTAGGGACAAAGTTCCCAAAACCACCGGTAGCGCCCTTCTTCACACTATTGACACTTTCGGAACCCTTTTTGTTCTTGTTCTTTTTATTTAAAAAATTCGAATAACTCGAACCTTCAAACTTTCTTTTTGAAAAAGTGAAATCACTCTTCCTCGGAACCTCCGGTTCAAAACCCCGAGCCAACTCGAATAGCTCTTCAAAAGTCTTAGACATTCCCCGACTAATCTTACCCTTTAACTCATCGTTCAAGGTACGGTAAAAATCTTTCATTAGCTTGTGATCGTCACCAACATATTCCGGGCAAAAGCGAGTCTTTGCCAAAAAGGTAGACTTGAGAGTAACCAAGTTCATCGAACCTTGTTGCAAATGATGCAACTCGTCCCGGATTCTATCAAGGTCGGAAGAAGTTCGGTAATCTTGGAAGAATTCCTTCTTAAACTCCTCCCATGTCAAGCTCATGCATTGCTCTTCACCATATAAATTGATTTTGTCATCCCACCACAACTTGCCTTCTTCACGTAGCATGCTAGACCCATATCTCGTCTTCTTCTCGGGAGGACATTCTGCGGTACGGAAAGCTCCCTCGATATCGGAAATCCAACAAGTTCTTTTCAATGGATCCCTCACCCCATTAAACATCGGAGGTTGAGTATCCTTGAAGTTTTTGTAGTGGAAATCCCATCTTCCTTCACCACGAGGATAAATGTTTCTAGCCTCTAAAGCCTCCTCTATTGCGGCTTTCATTCGATCGTTGATCATTTCGGTCACTTGTCCATCGATCGACTCTTGGAAGACCTTTCGGACATCGTCAAGAAAATCCTTCTTTAACTTTTTAAAGATGGCCTCAACCTTGGCTGTGAGTTCAACATCCTCACTCGTACCACCGTTATCATTATCGTGTCCGTTTCTCATCTTCATTCTATAAAACGGAAAAGATTAAACGAAGAACAAAAAGGCATAACATGTAAGTATATACATGTACACCACACTACTCCATCTCGCTCGACAATCGTCATACATTACTTGTTTGACACGATTTGCACCCGTAACAACGGTAGCTAATCGTTGTTACGCTAGCACGTCGCATTAACTCGCTAGTACAACGTCCATCTTGCTTGATGATTGCTAAACACAATACAAAACATTTAGCACAAGGTTAGTTCACATAAACCAAAGCACTAACAGTTCCCGATTAGACCCAAAGTCCTACAAGTCCCGCATAAAGCGCTCACACAATAAAGCCCAAGTCTAGGCACCTATCTCAAGTCGCCTAAATCCCTTTGACCATACTCTGATACCACTTGAAACAACCCAACCCGTATTCCATACGATAAATTTTTTTTTTATAATACACATTTATGCGCTAATTAAATATGTAAACCATTCCACAAGTTTCATTTAAACGTACATCAATTTAAATGTTTACAAAAGGCACGAAAGCCATTAATTAAGTTTAATACAAGTTTGACCCACTACAAGGATAGTTTATAATCCAAACGACCTCGAGCATGGTTTGGGGATAAACTACCCAAAACGTTAGGCCAACTTCAAAAGCTAACACCAAAAGCACCCCCGACAACATAAGCGGGAGACCACTAGTCCAAACGTATGCCCTTACCCTTGTCCAAGCCGGAACCTATAAAATGGTAAACAACGATTGGGTAAGCAAGGCTTAGTGAGTGCAACAATTATACATACATATATATAACCTACTTACTTGCAAACACTTACCAAATCCGCATACATACTAGTTACCTAATTAGCATACCTTTCACATGTATAACGCTAAGTATCACGATAACAAGGCTAGTATAACAATAGCTTATAACACAACAATACAATAAGCTAAAACACAAGTATAACGATGATGTTCACAACATCCGTAGTACTAAAGATCTCAAGGCTAGCCCAACGAATGGTATCGTCAACATCGAACTTAAATCCCATTCGCCTATATTAATGTGGTATCATCAACACCGAACTTTAAACCCACATATGAGGTATCGTCAACAACGAACTTTAAAGCTTCATCAACGTCACTACAATAATCGTATGGCATCGTCAACATCGAACTTTAATTCCATACGTATGAGGTATCGTCAACAACGAACTTTAAACCCTCATCAACAACACAAATATACACTAGGGTATGGTATCGTCAACATCGAACTTTAACCCATACTTCATAAGCAAATAAATCATATACATGCATATATAATTATTCCACTCACCTTAGCACTTCGGTGGTGATTTAAATGCTTCCGTATACCTCGATCAAAGTACCTAATACATAGGTACATATTCAATACACAACTAATGGCATTTACCACATTACTTACACTTTGAGCATTTAATGACCCAAATCGCATTAAGTGACTCAACCACACCCAAAAATGTCCTTAAATGCCAAGACTCATATTGAATCGCTAAAGCTAGTGATTTAAAGTCTACTAACATTAACTAGCACAACCTAGGGTAATTCATACCCATCTCACCCAAACTAGGTCAACATTACCCATTTTGACTCATTTTAACACTTTGACTCACAAACTAGTCATACTTAGTTCATTAACTATTTTCATCATCATTAACAAGTGTATTAGTGACAAAGAACCCATTTAACAATTTCAACTTCAAATCTTAAGTCTAAACCCTAGATTATAGTTACTTAGGGTTTCCTTTCATCAACACAACCCAAGTTCACCCATTTTAACCCCAAGTGGGTCACATAAGTTTCAAATGAACCAAAACCCTAGCATAACTAATTAAAACTCGAAACATAGAGTTAGAACTTACCGAGACTACCAACGCATAGCTAGAGACTCAAGGAACAACTTTAATTCTTGCTCCAAAGATCAACCCTCAATCCTTCACTCTCAAATCTCACTTTTAATCCAAATGGGTTTTAAGTTTTGGGAGAGAAAATGGAGAGAAAAGAGATAAAGAAAATGAATTAAATGAATATGTGGTGGAGAGTTAATGCTCCCATCAGATCCACATGTCAATTTACCATTTTATCCCTTAAAATCCCTTAAATTGAGCTAAGTCCGACACCAGTTCAGCAGAACTGTCGCGGCGCGGACTTAATCGTCGCGGCGCGACACATAAAAGGAAAATAGGCCCTCCTTAACCCACTTCCTGATCCTGGTTCGCTTGATATGCCTCGGCGCGGACCCATTTGCCACGGTGCGGCTTAAGGCTGCATCTGGACAACTTGACCACCTTAAACAATTTTTTGATGTTATTAAATTTGTACAATCCAAACCCGCTTCCTATATTCACCTAGCCTTCCACAATAGTCTCACAAGACTTAATGCTAACAAAACCCATGTTTAAACTTATATATATATATATATATATATATATATATATATATATATATATATATATATATATATATATATATATATATATATATATATATATATATATATATATATATATATGCACACATATTCGTACATTTACGCATAAGCTAACGAGTTATAGACGTACAAATGATTAAGTAGGTACCTTTCGATACGTACGGGAAAACGGGGTGTTACAACTCTCCCCCACTTGAATTGGAGCGCATCCTCGCGATCCAAGCCGCGTGACAAGATGGAAGATAAACCAACACAAACTCTTCGGGCTCCCAAGTAAACTCGGAACCCTTACTACGACGCCATTGAACTTTAAAAGTCCTAACCTCTTTATGTCTCAACCTTTTGACTTTCTCATCAAGTATGGCGATCGGTTCCTCGATATACTCTAACTTATTATTTAGCTCAATTTCGTCTAATGGCACCCAAGATGAATCATCCGCAAGACACTTACGGAGGTGGGAAACATGAAATATATTATGGATCCCCGCAAGCTCTTCGGGTAATTCCAAACGATACGCGACCTCACCAACACGAGCTAAAACCTTAAACGGCCCAATAAACCGAGGAGCTAACTTTCCTCGTTTCCGAAACCCAATAATATCCTTCCATGGCGAAACTTTGAGCATCACCATGTCACCTTCTTGAAATTCGATCGTTTGTCTACGTTTATCGGCATAAGATTTTTGCCTATCTTGAGCCTTTTTCAAATGCTCTCGTATCACATCAATCTTGCTATTCGTCTCTAAAACTAAATCGGTACTCCCGATTTCCTTTTGTCCCACTTCACCCCAACAAATTGGGGTTCGACACCTACGCCCATAAAGCATCTCATAAGGTGGCATCCCAATACTAGTATGATAACTATTATTGTACGAGAATTCCACCAAAGGTAAGTGCTCATCCCAACTACCACCAAAATTGATAATGCACGCACGTAACATATCTTCCAAAGTTTGATTCGTACGTTCGGTTTGACCGTCCGTTTGAGGATGGTACGCCGTGCTTAATTTTAACTGTGTACCCATATCCTCATGAAACTTTTCCCAAAATCGAGATGTAAAACGAGTATCTCGATCCGAAACAATCGATATAGGAACGCCGTGTCGAGAGACGACTTCCTTGATAAACAACTTAGCCAAAGTCTCCGACGATATCGCTTCCTTAATGGGAAGAAACAAAGCACTCTTCGTCAATCGATCAACTATAACCCAAATCGAATCAAATTGGGTTCTCGCCGTTTTAGGTAACTTCGTGATGAAATCCATGGTAATGTGCTCCCATTTCCATTTTGGGATTTCTAACGGTTGTAACTTACCATACGGCTTTTGGTGCTCGGCCTTCACTTGCAAACACGTGACGCATTGCTCAACATACTTCACAACATCACGTTTCATGCCCGGCCACCAATAATCTTTCCTTAAATCAAGATACATTTTCGTCGCGCCCGGATGAATGGAATATTTTGACTTATGTGCTTCATCGAGTAGCACTTGTCGGTAATCACCCATCTTAGGCACCCACACTCTTCTTCGAAATTACAACAAACCACGCGAGCCCATAGTAATGAACTCCGATTGTCCCACAATTCGTTCCGCATGCTTGTTGTGAACGTAAGCCTCTATTTGAATCACACCGAGTTTTTCAAGAAAATCGTTAGTAATAATCATACGTAACAATCCCAATCGTAATGCCGGGTGATGACTCTTTCGACTTAACGCATCCGCGACCACATTCGCCTTGCCCGAATGATAACGTATTTCACAATCATAATCTTTCACCACATCCATCCACCTACGTTGACGATAATTCAGATCTCGTTGATTAAAGAGGTGTTTCAAACTCTTATGATCCGAATAAATCGTACACTTGACACCATACAAGTAATGGCGCCAAATTTTCAACGCATGCACAACCGCCGCCAACTTGAGATCATGAGTCGGATATCTCGTCTCGTGTTCCTTTAATTGTCGAGAGACATAAGCAATGACTTTACCTCTTTGCATTAGCACACACCCGAGTCCATTTAACGAAGCATCACAATAAACCGTCATGTCTTCCACTCCTTCTGGCAAAACTAACACCGGAGCTTGACACAACTTCTCTTTAAACAGTTTAAAAGCAATTTCTTGCTCGTTCTCCCAATTAAACCTCGCGATCTTCCTTTTTAATTTCGTCAACGAAGAAGCGATCTTAGAAAAGTCTTGGATAAACCGACGATAATAACCGGCCAATCCGAGAAAACTTCGGACCTCCGTAGGCGTAGTCGGTTGTCTCCAACTCTTCACCGTCTCTATCTTCCCCGGATCCACTTGAATACCCTCCTTGTTCACAATATGACTAAATAATTGAACTTCCCTTAGCCAAAATTCACATTTGGAGAACTTAGCATACAACTTCTCTTTTCGTAACGTCTTCAATACTTCACGTAAATGACATTCATGCTCGTTCATAATTTTCGAGTAGACTAGTATGTCGTCAATGAACACAATCACCGACTTGTCCAACATAGGTTGGCACACTCGGTTCATAAGATCTATGAATGCCGCCGGTGCATTCGTGATGTGGTAGCGGAGTAGTATAAAATAGTTATTAAATTTTAGCAGGAAATACTATTAAATACGATACAATTTTACACAAGATATTTATTTATTTAGAGAACGGATATACTTAAACCTTGCTACAACACTTATAGGCAGTGTACCTAATCATACAGTAGTGTAGTTTTTAGTAAGTCCGGTTCGTTCCACAGGGAATCTTTTTAAACAAAGCTTAACGCTATATTAGTTTACTTTTTATAGAAATACATATATATATATATATATATATATATATATATATATATATATATATATATATATATATATATATATATATATAAGTAATATTATTATTATAAAGGGGGGTTTAGTGGGTTTCAGATTTGAAAATTTTAGCTCAAAACTTATGGTTTTGTGTCACCCACTTGCTAACCTTGTATTTGGAAAGCAACACGTCCAGTTTACTTGTCCCGTATATTACTTTTCGATAAACTACCGTCCGGTTGTAAAGGAAAGCGTTGAACAAGCAACTGTTAAGGCAATGTCCCCAGACATGCTTTTAATTATGGTTTATAACGTGTCAGACGCAATTACTATCCTTGGTAGGAGCAATAGTAAAGCTCACCCTTTATAATTTTTCGGTATGGCACAAGGTCCTGTCTTTGACCACTATGCAACCACCGTTCTTACGGTTGACACCCGATTTAGTTCAGGTGACCTAATGAATTCCAGGTGAATTCCTAGGATTTTACGTTCAATGGTAATGAACGCATTGAAAATAGGGTTTTCAGAAAACAAATCGGTTTGTAATTTTTATCAAAATATTTTCTCGTTCAAGCTCGAGTTTAGATATCATTGAATTCCATGAGTTTGAATTCTCAATCTTTAAGGTCAATCTCTAGGATTGAGTAATATCAGGCTTAAAAGCTGATTTTTAATCTTTAAGGAGATTATCCTTTCTGGGGATCTGATTTATTAGTCTTATTCAGCTAATTTGCATGGTGCCCCCCCATTTTACGAGATAAATCCTTCTCATGGTTAGGATAAATCTGACCACTTGGCGACCCTGTTTAATACTGAGGTCCGTGGATTTCCTGCTGATTTTAGTGATGACTTTTCTCGATTTTTCGTCAACCTACAGCTGGTCTGGACGACAACTTCATGACCTAAATCAAGAAGTGCGTTTCTTTTTCGGAAGACTTTACTTCCTTTTAATGATGGAATTGATTCATCGTGTAGATCCATCTCTTCTTTTCTTTTATCGGGTAAAACAGTTTAGTTTAGTCCAAAGCAAAAGTATTTTCAGTTATTTGTTACAGATATATGTGACATATGTTTAAGATAACTTGGTAAATTTTCCCACACTTGACTTTTATTTTCCTTTTTATCGTCCCCTATTCCATTTTAAATGAATTTTTAACATTTTGGTTTGTTTCTCAATTTATGTCCTTTCCGAGGTAACAATAATTTCGGTGTTAAAACCTAGTTTTATCGTTCATAAATATGTATAAACATGATTTTGAGTTCATTTAATTGAAAATTTTGAAAAATTTTACTAGAATTGGGTAGTTAGTATATAAGACTAGGGCTGTTCTTTTTTTATCAGAGAGCACTAGATTATAATACAACTACTGCTTTACTAGTATTCAAGTGTATAAAGTAAAAAATTTTAAAATCCGAAAGAATTTAACCCCTTCCCACACTTAAGATCTTGCAATGCCCTCATTTGCAAGAAATCAGGAATAATTTAAATTATTGAGGGTGATTTGTGTGAAAATGATTAAATTTTTACCAAAGTTTCCAAATATATTGGCATTTGTTTGCTGAATGATAAATGGTGCACATCATTTGTTCATTCCGTCTTGTTGTTATTTCACATATATTTTGCATCTTGTCGTCAAAATTAGTTGCTTTTGCTGAACTTAATGCCAGTCTTTGAAAATGCGTTGTTTTACCCTGTTGTGTACATAAGATAAACTGCAAACATATATACATATTTTTGAAGTTTGGTATATTACCCCACATTCAAAAATTATTAAAATCTAAGAATAAAAGTTAGATAATTATAAAAATGATTACAATATTAACAAAAGTATTAAACGTATCAATAATTACAAATTACAAAAAAAAAAAAAATAAGTATACTAGGGATGATACTGGTACCAATAGGGGTTCCAGGCATAACCATAGGTGCTATAGAATGCTTCGGCAGGGTTATACGTAGGATATGGTGGCTGCATCTCTATAGACCAGGGAGGGAAGATGGGTTTCGGTGTAGGAATATAGTTTCTACCTATATGTTGGCAATGAGCTATGATTTGGTTCTGATGAACTTGCCAATCTTCAAATGCTCTCTGTCTAGCATTTTCGTATTCCTGAGAAGCTATAAACCTTTGCATTTCTTGCATCTCATTCCCCCCTCCTACATTACCTTGCTGTTGGTTTCTCTTCACCTGTGGATGTCTACCATGGTATTGTACTGCGGCGTTATTTCGCCTCTTCAAAACTTTCACACCATGGTATACATTTAAACCTATAGTATCGCGGGGTTCCGGTTCTTCTACTAATAATCCCCCCCGACTTATATCCACACCGAGATATTCACCAATCAAAGTAATAAAAATACCACCTCCTATTATGCTATGCGGTCGCATCCCCCGAACCATAGCTGATAAATAATAACCCACACAATATGGTATATTTACAGCGCTTTGTGGGTCTCGAATACACATATGGTAAAACAAATCCTGTTCATTTACTTTTTCCTTGTTCTTACCCCTTTGTGTAATCGAATTAGCTAAAAACCTATGAATCACTCTTAATTCGGCTCTATCTATATCCAAATAAGAGTAATTTCCCCCTTTGAAACGGTGATGGCTTGTCATTTGACTCCACACACCGTGTGTATCAAAATTTTCATCTATCTTTCTACTGTTTAGTATCAACCCTCTACAATCGGCAGATGCTAACTCCTCAGGCGTATATATACGTAAAGCCTGAGCCATGTCCAGTAAAGACATGTGGCGCATCGAACCGCCTAACAAAAATCTAATAAAAGAACGATCGGTTAAACTAGCTACCCGATCATTCAACTCTATACTACACAACAATTCTTCACACCATACTTTATATACAGGTCTACGCATGGTGAATAAACGTACCCAGTCATTAAAAGTAGAATTACCATACCTCTGTACAAGTAATTCCCTAATTGGCCCGGCCAATTCTACAGCTTCTAAGGGTCCCCATTCTATGACCCTTGGTACCTCAACAACCTTAGAATGAAGAGTATGCAAACCCCTTTGATATTTTGGATAATCTATCCAAAGTCTGTCAAATCTCAGGTTCGGGTGCAACTCTTCCAAGTGCATATCAGAAAAGGTCATGACTGGATGAGGTATATCCTGCTTGTAGTAGTTATCCACCTCCTGTTGTTCCGCATTCTCAGCAGGAGCATTGCGGGCTTGGGATGAAGATTCACCCCTTTCAGTCTGCAAAACACATCAAACACAATTTTTGTGCATCCAAATATGCATTAGTGTCAGCAAAATCATCAATCAAAATAATTACAATGACATTATCAATTTATATTAAACTTAAGCTTATTTTCACATTTTTATCAAATCTACACTTTTTCAAATAAGCATATACGAAAATGTTCGCCAAGTTCATAAGCATTCAACTCAAATAACATGTCAAAATAATCATTACTAGCAATTAAACAAGTTTCAAATGGCATTATCTTTCAAAAATCAAGTGTTGAATTTTAGACTTGAAAAATTCCACTTTAATTCTCAAAATCATGTTTAGGCTCAAAGTTTGGATCATTTAACTACCTAAACATGTTACACTACTTAATTTAGCAACAATTCATGACAAAAATCGGCCATAACCTGTTTATATCAAAAAGCGCCAAATTTGCTCAAGAACACAAACCCTAGATTATTCAAAATTTGAAGTTTAAGGCTTCTAATCATGTTAAACAGCATCAATCTAGGTTATACAAGCATAATACATAAACAATTTAAGCCTAATTACATTAAAAAGCATCAAAATCAAATTGGGGAAAAAATTGCTCAAGAACACTAATTTCGGATTAAGTGGTGTTTAGGTGTAGAAATTTACCGTTTTTCTTGAGTAATTCCTAGATAGCATCCTTCTCAACATGATTTTAGTAAAAAATTTGGTGATTAACGGTTAAAAATTGTGATTTTGGGGGTGTTTTTGGTGTATTTTCGCGCAGTATTTCGCTGTGTTTTTGAGTTTTGGGTTGTGTGGACTGAAACTGATCGTTCAGCTCTTTTTATTTTTTTTTCTGATTTTCGGTCCTCCGCGACTCGCGGGGATTAAACCTCCAAACTCCGCGAGTCGCGGAGTTTGCTATTTTTTTTTTTTATAATCATTAACTTATGAAACAATTAAGTACTTAATTTTAAAATTTTGTTTCCCTTGTTATTTAGGACGAGGTCGTTTCGGATCGATGTCCTAGTCCGTCCCTCGACAAAATTTTAAAATTTGTCTTTTTGTAGCGATTGTTTTAAAAGCTAAGATTTTTGGGTTTTTTAATGTTTTTGGCATACTTTAATTCAATAAGATTAAAAATAATGATAATAAAAGTTCTCGTCCCTCCCTCGGGTAAAGGAATTTCGGTTCAATGACCTAGTCTTCAACTTACGACGAATTTTAAAAATCATATTTTTAACTTAATGAGATAAAGTAAATTTTTGTTTTTAAATTCACACAACTTAAATATAAAATTCAAAATTAATATTAAAAATTCACATCAAACTTAAAATTTAAAATGCATAAAATTGAAAATTCATATTTTAAAAATTAAAAATTCACACCAAACTTAATTTAAAAATTAATATTATAAATTCATACCAAACTTATATTAATTTTAAAAATATTTACAATTTTAAAAATATTGTTTTTACAAAGTTTACAATATTAATTTAAGATTTAAATATTAATTTTAAAAACATGGTAAAAATAAAATTAAAAATCTTTTTGGCTTTTTATCCCACTTTAATCAATCAAATATTATCAAAAATATGCGCCCCTCTTTTCGGTAAAGTAATTTCGGTTCCAAGACCTAATTTAACTCATGACGAATTTTTGAAATATTTCGCAGTGATGTAATAAATTTTTGAATGATATCAATAATTTCGGTCGCCAAACCTAATTTTATTCAATACCAATTTAATACTTTTTAGCGAACAAATTAGCGTTTATTATCAAAAGGTTAAAAATAAAAATAAAAACTGTACAGACATACCTGTGAAATAGATTTCTTAGTTATATGATCTATCCCATTCATAAGATAGTCGGTTTAATTGGTTTTCCATAGCTACATAGGCGTAACCTCGAGCATTTAGTGTCTTTTCTTCTAAACATATGAACGGTCCGTCTCTGCATAAAGTAACAAATTCGGAGTTTGAATAGGTTTGATTATTTGAACATTTACCTCCATGTGACCATTTTCCGCATTTGTGACATCTTTCTAGGTGTCGTGCTCTTCTTTTCGCTGCGGATTTTGATTTTCCTTTACCAAATTGTAACTTATTATCTTCGCATCTGGATTCTTTTCTAACTCCATCCATTCTTTCTCTGATTACTGATACTATTTCACTCGGGAGTATGTCATTATTTCTTTTAGTGATCAAAGCGTGTAGCATTAGACCATGGTTTAGTTCACAGGCAGTCTTCATTTTGTAAAAACCTAAAAAAAATAAAAATTCAGAATGGGGGGAGAAGACTAGTTCTTTAGGGTCTGCTAGGGAAAGACCATTCGGGTTCCATTTTCGAGAACTATATGAAAACAGACAATCTAACTCTAACAGAAATACATATTATCCTTTAAAGACTTGATTCTCCCCACACTTAGTTAGCTGTGGTGTCGAAATTGTGATTAACTTCGTTGTCGACTTCCATCGGACCATGTATGTAATGTTTAACTCTGTGACCATTAACTTTAAATTCAATCCCATTTGAATTTATTAATTCTATCGTTCCGTATGGGAAAACTCTTTTGACTATGAATGGTCCAGACCATCTTGATTTCAATTTTCCAGGAAATAGCTTGAATCGTGAATTGAAAAGAAGAACTCTGTCTCCTTCTTTAAATTCTTTTGAACTTCTGATTCTTTTATCATGCCATTTCTTCGTTCTTTCTTTATAGATTAACGAATTTTCGTATGCTTCATGTCTTAATTCTTCTAATTCGTTTAGTTGACTTAATCGTAGACGTCCAGCTTCATGTAAATCAAGATTACATGATTTCAAAGCCCAAAATGCTTTGTGTTCAATTTCTACTGGAAGATGACATGCTTTTCCATAAACAAGTCTAAAAGGTGTGGTTCCAATTGGAGTTTTGTAGGCTGTTCTAAAAGCCCAGAGTGCATCCTCCAATTTAATGGACCATTCCTTCGGATTTGATCCTACGGTTTTCTCTAGAATACGTTTTAAAGCTCGGTTGGTATTTTCAACTTGTCCACTTGTTTGTGGATGATATGCGGTGGAGATTTTATGAGTTACTCCATATCTTTTACGAACTTTCTCAAGTTGATTATTACAGAAATGAGTACCCCGATCACTTATTAAAGCTTTCGGTGATCCAAACCTTGCAAAAAGACGTTTTAAAAAGTTGACTACAACTCGTGCATCGTTAGTTGGGAGAGCTTGTGCTTCCGCCCATTTAGATATATAATCAATGGCTACGAGTATATATAGATTATTATGAGATTTTGGAAATGGACCCATAAAGTCTATACCCCAAATGTCAAATACTTCACATACTTGGATGACATTTTGTGGCATTTCATCACGTTGACTTATTTTTCCGGCCCTTTGACATGCATCACAGGATTTGCAAAGAAGGTGTGCGTCTTTGTAAATTGTAGGCCAATAGAATCCAGCTTCATAAACTTTTCTTGCTGTTAGTTGAGGCCCATGATGCCCTCCTGTTGGTCCTGTGTGACAATGGTTTAAAATTTTACTAGCTTCATCTCCAAATACACATCGGCGTATTATTCCATCGGGATAACTTTTAAACAGATGTGGATCTTCCCAGAAATAGTGTTTTATATCACTGAAGAATTTCTTTCGTCTTTGGTACGATAATCCTTTTTCAAGGAATCCAAAAACTAAGTAGTTTGCATAGTCTGCAAACCATGGGATTTCATTATAATCTATCTTCAATAGATATTCATCAGGAAAGTTGTCTTGTATGGCCGATTCATTTAGAACTTCTAACTCAGGATTTTCAAGACGAGAAAGATGATCAGCGGCGAGATTTTCTGCTCCTCTTTTATCTCGAATTTCAATATCAAACTCTTGTAAGAGTAAGATCCAACGGATTAATCTTGGTTTAGCATCTTGTTTTGAAAATAGGTATCTAAGAGCAGAATGGTCGGTATAGACCACCGTTTTTGCTAGAACGAGATATGATCGAAATTTGTCAAAAGCAAAGACAATAGCAAGGAGTTCTTTTTCAGTAGTTGTATAGTTCGTTTGTGCTCCTTGTAACGTCTTACTAGCATAATATATAGGTTGAAATCGTTTTTCAATCCTTTGTCCTAAAACGGCTCCCATTGCAAAATCACTTGCATCGCACATTAGTTCAAATGGTAGATTCCAATTTGGTGTTATCATGATCGGCGCATTAGTGAGTTTTTCTTTAAGAATATTAAAAGATTTGATACACTCATCTGAAAAGATGAATGGAGCATCCTTTTATAGGAGTTTATTCATAGGAGTGGTAATTTTAGAAAAATCTTTTATGAAACGTCGGTAAAACCCGGCATGCCCTAGAAAACTCCTAACCCCTCTAACATTGGTGGGATGTGGAAGTTTAGCAATTACATCTACTTTAGCTCTATCCACTTCAATTCCTTCTTTTGAAATTTTATGTCCAAGAACGATGCCTTCTTTAACCATGAAATGGCATTTCTCCCAATTAAGTACTAGATTTGATTTTTCGCATCTAATTAGCGTTCGTTCCAGATTAACTAGACATGATTTAAATGTATCACCGAAGACTGAAAAGTCATCCATGAATACTTCCATGCATTCTTCTATCATGTCGTGAAAAATCGCCACCATACACCTTTGAAAGGTTGCAGGGGCGTTGCAAAGTCCAAATGGCATGCGTTTGTAAGCAAAAGTAGCATAAGGGCACGTGAATGTGGTTTTCTCTTGGTCCTCGGGTGCTATTGGAATTTGAAAATATCCGGAAAATCCATCTAGAAAACAATAGTAACTATTTCCGGCTAATCTTTCCAACATTTGATCTATGAAAGGTAAGGGAAAGTGATCTTTTCTGGTGGCGTCATTTAATTTTCTATAATCAATACACACACGCCCTCCTGTTACAGTCCTAGTAGGAATTAGCTCATTTTTCTCATTTGTAATGACTGTCATGCCACCCTTCTTAGGTACGCATTGAACTGGGCTTACCCATGGACTATCAGAAATTGGATAAATTAGACCTGCGTCTAGCAGTTTAATAATTTCTTTTTTAACTACATCTTGCATATTAGGATTTAGTCTTCGTTGGCGTTGCACATATGTTTTATGACCTTCTTCCATAAGGATTTTATGTGTGCAATACGAAGGACTTATTCCTTTAATATCATGAATCTTCCATGCAATGGCTGGTTTATGAGCTTTCAACATAGAAATGAGTTGTGATTTCTCATTTTCAGTAAGAGAAGACGATATTATTACAGGTAATTCAGATTCACCATGTAAATAAGCGTATTCCAAATGGTTTGGAAGTGGTTTTAACTCTAATTTCGGAGGTTCTTCTATCGATGATTTATATCGATATCTGTCTTCTTCTTTTAGCATTTGAATTTCTTCTGTTGTTGGTTCATATCCATTAGCTATAAGTGTGGCTAACATTTCAGCTTCATCAATTGGTTCATTACCTTCTCCTAAAGAACATTCTCCTGTTCCTTGTAATTCTGGAAATTCTTCTAATAATTCTGCATGTGCATCTATAGTTTGAATATAATAACATGTATCATCTGCAGATTGTGGTTGTTGCATTGCTCTATCAACTGAAAAGGTAACACTCTCATCCTCTATACTTAGGGTCAATTTTTTACCGAACACGTCTATCATTGCTTTAGCCGTGTTTAAGAATGGTCTTCCTAATATGAGAGGAACTTGAGAATCTTCTTCAATGTCCAGAACAACAAAATCTACTGGAAATACTAAAGTACCAACTTTAACTAGCATGTTCTCCATTATCCCTCTAGGATATTTTATTGATCTATCGGCTAGTTGTATGCTTATTCTGGTTGGTTTCAATTCTCCAAGGTCTAGTTTAGCGTATAGTGAATAAGGCATTAGATTTATACTAGCACCTAAGTCTGCCAATGCTTCTATTGAACTAAGACTACCCAGAAAACATGGAATTGTGAAACTTCCTGGATCAGATAGTTTTTCTGGTATCTTATTCAACAGCACTGCTGAACAATTAGCATTCATAGTAACAGCCGAGAGTTCTTCCATTTTCTTTCTATTTGAGATTAGATCTTTCAAGAATTTAGCATATCTAGGCATTCCTGAAATCACATCAATGAAAGGAAGATTTACATTTATCTGTTTAAACATATCCAAGAATTTGGATTGCTCGGCTTCAAGTTTCTCTTTCTTCATTTTACTCGGATAAGGAAGTGGTGGTTGATATGGTTTAACATAAGGTTTATCCTTAACTGTGTTATCTTCATTAACCTTTTCAACTACCGGTTCTTTTTCCTTATCTTGATCAGGTTGTGGTTCTTGTAGAGTAGGAATAGTTTCATCAGAAGTTACAGGTATTTCTGGTGGTTTAAGTGTTGTACCACTTCTTGTGGTAATGGCTTTAGCTGTTTCATTCCGGGGGTTAGCATTTGTATCACTAGGTAGACTTCCCGGTTTTCTTTCACCTATTAACCTTGCTAGGTTACTTACTTCTTGTTCTAGATTTTGAATAGAAGCTTGTTGATTTCTAAATGCTTGAGCATTTTGTTCATTAGTTTGTTTCTGAGATGTGAAAAACTGCGTTTGAGTTTCAACTAGCTTCGTCATCATATCTTCTAAATTCGGCTTTTTATCATCGGTTTGTTGTGGTGGTTTGTTTTGAAAATTAGGTCATTGCTGATTGTAAGTATTATTGGATACTTGTTGATTGCTAGGACCTTGTTGGTTGTTGTATGGAATATTTCGGTTATAATTTTGGTTTTGATTGTAAATCGGTCTTGGCGGTTGATAATTATTCTGATAATTATTTCCAGGCCTTTGGTTTATGTATGAAATATTCTCTCTTTGTTCCATTGTTAATTCAATACTGAGACAATCTTTTGTCAAATGTGGTCCTCCACACTGCTCACAACTAATTCGTATTAAGTGAATATCTTTAGTCATCTTTTCCATTCGTCTCTCCACAGCATCTATCTTTGCGGAAATGGAATCTAAGTCATGGCTAGAATCGGCTCTAGCTGCTTTAGATGATCTAACGATGTCTTTTTCTTGGTGCTACTCATGTGAGTGGGAAGCAGTGTTATCAATAATTTTGTAAGCATCAGTTTCGGTTTTCTTCATAATAGAACCACCAGCTGCTATATCTATGTCTTTTCTTGTAGTGATGTCGCATCCTTGGTAGAATATTTGTACTATTTGACAGGTGTCTAAACCATGTTGCGGACATCCTCTTAATAACTTTCCATATCTTGTCCACGCCTCATATAGAGTTTCATTTGGTTTCTGTGTGAACGTAACAATTTCTGCTTGAAGTCTTACGGCTTTAGATGCAGGAAAGAATTGTTTAAGAAATTTGTCAACTAAAACGTCCCATGTATCGATCGCCCCTTCAGGTAACGATTCCAACCAATCTTTGGCTTCTCCCTTTAAAGTCCAGGGAAATAACATGAGATATATCTGTTCATCCTCCACTTCTCGGATTTTAAATAGTGTGCAGATCCTATTAAAGGTACGTAGATGTTCATTTGGATCTTCCTTCGGCGCACCACTAAATTGGCATTGATTATTCACCATGTGTAGAATTTGTCCTTTGATTTCATAATCTGGCGCATTAATGTCTGGATGAGTAATTGCGTGACCTTGGCCAGTGCGTTTAGCTCTCATTCGGTCTTCCATACTTAAAGGTTCCAGATTCTCCATAATTGAATTTGTTGAATCGGTATCACTAGATGATTCTGATTTAATGGTTCGTTCCTCAACAATCTCTGTTTGAATGATTGGTGGCTCCGGAGGAAAGTTTAGTGGTTCAGGATCTACGAACCGTTCCTGAATATTTTCCGGATTCTCAATTGTGAGGTCGGGTTCAAAAAATGGATTATCGGAAATTTGAACTAAAGTACTTGGTCGACTGGATGACGATTCTAAAGAAAAATCAACGGCAGTAATATTTGCTAAATGTCTTGATCTAGTTACAGGTGGTGAACGTACAAAAGGTGATGAACGTCTTGCTCGGTGCATTCACTGAATATCCTATTAGTTTTTAAAAGGAAAGAAAAATTATAATAAGTTATCCAATCAATAGACTTTTCTGATTTTGCCCACGTTTCAAATAGCCAAAAGATGCAGCAGAGGGGCAGGATTCGTTTGGTCTCAATATAATTGAGGACTGTTTGGCTCCAATAACCCGGTCCACGTACAAATCCAACTATTACTACGAACCAGAAAATTTTTATGTCTATCAATTTAACCACTTAAAATAAATTTTCGTAATTTTAAGAAATTTAGATAAGAAGTAGAATAAAAATCTATGTCCTAAAACTAGAATAGCGAGAAATAAGAAAGAAAAAGAGTTCGTCGGAAAAGGTCGAAAAAGAAAAATGGTTGAAAAATAAAAGGTGACGGAAAAATAAAAGAAACTTATAAAAACTTAAAAATACTTGACTAACCTAACCTTATTACTACAACTAACTTAAAATTATAATCGCAAATTGAAATTACTAATTGGAATGATAATTGGTACATAGTAAAAGGTGTCTAAAAATATTAAAGCTTACAGGAAAAACTAAATCCCAAATGGAAATAACTTAAAAAGAAACTAAAACTTAAAAAGGCGTCGCAAAATTCTAAAGTACCTAAATCTTAATCTAAGAAAAAGCACTTAAGGAATTCTACGGCAAAGACTAAAAATCTAGGAGTAAAAATAACTATGGCAAAAAACTAAGTTTAAAACTAAATATGAGCGAAAAATACAAATATTACGCTACAACGATTAAAAAGGGACAAAATATAAAAATATACAAAAAGTTGTAAAAAGTACAATTTTTATAAAAATATTATTTTTATATTATTTATTTAATAAAACTACTAATTTTACAATTTAATTAAACTAATTAAACTAAATAAAACAAATTAAATAAAAAGAATTTTAAAATAAAACTTAATTTTAATAATAATTGATAATTAGGGTTTTATATTAATAATTATTATAATTACCCGTAATTAATGCTTGATTAGGGTTCTGGTCAGCTGTGTCAGATGGTCTCCGCGACTTGCGGTATTCAAAGCTTCAAACCCCACAACTCGCGGGGTTCCAAAATTCAGCTGACAGGTTATTTAAATTCGACGCGTTTTTCTTTATTTATTTTTTTTTTTCTGTTTTTAATTTTTCTATTAAAAAAAAATATGTGTATAAAAACTTATATTTTAAAAACTTAAATAAAATAGAACTACTTTATAATTTTAATAAAAAAAATGCTTAAAACTAGATTTATATATATTTTTTTATGTTTTTAAATAAAAACAAAATACTTAAATAAAACTTATGTTTTTATAAAATAAAAATAAAGAAACTTTATAAAACTTAAATATTTAACAAAATCTTAAAAATACATAAAAAAAATTTTTATATTAGCGTTGCGCTTCCGGCTTTTAAGAGACTCCCCGGCAGCGGCGCCAAAAATACTTGATGTGGTAGCGGAGTGGTATAAAATAGTTATTAAATTTTAGCAGGAAATACTATTAAATACGATACAATTTTACACAAGATATTTATTTATTTAGAGAACGGATATACTTAAACCTTGCTACAACACTTATAGGCAGTGTACCTAATCGTACAGTAGTGTAGTTTTTAGTAAGTCCGGTTCGTTCCACAGGGAATCTTTTTAAACAAAGCTTAACGCTATATTAGTTTACTTTTTATAGAAATACATATATATATATATATATATATATATATAAGTAATATTATTATTATAAAGGGGGGTTTTTACCGTTTAATGACCGGTTTGTCGATTTTAAAACTTTAATCGCAGTTAAAACCTAATGTAAAATATTAAATAAATAAAAGACTTAATTTAAAGCGTAAAATAAATAACGATAATGAAATTGCAATAAATAAAAAGTACGATAATTAAAAGTGCAATTAAATAACAATAAATAAAAGTGCGATAATTAGAAGTGCAATTAAATATAAAATAAAGGAAATTAAATATGAAATAAAAGAATTATGCTTATTTAAACTTCCGTAATCATGATGTTTGATGTTGATTTTAGTTTTATGCCCATGGGTTAATTGTCCTTTGTCCTGGATTATTTAATATGTCTATACGGATTTGTCCATAATAGTCCATCAGTCATAAATATAAAGAGCGAAAGCCTTCGTCAAATTATTCTTATTCCCGAAGTCAAATATTCCAACTAATTGGGGATTCGAATTGTAACAAGGTTTTAATACTTTGTTTAATGAATACACCAGGTTATCGACTGCGTGTAAACCAAGGTTTTACTACTTTGTTAACAATTACACCAATTACCCTTGAATGTAATTCACCCCTGTTTCAACAAGTTTATTAACTATTAATCCAGTTCCGTATCCGGTAAAATGAATAATTATTGGTATTTATAGATATCCCGCCCACCGTACCCAGTCAAGCGTATGTGGTTATATATAAATACGTCGAATTATAAGTTTGTATATTAAATTAACAAGGTATTGTTTAGTTAATATAAAACCCATTAATAGCTCATAGTCTAATTTCCACAAGTGTCATTCTTTTGTCCAAACCTCAATTATGATACAAAGCTCAATTACCCAATTTTAGTAATTAGCCCAACATCATGATTACTTCGGATTAAATAAGCATAATAATAACTTAGCTACGAGACATTAATATAAAAAGGTTGAACATAACTTACAATGATTAAAAATAGTGTAGCGTTACACGGACAGAATTTCGACTTACACCCTTACAACATTCGCTAACATACCCTTATTATTAGAATTATAATTAAAATTAAAATTAAAATTAAAATATAAATATAAATTTTTACGTAGTATTATAAGAGAAGAAGAAAAAGATGATATTTTACGATCAGAATGCGCGAGCTTTATAGGGGGTTTCTGAATTTGGGGCTCCGCGACTCGCGGCATTTTTGCCTCCAAACTCCGCGAGTCGCGGAGATTGAAATTACAGCTCACAACTTTGGAGTCTTTCTCTGCCGACGGTTTTTATTTATAAATATAATATATATATAATTAATATAATTAATTATATATTATATTATATTTATATACATAGTTAACTTGTAATTTTTAGTCCGTTGCGTCGAGCGTTGAGAGTTGACTCTGGTCCCGGTTCCGGATTTTCGAACGTCCTTGCGTACAATTTTATATTTTGTACTTTGCGTTTTGAATCTTGTACTCTTGTAATTTCGAGACGTTTCTTATCAATAATTGGAACCTCTTTGATTGTCTTTTGTACTTTTGAGCTTTTTGGTCGTTTGCGTCTTCAATTCGTCGAATCTGTCTTTTGTCTTCACCTTTTATTATTTAAACGAATATTACTTTTAAATAGAACAATTGCAACTAAAAGCTTGTCTTTCTTGAGGAATAATGCTATGAAATATATGTTCGTTTTTAGCATTATCAATTCGTAAGACCAAAAGGCATAACTACGAACTCAAAATGCCCATAACGCGTTAGAAAAGCCGTTTTCTCAATATCTTCCTCACGGACTCGCATTTGGCGATAGCCGGACCGTAGGTCGATCTTAGAGAAATACGTCGCACCTTGGAGTTGATCAAACAAATCGTTGATCCTAGGCAGTGGATAACGATTCTTGATTGTCACTTTATTCAACTCCCTGTAGTCGATGCACATCCGCATACCACCATCCTTCTTTTTCACGAATAAAACTGGAGCGCCCCACGGCGAAGCACTCGGTCGAATAAAACCCTTCTCGAGCAACTCTTGGGTTTGATTTAACAACTCTTGCATTTCCGTTGGTGCTAAACGATAAGGAGTTTTAGCAATGGGAGTAGCTCCCGGAACCAACTCAATGCGAAATTCAACTTGTCTTTCCGCCGGAACACCCGGTAACTCGTCCGGAAAAACGTCTTCGAATTACCTAACCACCGGAATTTCACGAATAGGTGGTGGCTCATCGCGAGTATCAACAACATGGGCAAGAAAAGCCAAGCCACCACTAACAAGAAAACGACGTGCCCGTGCAAAAGAACATATCGGCACAAGTCTTCTTCGTCTATCGCCATGAATAATTAACTCTCCCCCACTAGGGGTCTTCACACGAATAAACTTCTCATGGCATGCAATATCGGCTCTATTATGATCGAGCCAATCCATGCCCACAACAATATCAAAGTCGCCCAAAGTCATAGGGATGAGATCAATTTTAAAGTTTTCGGCACCAAAAACGACATCACAATTCTTACACACATCAACCACTAGAACCGTCTTGCCGTCCTCGATTTCGACTTCTACCGGACGACTTAACTTAGCTAACAGTCTATCAAGTTTAGGCACAAATTTTGGAGACACAAATGACAAATTTGCACCGCTATCAAAAGGAATCCTTGCCGAATTAGAATTAACCAAGAAGGTACCTGAGACAACTTCGTTGGATTGCTTGGTTTCGTCGTTAGTCATCAAATAGTTTCGACCTCAAGCCGTACCCGCCGCCTTCTCTAGCCTTTTAACATTATCGTTGTTCAAATCGGGACACTCTGACTTTCGGTGTCCTTCTTTGTTGCAATTAAAACAAGTGAGCTTGTTTGTTGAATTTGGCTTCGGACAATCTCGAGCCATATGTCCACGTACCCCACAATTGTAGCAAGTAGGGACAAATTTCTCAAAACCACCGGTAGCGCCCTTTTTCACACTATTGACACTTTCGGAACCCTTTTTGTTCTTGTTCTTTTTATTTGAAAAATTCGAATAACTCGAACCTTCAAACTTTCTTTTTGAAAAAGTGAAATCACTCTTCCTCGGAACCTCCAGTTCAAAACCCCGAGCCAACTCGAATAGCTCTTCAAAAGTCTTAGACATTCCCCGACTAATCATACCCTTTAACTCATCGTTCAAGGTACGGTAAAAATCTTTCATTAGCTTGTGATCGTCACCAACATATTCCGGGCAAAAGCGAGTCTTTGCCAAAAAGGTAGACTTGAGAGTAACCAAGTCCATCGAACCTTGTTGCAAATGATGCAACTCGTCCCGGATTCTATCAAGGTCGGAAGAAGTTCGGTATTCTTGGAAGAATTCCTTCTTAAACTCCTCCCATGTCAAGCTCACGCATTGCTCTTCACCATATAAATTGATTTTGTCATCCCACCACAACTTGCCTTCTTCACGTAGCATGCTAGACCCATATCTTGTCTTCTTCTCAGGAGGACATTCCGCGGTACGGAAAGCTCCCTCGATATCGGAAATCCAACAAGTGCTTTTCAATGGATCCCTCACCCCATTAAACATCGGAGGTTGAGTATCCTTGAAGTTTTTGTAGTGGAAATCCCGTCTTCCTTCACCTCCTTCACCACGAGGATAAATGTTTCTAGCCTCTAAAGCCTCCTCTATTGCGGCTTTCATACGATCATTGATCATTTCGGTCACTTGTCCATCGACCGACTCTTGGAAGACCTTTCGGACATCGTCAAGAAAATCCTTCTTTAACTTTTTAAAGATGGCCTCAACCTTGGCCGTGAGTTCAACATCCTCACTCGTACCATCGTTATCATTATCGTGTCCGTTTCTCGTCTTCATTCTATAAAACGGAAAAGATTAAACGAAGAACGAAAAGGCATAACATGTAAGTATATACATGTACACCACACTACTCCATCTCGCTCGACAATCGTCGTACATTACTTGTTTGACACGATTTGCACCCGTAACAACGGTAGCTAATCGTTGTTACGCGAGCATGTCGCGTTAACTCGCTAATACAATGTCCGTCTTGCTTGATGATTGCTAAACACAATACAAAACATTTAGCACAAGGTTAGTTCACATAAACCAAAGCACTAACAGTTCCCGATTAGACCCAAAGTCCTACAAGTCCCGCATAAAGCGCTCACACAGTAAAGCCCAAGTCTAGGCACCTATCTCAAGTCGCCTAAATCCCTTAGACCATGCTCTGATACCACTTGAAACAACCCAACCCGTATTCCATACGATAAATTTTTTTTTTATAATACACATTTATGCGCCAATTAAATATGTAAACCATTCCACAAGTTCCATTTAAACGTACATCAATTTAAATGTTTACAAAAGGCAAGAAAGCCATTAATTAAGGTTAATACAAGTTTGACCCACTACAAGGATAGTTTATAATCCAAACGACCTCGAGCATGGTTTGGGGCTAAACTACCCAAAACGTTAGGCCAACTTCAAAAGCTAACACCAAAAGCACCCCCGACAACATAAGCGGGAGACCACTAGTCCAAACGTATGCCCTTACCCTTGTCCAAGTCGGAACCTATAAAATGGTAAACAACGAGAGGGTAAGCAAGGCTTAGTGAGTGCAATAATTATACATACATATATATAACCTACCTACTTGCAAACACTTACCAAATCCGCATACATACTAGTTACCTAATTAGCATACCTTTCACATGTATAACGCTAAGTATCACGATAACAAGGCTAGTATAACAATAGCTTATAACACAACAATACAATAAGCTAAAACACAAGTATAACGATGATGTTCACAACATCCGTAGTACTCAAGATCTCAAGGCTAGCCCAACGAATGGTATCGTCAACATCGAACTTAAATCCCATTCGCCTATATTAATGTGGTATCGTCAACACTGAACTTTAAACCCACATATGAGGTATCGTCAACATCGAACTTTAATCGTATGGCATCGTCAACATCGAACTTTAATTCCATACGTATGAGGTATCGTCAACAACGAACTTTAAACCCTCATCAACAACACAAATATACACTAGGGTATGGTATCGTCAACATCGAACTTTAACCCATACCCCACAAGCAAATAAATCATATACATGCATATATAATTATTCCACTCACCTTAGCACTTCGGTGGTGAATTAAATGCTTCCGTATACCTCGAGCAAAGTACCTAATACATAGGTACACATTCAATACACAACTAATGGCATTTACCACATTACTTACACTTTGAGCATTTAATGACCCAAATCGCATTAAATGACTCAACCACACCCAAAAACGTCCTTAAATGCCAAGACTCATATTGAATCGCTAAAGCTAGTGATTTAAAGTCTACTAACATTAACTAGCACAACGTAGGGTAATTCATACCCATCTCACCCAAACTAGGTCAACATTACCCATTTTGACTCATTTTAACACTTTGACTCACAAACTAGTCATACTTAGTTCATTAACTATTTTCATCATCATTAACAAGTGTATTAGTGACAAAGAACCCATTTAACACTTTCAACTTCAAATCTTAAGTCCAAACCCTATATTATAGTTACTTAGGGTTTTCTTTCATCAACACAACCCAAGTTCACCCATTTTAACCCCAAGTGGGTCACATAAGTTTCAAATGAACCAAAACCCTAGCATAACTAATTAAAACTCGAAACATAGAGTTAGAACTTACCGAGACTACCAACGCGTAGCTAGAGACGCAAGGAACAACTTTAATTCTTGCTCCAAAGATCAACCCTCAATCCTTCACTCTCAAATCTCACTTTTAATCCAAATGGGTTTTAAGTTTTGGGAGAGAAAATGGAGAGAAAAGAGATAAAGAAAATGAATTAAATGAATATGTGGTGGAGAGTTAATGCTCCCATCAGATCCACATGTCAATTTACCATTTTGCCCCTTAAAATCCCTTAAATTGAGCTAAGTCCGACACCAGTTCAGCAGAACTGTCGCGGCGCGGACTTAATCGTCGCGGCGCGACACATAAAAGGAAAATAGCCCCTCCTTAACCCACTTCCTGATCCTGGTTCGCTTGATATGCCGCGGAGCGGACCCATTTTCCGCGACGCGGCTTAAGGCTGCATCTGGACAGCTTGACCACCTTAAACAATTTTTTGATGTTATTAAATTTGTACAATCCAAACCCGCTTCCTATATTCACCTAGCCTTCCCTAATAGTCTCACAAGACTTAATGCTAACAAAACCCATGTTTAAACTTATATATATTTATGCACACATATTCGTACATTTACGCATAAGCTAACGAGTTATAGACGTACAAATGATTAAGTAGGTACTGATGTCGAACGAGGTGTATATAAAATAGTTTATAATTTTAGCAGAAAATACTATTAAATACGATACAATTGTACACAAGATATTTATTTATTTATAGAATGGATATACTTAAACCTTGCTACAACACTTATAGGCAGTGTACCTAATCGTACAGTAGTGTAGTTTTTAGTAAGTCCGGTTCGTTCCACAGGGAAATCTTTAAACAAAGCTCAACGCTATATTAGTTTAATTTTATAAGAATACAAATATATATATAAGTAATATTATTATTATAAAGGGGGGGTTTTTACCGTTTAATGACCGGTTTGTCGATTTTAAAACTTTAGTCGCAGTTAAAACCTAATGTAAAATATAAAATAAATACAAGACTTTAAATTAAAGCGTAAAGTAAATAACGATAATGAAATTGCGAATAATAAAAATGCGATAAAATTAAATTGCGATAATTAAAAGTACGATAATTAGAAGTGCGATTAAATAACAATAAAAGTGCGATAATTAGAAGTGCAATTAAATATAAAATAAAGGAAATTAAATATGAAATAAAAGAATTATGCTTATTTAAACTTCCGTAATCATGATGTTTGACGTGTTGATTTTAGTTTTATGCCCATGGGTTAATTGTCCTTTGTCCTGGATTATTCAATATGTCCGTCTGGTTTTTGTCCATAACAGTCCATCAGTCATAAATATAAATTGCAAGTGTCCTTGTCAAATTGTTATTATACCCGAAGATAAATATTCCAACTAATTGGGGATTCGAATTGTAACAAGGTTTTAATACTTTGTTTAATGAATACACCAGGTTATCGACTGCGTGTAAACCAAGGTTTTACTACTTTGTTAACAATTACACCAATTACCCTTGAATGTAATTTCACCCCTGTTTTAATTATTCTAGTGGCTATTAATCCATTCCCGTGTCCGGTTAAATGAACGATTATTCGTACATATAAATACCCCGCCCATCGTGTCCGATCGAGTGTATATGGTAATTTATAGGGACGCCCAATTGTAAATCTTTATATTAACATTAACAAACTTTCATTTAGTTAAACAAATATAAAGCCCATTAATAGCCCATAGCCTAGTTTCCACAAGTGTCGTTCTTTTATCCAAACCCCAATTATGGTACAAAGCCCAATTACCCAATTTTAGTAATTAGCCCAACATCATGATTACTTCGTTTTAAATAAGCATAATAATAACTTAGCTACGAGACATTAATATAAAAAGGTTGAACATAACTTACAATGATTAAAAATAGCGTAGCGTTACACGGACAGAATTTCGACTTACACCCTTACAACATTCGCTAACATACCCTTATTATTAGAATTATAATTAAAATTAAAATATAAATTATAAATATAAATATATATTACTTATGAAGAGGAAGAGAAAAAGGATGTCTAAAACTCGTCAGAAAACTGGCTATTTATAGGACCTGACCAGCAATCTTACACCATGCGACTCGCATGGTTTTGTGCTTCTGGCCATGCGAGTCGCATGGCCACCCTGGATTCAGCCAACTACTTTTGTTTTCTTCTTGCCGACGTAATATAATAATAATAATATATATAATATATAATTATATATAATTATATATATATTATATTATATTCTTGTGCATAGTAGACTAGATATTTTTGGTCCGTTGCGTCGGGCGTTTCTTCTTGGCTCAGGTCCCGGTTCCGGATTTTCGGACGTCCTCGCGTATTATTTTAAATCGCGTACTTTGCGTCTTGTAACTTGTACTCTTGTCATTTTGAGACGTTCCTCATCAATATTTTGAACCTTTTTAGTTGTATCTTGTACTTTTTAGCTCTTTGGACCTTTTTGTCTACAATTTGTCGAATCTGCCTTTTGTCTTCACTTTTAATATTTAAACGAATATCTCTTGTAAATAGAACAATTGCAACTAAAAGCTTGTCTTTCTTGAGGAATAATGCTATGAAATATATGTTCGTTTTTAGCATTATCAAATATTCCCACACTTGAGCGTTGCTTGTCCTCAAGCAATATTGTCTTGAAATACTAGAATCACTTCTTTATTCTTCACACTTTGTACATCAGTGATTTCTATACGGCGGTATAAACAATGGTAGTAACGATATGGTTTACAGTCCCACATGACTATAAAAATTTAGATCCATTAAGGAAATTGGATCTTTATGAAAACATTTGATCTTTTGAAAATTTAAATCTAGTTTTTCCCCTAGATAAGTTTTCCGGAATAACCCTTTACCGGTGTTTGCAAAATATTTTTGTGGGTTTGGTGGGTTTCAGATTTGAAAATTTTAGCTCAAAACTTGCGGTTTTGTGTCACCCACTTGCTAACCTTGTATTTGGAAAGCAACACGTCCAGTTTACTTGTTCCGTATATTACCTTTCGGCAAACTACCGTCCAGTTGTAAAGGAAAGCGTTGAACAAGCAACTGTTAATGCAATGTCCCGTGACATGCTTTTGTTTATGGTCTATAACGTGTCGGACGCAATTACTATCCTTGGTAGGAGCAATAGTAAAGCTCACCCTTATAATTTTTTCGGTCTGGCACAAGGTTCTGTCTTTGACCATGTTATGCAACCACCGTTCTTACGGTTGACACCCGATTTAGTTCAGGTGACCTAATGAATTCCAGGTGAATTCCTAGGATTTTACGTTCAATGGTAATGAACGCATTGAAAATAGGGTTTTCAGAAAACAAATCGGTTTATAATTTTGATCAAAATATTTTCTCGTTTAAGCTCGAGTTTAGATATCATTGAATTCCATGAGTTTGTAATTCTCAATCTTTAAGGTCAATCTCTAGGATTGAGTAATATCAGTCTTAAAAGCTGATTTTTAATCTTTAAGGAGATTATCCTTTCTGGGGATCTGATTCATTAGTCTTATCCAGCTAATTTGCACGGTGCCTCCCCATTGTACGAGATAAATCCTTCTCATGGTTAGGATAAATCTGACCACTTGGCGACCCTGTTTAATGCTGAGGTCCGTGGATTTCCTGCTGATTTTAGTGATGACTTTTCTAGATTTTTCGTCAACCTACAGCTGGTCTGAACGTCAACTTCATGACCTAAATCAAGAAGCGCGTGTCTTTTTCGGAAGACTTTACTTCCTTTTAATGATGGAATTGATTCATCGTGTAGATCCATCTCTTCTTTTCTTTCATTGGGTAAAATAGTTTAGTTTAGTCCAAAGCAAAAGTATTTTCAGTTATTTGTTACAGATATATGTGACATATGTTTAAAATAGCTTGGTAAATTTTCCCACACTTGGTTTTTTATTTTTCTTTTTATCGTCCTCTATTCCATTTTAAATGAATTTTAACATTTTCGTTTGTTTCTCAATTTATGTCCTTTCCGAGGTAACAATAATTTCGGTGTTAAAACCTAGTTTTATCGTTCATAAATATGTATAAACATGATTTTGAATTCATTTAATTGAAAATTTTGAAAAATTTTACTAGAATTGGGTAGTCAGTATATAAGACTAGGGCTGTTCTTTTTTTATCAGAGAGCACTAGATTCTAATACAACTACTGCTTTACTAGTATTTTTAATGGTAACCAAGTGTTTAATATAAAAATTTTAAAATCCGAAAGAATTTAACCCCTTCCCACACTTAAGATCTTGCAATGCCCTCATTTGCAAGAAATCAGTAACAATTTAAATTATTGAGGGTGATTTGTGTGAAAATGATTAAATTTTTACCAAAGTTTCCAAATATATTGGCGTTTGTTTGCTGAATGATAAATGGTGCACGTCATTTGTTCATTCCGTCTTGTTGTTATTTCACATACATTTTGCATCATTATCGTCAAAATTACTTGCTTTTGCTGAACTTAATGCCAGTCTTTGAAAACGCGTTGTTTTACCCTGTTTTGTGCATAAAATAGAATACATACAATACAAATATAATCATACATGAAATTTGAAATGGAACTTTGGCATCCCACTTTCAAACTATAAGAAAAATATTAGTACACAATAATAATAAAAATATCAAACATTACATAAACGTAATAAAATGTTAAGTGTTTAAAATAAAAATAAAAATTACCACTTATCTCTACTGATCAGGAGGTGGGTTAGGAGGAAAATTAGGATATGGATCCCAATTCATGTTCGCGTCCGGGTTCCATGGCTGATTATAGGTGTACTGGTATGCTGCGTCATAATCATATGAATCATAGGGTGGTCTCATCTCTGGCTGATGTGCGGGATAGTATGCGGGTCGGGTCGGATAATACATCTCACCAGGCTGCAACTGGCTTATAATTTGGCGCTGATGATAATCCCATCGGTCATGCTCTCGTTGCCGGGAATGCTCGTAGTCATTCCGGCGTTGCCATGCCTCGTACTGCATATGCCTATCATAGTTCGTCATGTATTCATCCTCCATACGAATACCTAAATCAAGAGCAGTCTCCCGAACAACTCCTATAATGTTGTTCGCCTCCTCCATCTCGTCATCCGAACCTCTCTCTACCTGTCGCTGAGGTCCCTCGTATCGATATACCCGACCACGTCTCATCAATAATACCCTTGCACCGTGATAAAGGTTTGAACTTATAGTTTCACCTCCGTCCTCTATTTCGTTCATTGGACCCCCTTGGTGCTTATCTACACCTAAATACTCTCCAATGAGAGTAATGAAAATACCACCACCTATAATACTCCCCGATTTCATCCCCGAAACTACATTAGCGAGATAATAACCAACACAATAGGGAATGTTAACGAAACTCCTCGGGTCTCTAATACACTTGAGGTAGAACAAATCATTTACGGTCAGTTTCTCCTTATTCCTACCCCTTTGTGTAATTGTGTTTGCTAAGAATCTATGAATCACCCGGAGTTCAGCTCTGTCTATATCTAAGTATGTATGATTTCCACTGGCGTGGAATTCATTAAAGTGGGACATACGCCTCCAGACAGCGTTAATATCAAATTCCCTATCTACCCTTTCTCCTTGGGCAATCAGGCTATTACAGTCGGGGCTCAAAAGTTCAGCAGGGGTGTAAATCTGTAAGGCCCTTGCTAAATCTATCATGGACATTCTGTACATTCGTCCACCTAACAGAAACCTAATAAAGCTTCTATCATCTATTCTCCTAACATCACTGTTTAACTTAATAGTACTAAGTAATTCTATACACCATTCCCTATATATGGTTCTACGAATGGAAAATAGGCGCATCCAATCGTTAAACTGAGAATTACCATACCTTTGCACCAATAATTGCCGAATCGGTTCGGCAAGGTCAACTGTTTCCAAAGGTACCCAGTCAATTGCCCTTGGCATTTCAACAACTTTAAAGTAGAGAATGTGCATGTTCTTTTGATAATCTGGATACTCTATCCAACATCTATCAAATCTCAGATTTGGGTGTAACTGATCTTCATTAATGTCTAAACTCAGAATCCTTTGATGTGGAGCGAATTGACGAAACTGATTCACGAATAATTGATCTTGATCGTGATAAGGAATATGTTGCTCCTCCTGTTCTTCTTCTTCTTGTTGCATATGTTGTTCCTGTTCATGAAACATTTCCGGTTCGGGCTCTGGTTGCCTGGACGATGATGCTCCTGAACCTCCAGTATCGGCTTTCTGCAAAACACATTAAACACAAAATTTGTGCATCCAAATATGCATTAGTGTTAGCAAAATAATAACTTGAAACAATTATGATGACCTGTTCAATTCATAACACATTTTATACACATTTTCTTAACAATAACAATTCTACACTTTTACATACGAAAATGTGTACAATGTTTTATCACATTTAAACTCTTAAACATGTCAACAATAATCATTATAGCAATTAAACGCTTGTTACATGGCATTCAAATCAAACTAGTGTTCATTTTCATATTTTTGTCAAGTCTACACTTTGTCAAATAAGCCTATACGAAAAATGTACATCAAGTTCATAAGCATTTATCTCAAATAACATGCCAAATAATCACTACTAGCAATGAAACAAGTTTCAAATGGCCTTTATATCAAATTATCCAAGTTCATGAATTTTTAGACTTAAAAAGTCTACTTTAATTCTCAAAAACATGTTTAGGCTCAAAGTTTGGATCAATTAACTACCTAAACATGTTACACTACTTAATTTAGCAACAATTCATGACAAAAATCGGCCATAACCTGTTTATATCAAAAAGCCCCAAATTGCTCAAGAACACAAACCCTAGATTCTTAAAAATTTGAAGTTTTTAGCTTCAATTCATGTTAAATAGCTTCTATCTAGGATATACATGCATAATATAACAACAATTTAGCTCTAATTACACCTAAATTTAACAAAATCAAAATATAAATTTTCTAGCTCAAGAACACAAAAATTCGAATTTAAAGAGATTAGGGGTGAAATCTTTACCTTTCTCCTGAAGGGGTTGAGACTACTGAATCTAGGCATGATTATTGTGAAGTTTTGCAAGAAATTTGGTGAAAAATGGCGGATTTTTGAGAGGATTTGGGAGAGTTTTCGTGTATATGTGTGTGTGTTGTGAAAGAAGCAGAACTCGGCTGCTTTTTGATCCTGTCCAGTTTTTAACAGCCATGCGAGTCGCATGGCTTAAGCCTTTCCCCCATGCGACTCGCATGGGGGTATTTTCCAGAATTTTTTTTTTTTTTTTTTTTTTTTTTTTTTTTTATATAAACCTTATACTTTTAAAACATATAATTAAATAAAATTTTAAAAATTTTGTTTCTTTTTAAGACGAAGTCGTTTCGGGACGATGCCCTAGTCCGTCCCTCGACAAAATTTTAAAATTTGTCTTTTTGTAGCGATTGTTTTAAAAGCTAAGATTTTTGGGTTTTTTAATGTTTTTGGCATACTTTAAATCAATAAGATTAAAAATAATGATAATAAAAGTTCTCGTCCCTCCCTCGGGTAAAGCAATTTCGGTTCAAAGACCTAGTCTTCAACTTACGACGAATTTTAAAAATCATATTCTTAACTTAATGAGATAAAGTAAATTTTTGTTTTTAAATTCACACAACATAAATATAAAATTCAAAATAAAAAAATTAAAAATTAAAAATTCACACCAAACTTAAAATTTGAAATGCATAAAATTAAAATTCATATTTTAAAAATTAAAAATTCACACCAAACTTAATTTAAAAATTCATAAATTCATATCAAACTTATATTAATTTTTCAAATATTTATAATTTAAATATATATTTTTTACAAAGTTTACAATATTAATTTAAGATTTAAATATTAATTTTTAAAAATATGGTAAAAATAAAATTAAAAATCTTTTTGTCTTTTTATCCCACTTTAATCAATCAAATATTATCAAAAATATGCGCCCCTCTTTTCGGTAAAGTAATTTCGGTTCCAAGACCTAATTTAACTCATGACGAATTTTTGAAATATTTTGGGTTGATTGATTAAAGATATTTATACCTTAAGAATAAACGTTAAATTTCGCAGTGATGTAATAAATTTTTGAATGATATCAATAATTTCGGTCGCCAAACCTAATTTTATTTAATACCAATTTAATACTTTTTAGCGAACAAATTAGCGTTTATTATCAAAAGGTTAAAAAATAAAAACAAAACTGTACAGACATACCTGTGAAATAGATTTCTTAGTTATATGATCTATTATATTCATAAGATAGTCGGTTTAATTGGTCTTCCATGGCTGCATAGGCATAACCTCTAGCATTCATTGTCTTTTCTTCTAAACATATGAACGGTCCGTCTCTGCATAAAGTAACAAATTCGGTATTTGAATAGGTTTGATTATTTGAACATTTACCTCCATGTGACCATTTTCCGCATTTGTGACATCGTTCTAGATGTCGTGCTCTTCTTTTCGCTGCGGATTTTGATTTTCCTTTACCAAATTGTAACTTATTATCTTCGCATCTGGATCCTTTTCTAACTCCGTCCATTCTTTCTCTGATTACTGATACTATTTCACTCGGGAGTATGTCATTATTACGTTTAGTGATCAAAGCGTGTAGCATTAGACCATGGTTTAATTCACAGGCAGTCTTCATTTCGTAAAAACCTAAAAAAAATAAAAATTCAGAATGGGGGGAGAAGACTAGTTCTTTAGGGTCTGCTAGGGAAAGACCATACGTGTTCCATTTTCGAGAACTACACGAAAACAGACAATCTAACTCTAACAGAAATACATATTATCCTTTAAAGACTTGATTCTCCCCACACTTAGTTAGCTGTGGTATCGAAATTGTGATTAACTTCGTTGTCGACTTCCATCGGACCCTGTATGTAATGTTTAACTCTGTGACCATTAACTTTAAATTCAATCCCATTTGAATTTATTAATTCTATCGTTCCGTATGGGAAAACTCTTTTGACTATGAATGGTCCAGACCATCTTGATTTCAATTTTCCAGGAAATAGCTTGAATCGTGAATTGAAAAGAAGAACTCTGTTTCCTTCTTTAAATTCTTTTGAACTTCTGATTCTTTTATCATGCCATTTCTTCGTTCTTTCTTTATAGATTAACGAATTTTCGTATGCTTCATGTCTTAATTCTTCTAATTCGTTTAGTTGACTTAATCGTAGACGTCCGGCTTCATGTAAATCAAGATTACATGTCTTCAAAGCCCAAAATGCTTTGTGTTCAATTTCTACTGGAAGATGACATGCTTTTCCATAAACAAGTCTAAAAGGTGTGGTTCCAATTGGAGTTTTGTAGGCTGTTCTAAAAGCCCAGAGTGCATCCTCCAATTTAATGGACCATTCCTTCGGATTTGATCCTACGGTTTTCTCTAGAATACGTTTTAAGGCTCGGTTGGTATTTTCAACTTGTCCACTTGTTTGTGGATGATATGCGGTGGAGATTTTATGATTTACTCCATATCTTTTAAGAACTTTCTCAAGTTGATTATTACAAAAATGAGTACCCCGATCACTTATTAAAGCTTTCGGTGTTCCAAACCTTGCAAAAAGACGTTTCAAAAAGTTAACTACAACTCGTGCATCGTTAGTTGGGAGAGCTTGTGCTTCCGCCCATTTAGATACATAATCAATGGCTACGAGTATATATAGATTATTATGAGATTTTGGAAATGGACCCATAAAGTCAATACCCCAAATGTCAAATACTTCACATACTTGGATGACATTTTGTGGCATTTCATCACGTTGACTTATTTTTCCGGCCCTTTGACATGCATCACAAGATTTGCAAAGAAGGTGTGCGTCTTTGTAAATTGTAGGCCAATAGAATCCAGCTTCATAAACTTTTCTTGCTGTTAGTTGTGGCCCATAATGCCCTCCTGTTGGTCCTGTGTGACAATGGTTTAATATTTTACTAGCTTCATCTCCAAATACACATCGGCGTATTATTCCATCGGGACAACTTTTGAACAGATGTGGATCTTCCCAGAAATAGTGTTTTATATCACTGAAGAATTTCTTTCGTCTTTGGTACGATAATCCTTTTTCAAGGAATCCACAAACTAAGTAGTTTGCATAGTCTGCAAACCATGGGATTTCTTTATAATCTATCTTCAATAGATATTCATCAGGAAAGTTGTCTTGTATGGCCGATTCATTCAGAACTTCTAATTCGGGATTTTCAAGACGAGAAAGATGATCAGCGGCGAGATTTTCTGCTCCTTTTTTATCTCGGATTTCAATATCAAACTCTTGTAAGAGTAAGATCCAACGGATTAATCTTGGTTTAGCATCTTGTTTTGAAAATAGGTATCTAAGAGCAGAATGGTCGGTATAGACCACCGTTTTTGCTAGAACGAGATATGATCGAAATTTGTCAAAAGCAAAGACAATAGCAAGGAGTTCTTTTTCAGTAGTTGTATAGTTCGTTTGTGCTCCTTGTAATGTCTTACTAGCATAATATATAGGTTGAAATCGTTTTTCAATCCTTTGTCCTAAAACGGCTCCCATTGCAAAATCACTTGCATCGCACATTAGTTCAAATGGTAGATTCCAATTTGATGTTATCATGATCGGTGCATTAGTGAGTTTTTCTTTTAGAATATTAAAAGATTTGATACATTCATCTGAAAAGATGAATGGCGCATCCTTTTCTAGGAGTTTATTCATAGGAGTGGCAATTTTAGAAAAATCTTTTATAAAACGTCGGTAAAAACCGGCATGCCCTAGAAAACTCCTAACTCCTCTAACATTGGTGGGATGTGGAAGTTTAGCAATTACATCTACTTTAGCTCTATCCACTTCAATTCCTTCTTTTGAAATTTTATGTCCAAGAACGATGCCTTCTTTAACCATGAAATGGCATTTCTCCCAATTAAGTACTAGATTTGATTTTTCGCATCTAATTAGCATTCGTTCCAGATTAACTAGACATGATTTAAATGTATCACCGAAGACTGAAAAGTCATCCATGAATACTTCCATGCATTCTTCTATCATGTCGTGAAAAATCGCCATCATACACCTTTGAAAGGTTGCAGGGGCGTTGCAAAGTCCAAATGGCATGCGTTTGTAAGCAAAAGTACCATAAGGGCACGTGAATGTGGTTTTCTCTTGATCTTCGGGTGCTATTGGAATTTGAAAATATCCGGAAAATCCATCTAGAAAACAATAGTAACTATTTCCGGCTAATCTTTCCAACATTTGATCTATGAAAGGTAAGGGAAAGTGATCTTTTCTGGTGGCGTCATTTAATTTTCTATAATCAATACATACACGCCATCCTGTTACAGTCCTAGTAGGAATAAGCTCATTTTTCTCATTTGTGATGACAGTCATGCCACCCTTCTTAGGCACGCATTGAACTGGGCTTACCCATGGACTATCAGAAATTGGATAAATTAAACCTGCATCTAGCAGTTTAATAATCTCTTTCTTAACTACATCTTGCATATTAGGATTTAGTCTTCGTTGGCGTTGCACATACGTTTTATGACCTTCTTCCATAAGGATTTTATGTGTGCAATACGAAGGACTTATTCCTTTAATATCATGAATCTTCCATGCAATGGCTGGTTTATGAGCTTTCAACACAGAAATGAGTTGTGATTTCTCATTTTCAGTAAGAGAAGACGATATTATTACAGGTAATTCAGATTCACCATGTAAATAAGCGTATTCCAAATGGTTTGGAAGTGGCTTTAACTCTAATTTCGGAGGTTCTTCTATCGATGATTTATATCGATATTTGTCTTCTTCTTTTAGCATTTGAATTTCTTCTGTTGTTGGTTCATATCCATTAGCTATTAGTGTAGCTAACATTTCAGCTTCATCAATTGGTTCATTTCCTTCTCCTAAAGAACATTCTCCTGTTCCTTGTAATTCTGGAAATTCTTCTAATAATTCTGCATGTGCATCTATAGTTTGAATATAATAACATGTATCATCTGCAGATTGTGGTTGTTGCATTGCTCTATCAACTGAAAAGGTAACACTCTCATCCTCTATACTTAGGGTCAGTTTCTTACCGAACACGTCTATCATTGCTTTAGCCGTGTTTAAGAATGGTCTTCCTAATATAAGAGGAACTTGAGAATCTTCTTCCATGTCCAAAACAACAAAATCTACTGGAAATACTAAAGTACCAACTTTAACTAGCATGTTCTCCATTATCCCTCTAGGATATTTTATTGATCTATCGGCTAGTTGTATGCTTATTCTGGTTGGTTTCAATTCTCCAAGGTCTAGTTTAGCGTATAGTGAATACGGCATTAGATTTATACTAGCACCTAAATCTGCTAATGCTTCTATTGAACTAAGACTACCCAGAAAACATGGAATTGTGAAACTTCCTGGATCAGATAGTTTTTCTGGTATCTTATTCAACAGCACTGCTGAACAATTAGCATTCATAGTAACAGCCGAGAGTTCTTCCATTTTCTTTCTATTCGTGATTAGATCTTTCAAGAATTTAGCATATCTTGGCATTCCTGAAATTACATCAATGAAAGGAAGATTTACATTTATCTGTTTAAACATATCCAAGAATTTGGATTGCTCGGCTTCAAGTTTTTCTTTCTTCATTTTACTTGGATAAGGAAGTGGTGGTTGATATGGTTTAACATAAGGTTTATCCTTAACTGTGTTATCTTTATTAACCTTTTCAACTACCGGTTCTTTTTCCTTATCCTG
The DNA here is from genome assembly GCF_046630445.1 of Rutidosis leptorrhynchoides. Taxonomy (NCBI): domain Eukaryota; kingdom Viridiplantae; phylum Streptophyta; class Magnoliopsida; order Asterales; family Asteraceae; genus Rutidosis; species Rutidosis leptorrhynchoides. Next base: position 708,519,296 of record NC_092333.1, read on the forward strand.
ATCAGGTTGTGGTTCTTGTGTAGTAGGAATAGTTTCATCAGAAGTTACAGGTATTTCAGGTGGTTTAAGTGTTGTACCACTTCTTGTGGTAATAGCTTTAGCTGTTTCATTCCGGGGGTTAGCGTTTGTATCGCTTGGTAGACTTCCCGGTTTTCTTTCACCTATTAACCTTGCTAGGTTACTCACTTCTTGTTCCAGATTTTGAATAGAAGCTTGTTGATTTCTAAATGCTTGAGCATTTTGTTCATTGGTTTGTTTTTGAGATGTGAAAAACTGCGTTTGAGTTTCAACTAGCTTCGTCATCATATCTTCTAAATTCGGCTTTTTATCATCGGTTTGTTGTGGTGGTTTGTTTTGAAAATTCGGTCTTTGCTGATTGTAAGTATTATTGGATACTTGTTGATTGCTAGGACCTTGTTGGTTGTTGTATGGAATATTTCGGTTATAATTCTGGTTTTGATTGTAAATCGGTCTTGGCGGTTGATAATTATTCTGATAATTATTTCCAGGCCTTTGGTTTATGTATGAAATATTCTCTCTTTGTTCCATTGTTAATTCAATACTGAGACAATCTTTTGTCAAATGTGGTCCTCCACACTGCTCACAACTAATTCGTATAGCATGAATATCTTTAGTCATCTTTTCCATTCGTCTTTCGAAAGCATCTATCTTTGCCGAAATGGAATCTAAGTCATGGCTAGAATCGGCTCTAGCTGCTTTAGATGATCTAATGATATCTTTTTCTTGGTGCCACTCATGTGAGTGGGAAGCAGTATTATCAATAATTTTGTAAGCATCAGTTTCGGTTTTCTTCATAATAGAACCACCAGCTGCTATATCTATATCTTTCCTTGTAGTGATGTCGCATCCTTGGTAAAATATTTGTACTATTTGACAGGTGTCTAAACCATGTTGCGGACATCCTCTTAACAACTTTCCATATCTTGTCCACGCCTCATATAGAGTTTCATTTGGTTTCTGTGTGAACGTAACAATTTCTGCTTGAAGTCTTACGGCTTTAGATGCAGGAAAGAATTGTTTAAGAAATTTGTCGATTAAAACGTCCCATGTATCAATCGCCCCTTCAGGTAACGATTCCAACCAATCTTTGGCTTCTCCCTTTAAAGTCCAGGGAAATAACATGAGATATATCTGTTCATCCTCCACTTCTCGGATTTTGAATAGTGTGCAGATCCTATTAAAGGTACGTAGATGTTCATTTGGATCTTCCTTCGGCGCACCACTAAATTGGCATTGATTAGTCACCATGTGTAGAATTTGTCCTTTGATTTCATAATCTGGCGCATTAATGTCTGGATGAGTAATTGCGTGACCTTGGCCAGTGCGTTTAGCTCTCATTCGGTCTTCCATACTTAAAGGTTCCAGATTCTCCATAATTGAATTTGTTGAATCGGTATCACTGAATGATTCTGATTTAATAGTTCGTTCCTCAACAATCTCTGTTTGAATGATTGGTGGTTCCGGAGGAAAGTTTAATGGTTCAGGATCTATGAACCGTTCCTGAATATTTTCTGGATTCTCAATTGTGAGGTCGGGTTCAAAAAATGGATTATCGGTATTTTGAACTGAAGTACTTGGTCGACTGGATGACGATTCTAAAGAAAAATCAACGGCGGTTATATTTGTTAAACGATGTCTTGATCGAGTTACAGGTGGTGAACGTACAAAAGGTGGTGAACGTCTTGCTCGGTGCATTCACAGAATATCCTATTAGTTTTTAAAAGGAAAGAAAAATTATAATAAGTTATCCAATCAATAGACTTTTCTGATTTTGCCCACGTTTCGAATAGCCAAAAGATGCAGCAGAGGGGCAGGATTCGTTTGGTCTCAATATAATTGAGGACTGTTTGGCTCCAATAACCCGGTCCACGTACAAATCCAACTATTACTACGAACCAGAAAATTTTGATGTCTATTAATTTAACTACTTAAAATAAATTTTCGTAATTTTAAGAAATTTAGATAAGAAGTAGAATAAAATTCTAAGTCCTAAAAACTAGAATGGCGAGAAATAAGAAAGACAAAGAGTTCGTCGCAAAAGGTCGAAAAAAGAAAAAATGGTTGAAAAATAAAAGGTGACGGAAAAATAAAAGAAACTTATCAAAACTTAAAAAAAAAAATCCTTAACTAATTTAACCTTATTACTACAACTAACTTAAAATTATAATCGCAAATTGATATTACTAATTGAAATGATAATTGATACATAGTAAAAGGTCTAAAAATATTAAAGCTTACAGGAAAAACTAAATCCCAAATGGAAATAACTTAAAAAGAAACTAAAACGTAAAAAGGCGTCGCAAAATTCTAAAGCACCTAAATCTTAGTCTAAAGAAAAAGCTCTTAAGGAATTTTACGGCAAAGCCTAAAAATCTAGGAGTAAAAATAACTATAGCAAAAACTAAGTTTAAAATTAAATATGAGTTAGAAATACAAATATTACGCTACAACGATTAAAAAGGTACAAAATATTAAAAGTTATTAAAAGTTATAAAAATATTAGATTTTATAAAAATATTATTTTTATATTTTATAATTTAAAGTATTAAGTATTATATAATTAAAACTAGTTAAAAGTAATAATTAATTTAAATAACTAAAACTTAATTAATAATAATAAATAAAACTAGGGTTTAAATAATAATAATAAATAATATCCGTAATTATTACGAAATTAGGGTTCAGATGTGGTCCTGTCAGACCCCTCATGCGAGTCGCATGGTTTTAGGGGGGGGGTCATGCGAGTCGCATGACTGAACTGGACCAGTTCAACTGGACTGGTTCAAATGACGGGTCACGTATTATTTTATATTTAATTTCTTTTATTTTCTGTTTTAAATTTAAATAAAATATATATATATAATTAGAATAAAAACTTAAAAATAAACTTAAAATACTTTATAATTTTGTAAAAATAAAAGAAAAACTTAAAAATATACTTAAAATACTTTTTTTTTTTTTTTTTCGATTTTAAAAGCTTTTCTTTTAATTTTTTTTTATCTTTTTAATTTTTTAAACAAAAATATAAATTTTACAAAAACTAATTATAACTTAAAAATTAAAAATATGGCGTTTCGCTTCGGCGAATGTTAGATCCCCGGCAGCGGCGCCAAAAATACTTGATGTCGAACGAGGTGTATATAAAATAGTTTATAATTTTAGCAGAAAATACTATTAAATACGATACAATTGTACACAAGATATTTATTTATTTATAGAATGGATATACTTAAACCTTGCTACAACACTTATAGGCAGTGTACCTAATCGTACAGTAGTGTAGTTTTTAGTAAGTCCGGTTCGTTCCACAGGGAAATCTTTAAACAAAGCTCAACGCTATATTAGTTTAATTTTATAAGAATACAAATATATATATAAGTAATATTATTATTATAAAGGGGGGGTTTTTACCGTTTAATGACCGGTTTGTCGATTTTAAAACTTTAGTCGCAGTTAAAACCTAATGTAAAATATAAAATAAATACAAGACTTTAAATTAAAGCGTAAAGTAAATAACGATAATGAAATTGCGAATAATAAAAATGCGATAAAATTAAATTGCGATAATTAAAAGTACGATAATTAGAAGTGCGATTAAATAACAATAAAAGTGCGATAATTAGAAGTGCAATTAAATATAAAATAAAGGAAATTAAATATGAAATAAAAGAATTATGCTTATTTAAACTTCCGTAATCATGATGTTTGACGTGTTGATTTTAGTTTTATGCCCATGGGTTAATTGTCCTTTGTCCTGGATTATTCAATATGTCCGTCTGGTTTTTGTCCATAACAGTCCATCAGTCATAAATATAAATTGCAAGTGTCCTTGTCAAATTGTTATTATACCCGAAGATAAATATTCCAACTAATTGGGGATTCGAATTGTAACAAGGTTTTAATACTTTGTTTAATGAATACACCAGGTTATCGACTGCGTGTAAACCAAGGTTTTACTACTTTGTTAACAATTACACCAATTACCCTTGAATGTAATTTCACCCCTGTTTTAATTATTCTAGTGGCTATTAATCCATTCCCGTGTCCGGTTAAATGAACGATTATTCGTACATATAAATACCCCGCCCATCGTGTCCGATCGAGTGTATATGGTAATTTATAGGGACGCCCAATTGTAAATCTTTATATTAACATTAACAAACTTTCATTTAGTTAAACAAATATAAAGCCCATTAATAGCCCATAGCCTAGTTTCCACAAGTGTCGTTCTTTTATCCAAACCCCAATTATGGTACAAAGCCCAATTACCCAATTTTAGTAATTAGCCCAACATCATGATTACTTCGTTTTAAATAAGCATAATAATAACTTAGCTACGAGACATTAATATAAAAAGGTTGAACATAACTTACAATGATTAAAAATAGCGTAGCGTTACACGGACAGAATTTCGACTTACACCCTTACAACATTCGCTAACATACCCTTATTATTAGAATTATAATTAAAATTAAAATATAAATTATAAATATAAATATATATTACTTATGAAGAGGAAGAGAAAAAGGATGTCTAAAACTCGTCAGAAAACTGGCTATTTATAGGACCTGACCAGCAATCTTACACCATGCGACTCGCATGGTTTTGTGCTTCTGGCCATGCGAGTCGCATGGCCACCCTGGATTCAGCCAACTACTTTTGTTTTCTTCTTGCCGACGTAATATAATAATAATAATATATATAATATATAATTATATATAATTATATATATATTATATTATATTCTTGTGCATAGTAGACTAGATATTTTTGGTCCGTTGCGTCGGGCGTTTCTTCTTGGCTCAGGTCCCGGTTCCGGATTTTCGGACGTCCTCGCGTATTATTTTAAATCGCGTACTTTGCGTCTTGTAACTTGTACTCTTGTCATTTTGAGACGTTCCTCATCAATATTTTGAACCTTTTTAGTTGTATCTTGTACTTTTTAGCTCTTTGGACCTTTTTGTCTACAATTTGTCGAATCTGCCTTTTGTCTTCACTTTTAATATTTAAACGAATATCTCTTGTAAATAGAACAATTGCAACTAAAAGCTTGTCTTTCTTGAGGAATAATGCTATGAAATATATGTTCGTTTTTAGCATTATCAGGTACCTTTCGATACGTACGGGAAAACGAGGTGTTACATAAGTTAAGTTGCCCATTGACGCCTTTGAATAGTAAATTTTTACTCGAATTAGCAAACGGTAAATTAATTTCAGCAGATAATATATGTCGGGATAGAGAAATTAAACTGGGGGATGAAACGTTTAAAATTGATTTAATACCAGTCGATTTAGGGAGTTTTGATGTAATAATTGGTATGGACTGGTTGAAAAGGGTGAGATCAGAGGTCGTTTGTTACAAAAATGCGATTCGCATTATGGGTGAAAAAGGAAAACCTTTAATGGTGTACGGAGAAAAGATCAATGCAAAATTAAATCTTATTAGTAGTTTGAAGGCACAAAAACTAATAAGAAAAGGTTGTTACATCATTCTAGCACACATCAAGGAAGTTAAACCTGAAGAAAAGAACATCAGTGATGTTCCTGTCGCAAAAGAATTTCCCGATGTATTTTCGAAAGAATTACCGGGATTACCCCCACATCGATCCGTTGAATTTCAAATAGACCTTGTACCAGGAGCTGCACCAATAGCTCGTGCTCCATACAGACTCGCACCCAGCGAAATGAAAGAATTACAAAGTCAATTACAGGAATTTTTAGAGCGTGGTTTCATTCGACCAAGTACATCACCATGGGGAGCTCCTTTTCTGTTTGTCAAGAAGAAAGATGGTACATTTAGGGTGTGTATCGACTATCGAGAGTTGAACACAATCATATAAGATTTCACAATCATAGTCTTTTACCACATCCATCCATCTACGTTGACGATAATTCAAATCTCGTTGATCAAAAAGATGTTTCAAACTCTTATGATCCGAATAAATCGTACACTTTGCACCATACAAGTAATGGCGCCAAATTTTCAACGCATGCACAACCACCGTCAACTCAAGATCATGAGTTGGATATCTCGTTTCATGTTCCTTTAATTGTCGAGAGGCTTAAGCGATAACTTTACCTCTTTGCATTAGAACACACCCGAGCCCATTTAATGAAGCATCACAATAAAACGTCATGTCTTCTACACCTTCCGGTAACACCAAGACCGGAGCTTGACACAATTTCTCTTTTAACAATTGAAAAGCAATTTCGTGCTCGTTCTCCCAATTGAATCTCACATTCTTCCTCGTCAACTTCATCAATGGAGAAGCGATCTTAGAAAAGTATTGGATAAACCGACGATAATAACCGGCCAATCCGAGAAAACTTCGGATTCTCGTAGGCGTAGTCGGTCGTTCCCAACTCTTCACCGTCTCTATCTTCCCCCGATCCACTTGAATACCTTCCTTGTTCACAATATGGCCAAGGAATTGCACTTCCCTTAGCCAAAATTCACATTTGAAAAGTTTAGCATACAACTTCTCCTTCCGCAACGTCTTCAATACTTCGCGAAAATGACGTTCATGTTCCTTCATACTTTTCGAATAGACAAGTATGTCATCAATGAACACAATTACCGACTTGTCCAACATAGCTTAGCACACTCGGTTCATAAGATCCCTGAATGCCGTCGGTGCATTCGTAAGACCAAAAGGCATAACTACAAATTCAAAATGCCCATAATGCGTTCGAAAGGCCATTTTCTCAATATCTTCCTCACGGACCTGCATTTGGTGATAGCCGGACCGTAAGTTAATTTTCGAAAAATACGTCGCACCTTAGAGTTGGTCAAACAAATCGTCAATCCGAGGCAATGGATAACGATTGTTAATCGTCAATTTGTTCAACTCCCAATAATAGATGCACATCCGCATACTACCATCCTTCTTCTTCACGAATAAAACTGGAGCACCCCATGGCGAAGCACTCGGTCGGATAAAACCCTTTTCAAGCAACTCTTGGATTTGATTTAATAACTCTTGCATTTCCGTTGGTGCGAAACGATAAGGAGTTTTAGCAATGGGATTAGCCCCAGGAACCAACTCAATGCGAAATTCAACTTGTCTTTCCGCCGAAACACCTGGTAATTCATCCGAAAAAACGTCTTCAAATTCATTAACCACCGGAATTTCACGAATGGATGGTGGCTCTTCACGAGTATCAACTACATGAGCAAGAAAAGCCATGCCACCACCACTAAGGAAACGACGTGCCAGTGCATAAGTGCATAATGACACAAGTCTTCTACGTTTCTCGCCATGAATAATTAACTCTCCCCCACTTGGGGTCTTCACACGAATAGACTTTTCATGACATGCAATATCGGCTCTATAACGATCGAGCCAATCCATACCAACAACAATATCAAACTTACCCAAGGTCATCGGGATAAGATTGATTTTAAAAGTTTCAGAACCAAACGCAACATTACAATCATTACACACATCAACCCCTAGCACCGTCTTACCATCCGCTATTTCGACTTCTACCGGATGACTTAACTTAGCTAGCAGTTTGTTAAGCTTACGCACAAATCGAGGCGACACAAACGATAAATTAGCACCGCTATCAAATAGTATCCTTGCCGGATTAGAGTTAACCATGAAAGTACCTGAGACAACTTCGTTGGATTGCTTGGCCTCATCATTAGTCATTAAATAATTTTGCCCCCGAGCCGTACCCGCCGCTTTCTCCAACTTCTTAACATGATCACCCCGCAACGCGGGACATTCCGTCCTTTGGTGCCCTTCTTTGTTACAATTAAAACAAGTGAGTTTGTTTGTAGAGGGTTGGTTTGGACAATCACGAGCCATGTGCCCCTTTTGTCCACAATTGTAGCACGAATAAGAAAAACCCCCAGAAGCACTCTTCTTCACACTACCAACACTTTCGGAAGCCTACTTGTTCTTCTTGCTTGAAAAGTTCGATTGACTCGAACCCTCAAATTTTCTTTTGCCAAAAGTAAAGCCACTCTTTCTCAAGACGAGCGCCTCAAAACCTTTGGCCATATCAAACAACTCATCAAAAGTCTTCACCGTGGTTACACTAATCTTCTCTTGATAGTTATTATTTAAAATTCGATAGAAGTCTTCCTTCAACATTTTATCATTCCCGACATACTCCGGGCAAAATTGGGTCTTTGATAAGAAAACGGATTTGAGAGTGTTCAAATTCATCGACCCTTGTCTCAAGGCACGCAACTCATCCTTAAGTCTAGTAAGATCGGTCGAAGTTCGGTACTCTTTAAAAAATTCCGCCTTGAATTCATCCCAAGTGAATTCCATGCATTGCTCTTCACCGTAAAGTTGAATTTTCGCGTCCCACCACAACTTGGCATCGCCCCTTAACATGCTACACCCGTACCTTGTCTTCTTATCGAGAGGGCATTCACAAGTACGGAAACCCCCCTCCATTTCGGAGATCCAACGGGCACTCTTAAGTGGGTCCCGTTCACCTTCAAAGGTGGGAGGTTGAGAATCCTTGAAATTCTTATAAAAGAAGTCCCGCCTTCCAACATTATCTTCTTGTAGAACAACCTTCACTTGTTCCTTAATTAGATTGACTACTTGCTCGTCAATCGAATCTAGAAACATCTTCCTAACGTCCTCAAGGAAGGCCGTGTGATGCCTTTTCAAAATGGCCTCAACTTTGGCCGTAAACTTGGAGTCCTCGCTCGTACCTCATTCATTAGTATCATGTCCGTTTCTCATCTTCATTCTATAAAACGGAAATAGGTTAAACCATAAAATGAAAAGACATAACACATATATATACAAATACACCTCACCGCCCCATCTTGCTCAACAATCATCGTACATCGAGTGTTTGACACGATTTGAACCCGTAACAATGGTAGCTAATCATTGTTACGCGAGCACGTCGCATTAACATGCTAGTACAACGTCTATCTCGCTTGATGATTGCAAACACAACACAAAACAATTAGCGCATAGTTAGTGATGTGTGCAGCGGTGTATACGAAAATACTATTATTTTTACTACGAAATACGACGAAATATGATACAAGTTTTAATTATTTATATAGAATGGGATGGATATAGCTAAACCTTGCTACAACACTTATAGGCAGTGTACCTAATCGTAGAGTAGTGTAGTTTTTAGTAAGTCCGGTTCGTTCCGCAGGGAGCTAGCGATTACGTACTATATTTTTTAAACAATTATATTTGTATATATATATATATATATATATATATATATTAGTAATATAGTAGTATTATTATTATTATAAAAGGGGGATTTTACCGTTTAATGACCGGTTTGTCGATTTTAAATAAAGCGTAAAGATAAATGACGATAATATAAATGACAGAATTTAAATTGCGATAAAGTAAATTGCAGTAATTAAAATGACAGTAAATAAAGGTACGATGAAATATGAAATAAAGTATTATGCTTATTTAAACTTTCGTAACCATGATGTTTGACGTTTTCATTTTAATTAATTGTTACCCGGGTTAATTGTCCTTTGTCCTGGCTTATTTGATACCTATCTGGGTTTTGCCCATAATAGTCCATCGGTCATAATTATAATATGCTCGTCAAATTAACCTTATTCCCGAAGTCAAATATTCCAACTAATTAGGGATTCGAACTGTAACAAGGTTTTAATACTTTGTTAATAATTACACCAGGTTATCGACTGCGTGTAATCCAAGGTTTTAATACTTTGTTAACAATTACACCAATTATCCTTGTATGTAATCCACCCCTGTTTTAATGAGATATGAATATTAATTTACCCACTTGATCAGAATGAATAAACAATTACCCAACCCGAATAATTAATTAAATGATCGTAAAAGATGTTGTATAAACGTCACTAAATAGGATATACATAATCATTTTAATAATTATTAGATTAACTAATTTGAAGATAGGTTCGATAGATTCTAATGAGTTGTCATTCGTATAGACAATACCCCCATCTATTAATAGTCAATAGTCCAATGTCCACAAGTGTCGGTCTTTTGTCCAAACCCTAATTATGGTACAAAATCCAATAACTCCATCTTAATATTTATCCCAACATCACAATTACTTCGGCTCAAATAAGCATAATAATAACTTAGTTACGAGACATTAATTTAAAAAGGAAGAACATAGCTTACAGTGGTGATTAATCGCGTAGTGTTACACGGACAGAGTTCCGTCTTACAAAACCTTAAAACATTTCTTACATTAACACAATTATTATTAAACTTAATTTAAACTTTAAATTATAAATATAAATATATATAATTCTTTACAGAGGAAGAAAGAAATTGAGGTGTGTTGAGCTCGTCCGAATTCGTAGCTATTTATAGCACTTGGCCAACTTCTGATGCCCATGCGATCGCATGGGCTTTGTGCCTATATGCCATGCGGTCGCATGGCTACCTGATCCAGCTCACAATGCTTTGTTTTCTAGTTTGCCGACACTTTATTTAAATATATATATATATATATAATATATATAATTTTATATAATTATATATATATTATATTATATTCTTGTGCATAGTTAACTTGTAATTTTAGCTCCGTTGACTTGCGCGTTGATGCTCGGTTTATGTCCCGATTTCGGATTTTCGAACGTCCTTTCGTACGATTTAATATCTTGTACTTTGCGTTTCGCGACTTGTACTCTTGTTATTTTTGGACATTTCTCATTAATAAATTGAACCACTTGAATTATATCTTGTACGTTTGAGCTTTTTGGTCATTTGCGTCTTCAAATCGTTATCTTCTTCTTTTGTCTTCGCACTTATTTATTTAAACGATTATTACATAAAAATAGAACAATAGCAACTAAACGCTTTACATATTGGAAGGATATTGTGCCTAAATATATGTTCATTTGGAGTACTATCAAATATCCCCACACTTGAATGTTGCTTGTCCTCAAGCAATACAGAACTTGAAATAAAACAAACTTCACTCGAATCACTTTTTTATTCTCACACTTTATACATCAGTGATTTTGATACAGCGGTATAAACAATGATAGTAACGATATGGTTTACAGTCCCACATGACTATAAAAATGTAGATCCTTTAAGGAAATTGGATCTTTATGAAAACATTTGATCTTTTGAAAATTCATTCTAGCTTTTACCCTAGATAAGTTTTCCGGAATAACCCTTCACCGGTGTTTGCAAAATATTTTTGTGGGTTGTGTGGGTTTTATATTTAAAAATTTTAGCTCAAAACTTATGGTTTTGTGTCACCCACTTACTAACCTTGTATTAGGAAAGCAACACGTCCAGTATACTTGTTCCGTATATTACCTTTCAGTAAACTACCGTCTGGTTGTAAAGGAAAGCGATGAACAAGCAACTGTTAAGGCAATGTCTAATGACATGCAGATGTTCATGGTCCACAACGTGTTGGATGCAATTACTATCCTTTGTAGGAGATATAGTAAAGATCACCCTGTAATTTTTTGGTCTGGCACAAGGTCCTGTCTTCGACCATGCTATGCAACCACCGTTCTTACGGTTGACATCCGATTTGGTTCAGGTGACCTAATGAATTTCGGTGAATTCTTAGGATTTTACGTTCAATGGTAATGAACGCATTAAAAATAGGTTTTTCAGAAAACAAATCGGTTTTAGTTTTTGATTAAAATATTTTCTCGTTCAAGCTCGAGTTTAGATATCATTGAATTCCATGAGTTTGTAATTCTCAATCTTTAAGGTCAATCTCAAGGATTGAGTAATATCAGGCTTAAATGCTGATTTTTAATCTTTAAGGAGATTATTCTTTTCGGGGGTCTGATTCATTAGTCTTATCAAGCTAATTTGCATGGCGCCCTCCCAATTTTACGAGACAGATCCTCTCATGGTTAGGATAAGTCTGACCACATGGCGACCCTATTTGATGCTGAGGTCCGTGGATTTCCTGCTGATTTTAGAGATGACTTTTCGAGATTTTTCGTCAACCTACAGCTGGTGTGGACGACAACTTCCTGACCTAAATCAAGAAGCGCGTGTCTTTTTCAGAAGGCTTTACATCATTTTAATGATGGAATTGATTCATCGTGTAGATCCATCTTTCTTTCAAATATATTACAGTAAATCGGGTAAAACTGATTAGTTTAGTCCAAAGCAAAAGTACCTGCAACAATCTTGTACAAAATATGTGATTTATGTTTTAAAGAACTTGGTAAATTCTTCCCACACTTAGCTTTTATTTATTCTTTTCTTTGCCTTTTTATTCTCCTTTATTCCATTTTAAATGAATTCAAGCGTTTTGGGTTGTTTCTCAATTCATGTCCTTTCCGAGGTAACAATAATTTCGGTATTATCACATAGTTTTATCGTTCATAAATATATATAAACATGATTTTGAGTTCATTTAATTGAAATTTTTTTCAAATTTTCACAAAATTTGGCAATTAAACCAAGTGTAAACCCGAGAGAATTTATAACCCTTCCCCACACTTGAGATCTTGCAATGCCATCATTTGCATGAAATCAGACTATAATTATAAATTCATGAGGGTGATTAGTGTAGAAAAGTGATTAAAAATACCGAGTTTGCAAACATATTATTTTATATCACATTTGATATTTTGCGTCTTGTCGTCAAAATTAGTAGCTTTTGCTGAACTTTAATGCCAGTCTTTGAAAGTGCGCTATTTTACCATGTTTTGTACATAAGATAAACTACAAACATATATATATATATATATATATATATATATATATATATATATATATATATATATATATATATATATATATATATATATATATATATATATATATATATATATATATATTTATAAAACTTTTATTTATTAAAACAATTTAAATGAATAATTTTTTAAAATTTTGTTTCCTTTTACTTTAGGTAGTTTCGGTATGTTTACCTAGTCCGTCCCTCGACAAAATTTAAAATTTGTCGTTAAAGCGATTGTTTTAAAAGCAAAGATTTTTCGATTTTTTAATTTTTTTGGTATACTTTAGATCAATAAAAAAAAGAATGATAACAAAATTTTTTGCCCCGTCCTCGGGTAAAACAATTTCGATTCTATGATCTAGTCTTTAACTTACGACGAATTTTAGAAATCGTTTTTTTTAAACATAATGAAATAAAGTAAATTTTGTTTTTAAATTCACACAAAACTTAAATTTAAAAAGCGTATTAATTTTATACAAAATCTACAAAACAAAAATTCAGTATGGGGGGAGAAAACTAGTTCTTTAGTGTCTGCTAGCGGAAAAGACCAATCGGATTCCATTCTCGAAACTACACGAGAATAGAACATCTAACTCTAGACAGCATTTTCTTTTTAGAACATTTGAATCTCCCCACAATTAGGTAGCCGTGGTGTCGAAATTGTGATTAACTTCATCGTTAATTTCTCTTGGACAATAATCAACTTGCATATCTGTGACTTTTGCTTTAAGCCATTGGTCGGATTCCTGTGTAACATCCACAAATTTAACTAGTTTTGCCTTTTCTTTAGGCGAAAGATTGGATACTAACCAGTTACATAACTTAAAGTTCCCCTTGGTTCTAGCATCACGAATCCATTTAATAACTTTCTTCATTGAACTGTTAATAACGGGGTCATTTAATTTCGTATCAACAACGGGATTCTTTGTTATCAGGTCATCATTGGGTGTTACTTCATCTTCCCCACACTTAGGCATTTTATTATTGTTAAGCACTACCGTTGGAGTTGGTAAAACAATATGGTTCTTATCGATCGTTTTTATTGGTTCAACGGTTTTGGTTGGTGGGGATTTAGACTTTCGACTTGTAACACCGTACTTTTTTTTAAATCATAGCGGAAGATTTATTTGCTTATTACCATACAAATACAAAACAGACCTCTGTATTACACATTACTATATAAATCCCGGTATTACGTTAAAACATTAGCTTTATAGTTTTTATCTCAAAAGTCACGACATCAGAGTTTCTAACTTGTCAGACATATCTTCCAACCGTCCATTCCAATTCTAACAGCAGTACCTAAACCTGCAGGGAAGTAGATATGGGGGATTAGCATGAAGCTAAGTGAGTTTTGACTAACTACAGGCAATAGTATACGGGAACCGTCATACTAATCATGTCACAAAATCTAACACACAAACATCACCCAAGTGCCGTCTACAGAGACTCTAGCGGCTTGGCCAAACCATTAACCACTAGCTAATTGGACTGGGGCTTACCAGAAGTTCCTCTACCACCGTATTGCATATATATAATCCACATGCGACGGACGCGTCATTCACATATATATACACCATGATTGTCTAGGCCACCACATGAGGAACCCAACCCGCAGGTTGATCTCTCCTACCGAGGCCACCACACAATAGGGACACACTGGGCTCCAGCAGATAAGCATCAACCAACATGCAGTCATCATGACGTACTAACTAATTGTATCAGTAAGTATAGCTAACAAGCATGGCAATCATAATATAACATGCTACTCTATACTATGTTCTCCAGTTAGTCCCACTCACCGATTACCAGCTAAACTCAGTAGTCTAATGTCACTGAGTCTTCTCCTCGTCTGTATCACCTGAGAACAATATCGTATCCCAATTACTAACAATATGACAATATTATCAATTTATACTATAAACTAGGTCAAATCATCAAATACCAACACTTAATCAATCTGATCTATCAACCGTACGAGTGACACTCATCCGCACATCTGAGAAACCTCAACCGTGCGGTTGACACCTCACTCGTACGTTTGGTCCTTGGCCAAATATCTAATTACACAATAGTAGATCCATACGGTTGACCACATGAGTAACATATGACTTATACGAGTCACATCTCAACCGTACGATCTAACTAGCAAATATAACAGTTCAAGTAACCACTCACTCGTGCGGTTCACCATGCGGTTGACCGCCTCCACCGTACGAGTGAAAGCTAACTCGTGCGAGTGAAGGCTCACTTGTACGAGTGATAAGGAACATCAATAGCAACATGTAAAGATATTTTCCAACCTATATTCATCATATATTCATTCATTCATAAGCCTATATCAAGAATTCAACCCATAATAACATATTAACGCATGCACACTAGACACACACGCTAATACCTCTATTTCTGACCCAAATACATTTTGATATAGCTTCTAAAGAGTTTACCATTGGAAAGTATTTTTCATTACAATTCCAACGATACTTGATTCATCAAAAACGGAGTTACGGTTTGAAAGTTATGATCAAAACAAGTTTTCACAAATCTAACCCTGTGATCACACGTGTGACTAAGGCCTCACTCGTGAGAGTGAGTCCTCACACATGCGGTTGACCCTCAAAAAGTGTGGTTACTCGTACGAGTGACCTGTCAAAAGTGTGGGTGCTGATGAACACCTACAGCTCGCTGTTTTCGCGTTTTTTGACCCCAAAACATGATTTTTGCAAGTTCTAACACTGAAACCACTTCAAATATATCATATAAACTATATAGCAACTATTTCTAACATCAATTAACACATACAAACACATAATATGAAGATTCAAGCTCAAAATCTAACTTTTACTCAAGAACACAAAAACCCAATTTAAGCAAGAATCAAGACATGAATCAAAGAGAAGCTTACCTTAAATTGATCACAAAATCACAGGGAATAAGAAGATATGATTAATTTGAGCTCAAGAACAAGATCAAGCAATTAAGGTTTTGGTTAGGTGAAAGAGTAAGTACGGGTGTGTGTTTGGAAAAGTCTAGAAAATGAGAAGGGAAGCAGCACTATAGTCACTTAATTGGGTTAAATTCCCACAAGATTCCGTCCTCGAAATCTAGTCTACCACAACAAACAAAGTCACGGGTTCTAATCACATTCACTGTTCTCTAATCTAATTGCTAATCAAACGTACGATACACATGTACTCTAACACACATAGTCGGTTAAATCACCACCAGGGACCTTCACATCACAAAATCAACAAATTACTCATTTTGTCATAGCATCTATCTCTTTTACGCAGTTATCTTTAATTTCTAAGTACATGCAACAGATATTCATCTAATTCACTAAATTCTAATCATACAACACAATAGTCAGAAAATTTACTACACTATTGACCATAGTATCACACTCTTCTCTTGCACACATAAGTAAGTACCATCGGTCAATCATATTCCAAAAACTGCGCAAGTCATTTCCTATCCGAGTTCTAAGATAAAAGGATAACAACTCATCAGTTCAATACCATCTACCGTTAAGCTCCTTTTAAACAGGAAACAATACATAGACAATAAATCGATCCATCATCGATTCTAATAAATTTTCACACTTTTTCCCCAGTCATAGGTAACTGTTCAGCATTTAACCCATCAATTATCACTAACAACTTGGTTTCCGTCAATTCTCCACAAAAATTTCTACATTAAAACGACCATTGCACATCGCAAATCATAAAGACGAATGGAAATCCACTTTTAATCCATCATATGTAAACCATATCATCAGGTTATGAGATTACCCATTAGATAACTCCATCGAATTTTCCAATTCAATTCATCTAAACCATCAATTCGTCGTCATAACATTACTTGAAAACACTTGTTCAATCAATTTCCGCAATTACTGAACCACAATGTCGACACTGGTTCACTAAACTTACCCAAATTTGTAGTTACATACCCATTACTAACCCGGTATTTAAGAATTTAACCACAATTCTCGCAAAATATTATTATATATACTCAATAATCCGTCGACTAGAATGTATCTCTGATCATCTCTTCAACAATAAGAATTATTACAAACACGATTCTCAAACCACTTCTAATCATACCATCAATGATTTATACTAACGGATATCCACTTATACTGTTATGACACAGTTATTAACAAGTTATATCCATCAAATAACATCAGCATACAAATCGGACACCACACACTACCTCAGTAAGGTTATCACTTGGTTAATACTCCATCAAGATTTGCAATTTAACAATGTTTAACCAATAATAAACCAATATCTAATTCCCTTCCAACGATCAATACCAAATCTGAAAGTCAACTTCTGATCAAAATCCTCTGAAAAATCGCAATAAACCGACATTAAAGGAAATTCCACTAATAAATATCAATCATGATCCATCGAGTTTCTTTCTTTAAGGAGATTTCATATATACATAACCGAATGATAGTTTACAATCCATCAAAACCATATTCATACCAACCATCAGTTATCATCTTATTCATCACTTGCTACATCTCCTCTGACTCCCGAAACTACTGTATGATTTACCACGATGTATTTTTGTTGGCCAGACGTAATACATCATCCTAAATCATACTTTCATTTCGAGTATTTCAGAGCAAGACCCTAATCAAGTCTGTCAATCTATCACAGTGTGACGACCCGAAAATTTCTGGCCAAATTTAAACTTTATCTTTAAATGATTTAATGTTTTCAACACGATAAGCAAAGTCTGTAATGTTGAGTCTCAAGTTTTGGAACTATATTCATGTAATCAATTATTCTTTGACTGTTCTCGAAGATTCACGAACAATATATATATAACTTAATGTGCATATATATATATATATATATATATATATATATATATATATATATATATATATATATATATATATATATGATTTCAAGTTATTTAGTAAACGATAGTAACATTCGATTATTGATTCGATTGATATTTAGATAAGTTAACTAAAACGTTTAAGATAAACCAGTAAAACACTAATTTACCACAGTATTTTCGAATTGCTACAGTACCCGAAAAGCTACAGTGTTTTTGAAAATCACTATTTGCTACAGTAAAACACTATTTCAAAATACAAATGTATATATGTATATGTATATACTACGAGACGATGATTTATAGAAGCAAATAACCAAAACACTTAATTGATTAAAGCTACACTTCGAGTGACATAGTTTATCAATGATTAAGTTTAATTTTTAATAAAGGTACACGTCGCGTAACGAAAAGTACTAGTTTTCTAAGCGTACGAAAATGCATTCGAGAAACCGAAAGCGGGACATAAGTCGAACGTAAACGTACAAGACATCAGAACCAAGATTACAAGTTAACTATGCACGTGAATATAATATAATATATAATTAATTATATAAATTAAATATATTATATATAATTTAATAATATGTCGACGAGCTATGAAACAAAAACATGTGAGCTGTCATGGGCACCCATGCGATCGCATGGGATTTACCCCTTCAAGCCATGCGATTGCATGGCAGGGTTGGTGAGGCCAGGTTCTATAAATTGATCGAATTCTGCTCTGGTCTCATTCATTTTTCATATACTCCGTAATCATTTACTTATTTATATTATTATTATTATTATTATTATTATTATTATTATTATTATTATTATTATTATTATTATTATTATTATTATTATTATTATTATTAAGATTAATATTATTATTATTATTAATCTTATTATTGTTATTATTAATTATTATTATTAGTATTATTAGTATTAGTATTATTAGAAGTGATATTATTACTATTATACATAAAATACTACGACAAGGGAACTAGCGAATTATTTCAATTGTATTTTTCAAGAGTAATAGAGCTAAGGAAATTATGGGTTATTGCTATGGAGGTTATGGGTATGGTTCAGGGGTATAGCTCGTGAGGTCAACCTAGCGTTTATCATCTCTGTTGCATCTACGTACTTTCCTGCAATATTGAATCTCAATATTGATACGTGAGCATTCATATCTTAACTTTTATATTTTAATAGTGTATCCCTGACTAGTGCTTGAGTATTTATGTTATGCATGCTTGTATGCTTTAATTTTGTCGTTAGATAGTTTATGATGAATCACGAATTTGATACATATGCTACTGATATAAAGTATATGATATGCATGTTTTTGGAAAGCTGGCGAAAAATTATTAACTTTTCATTTAGAAATCGCGTGATTTCGATGAACGGATTAAAAGATATGGTCAACTGAATTATAGTTGACGTTAATTGAAATTGTGTTTGAAACTGTAAATTAATATTTAAACAACTTGTCTATGAGATTGATAAAGTGGATTTTTTTGATATTACGAATCGAGTAAATGAATTTCTATATAAGGTACGTTTTGTTTTGTTGACCAATTATCAAAGTTGACTGTCTTATCATGTTTTAAAGCTTTATAAACACTATAACCTAGTTTTACAAGTATTGGGAAACTATGTGAAATGTTAAAATGTTTCGATTGCCATGATCATTCAACTATTGTATTGAGTCAGATTGACTTTTTGAAATGACTTTTGATAAATTTTGTATGTCGATCTCGAGCATTAGGATTGTGATACACTATGACCTGGCCTAGCTTGATAGACAATTATTGACCAACATATGTTCTCTGGGTTGAGATCTACAGTTATTTGGTATTCCAAGTTTCGATCACATTTTGGTGAACGACTTTATGTGCTGCTAAGGTGAGTTTCATATGCTCCCTTTTTAATTGCTTTTGAAATCTATATTTTTGAGCTGAGAATACATGCACTTTATTTTAAACGCAATGGATACAAGTACATATTAAATTATACACTGAGTTTGAACCAAAAATCCCTTAGCTTTGGTAACTAGTAACTGTCAGTTATAAGAACTGGTGGGCGCGAGTAGTAGTATATGGATCCATAGGGATTGATATCCCCGTCCGAGCTAGAGCATTAGCCTTTTAACGGACGTATGCTATTTGAGAAGCGTACATGTTGGTTTGCGTGTATTATTAAGATGATTATACAAAGGGTATAAATTATATATACGTTAAGTTTAGTTACCAGGGTGCTCAATTTCGTAGAATATTTTGATAAACGTTTCTGGATGAAACAACTGAAATCTTGTGATCTACCTTTATGTACAGATTATGCAAAACATTAAAACTATAAACTCACCAACCTTTGTGTTGACACTTGTTAGCATGTTTATTCTCAGGTTCCCTAGAAGTCTTCCGCTGTTTGCTTATATGTTAGACAAGCTATGTGCATGGAGTCTTACATGGCATATTTTTCAAGAAAACGTTGCATTCACCAAATTATCACCATGTATCTTATTTTGACTGCATTGTCAACGGAAGTACTATTGTAAACTATTATATTACGGTGATTGTCTATATGTAGAAATCATCAGATGTCGAAAACCTTTGATTTAAATATTCATTTATGGTGTGCCTTTTCAAAAGAATGCAATATTTACAAAACATATCATATGGAGGTCAAATACCTCGCAATGAAATCGATGAATGACGTGTTCGTCCATATGGATTTGGAGCGATCGTCACACACAGTATGTTCCTCTGGTCACTGATAGTTACAATCCACTAATACAAATTTATTCTATTGTAAAGTTTCTAACTGGATCACCTGATTACAACTATCTCGGTATACTAACGCACCTGTCCCAATCACACTATTCAAATTTACCCAACTGATCCACTTTTGCAAACACACTGGTAAATCCTGACATTTCTACTCAAATCCTCTACAGTTACAACTGTTAAATGAAGAAGTTATAGTTCCCTCAGAACATGATATCATCAACCAATAACTAACCCCATCATTACCATTCATATCCCTGGAGATTACAATCATCAAGTACAAATGTCTCACAACTCTCAAAGTATAGGAATATATTAAATCATACCATGCAATTCCAACGATATTCCAATCACAATTCTAAGTCAAAAGTCACATATTCTCTAAAGAGTTCACACGGTTCACCGCCCACATTCCCGCCTTATATAGTCACAACTGTCAACTAACGAGATCTCACTAGCGTTGGAAATAATCATGGTCAAACCATACCAATTTACTCTAAGAAAATACTAGCCACAATATTCCCAAAACATTATCAGACACTTACACTGATCTTGAAGTCAACAGCACAATTATTGTCCAATCTAAAGTCAAGTCAAAGTCTGTCTCTATCTCCTCAAGAGACCAAATAAGGAAAGCCTCCCCCAATAAACTTCTAAGGACCATACACAAGGCCATGTTAACGCAAAGTAGGAAGATAGTTCTACTTGACAACCCTACAGGTTCCACACAACAAGTCCAAGCATATAATATCACTACTAGGCCAGTCACCTACTATTTCAGTCACAGTCTGTAAACCTACATACTACATATCATACAACCACAAACTAAGGTACAAGTCTCGGGTCAAGAAATAAGGGAACTACTACCTAAACAGTCCCTATTGGTCACTACGTATGTCCAACCAGTCAACGGTCTATGGTAAAGAGAAATACTTCTTACAAGTCTTAATTAATACAACCAAAGTACGCATAACAGTATCAGATCAACTCCGGACTAACAGGCCAATCAAAATCAGTCATGCTAACCAATACCTAAAGCATGATACTTAACAAATCTAACATGTTGCATACAATAAAAGTAGCAAATCCAAACTAGCATGTAAACACGCTACAGTAACTAAGCCACTATGTACCAGCTAAACAGGAAACTTTTCTAAGGCCATTTAACAGTTTCCACTACAACATCAAAAAATAATTATGAAGCATACATATACACAAATGATGACTTACAACATGCACTAACAAATTACAAAATGTAATAAAACACGTACCGGCATTTAAGTCGTCTTATGTATCACAAGCCTCTGTCAACATCTAACATGCTCCAACTATATCATCTGTGGGGTTTCTCCTCTCTTGTCCGACAACAAGAGTAGAAGATCACCGGCTCATAAAGTCTATGCCCCGAACCCTGCCCCAGAACTCAATCTCTGATTTACCGAAAACTGTAACACTTTGTGTCCCATAAGTTGATAAATCCTCTATATATATATATATATATATATATATATATATATATATATATATATATATATATATTATCTCTGCAAGAATCCAACTTCACCTCCTGATTTATCATACCACATCCCACATTTAACATCACAAGAAGGAATCATATCTCTAAGTAGAACAACCTGTACCTATCATTCCTCATCTTTTACAAAGAACCCATATCATTTCATCTAAATCCTTCTACTTGATTAAATCCAATAAACTTCCTAATTCACTTATCGATTTAACCTGAAATACCCAATAGGTCGAGTACACCAACTCCATCCAACAGAATCCTTTTCTTTATTATTATCATTATTTTATTACTTTTACTACTGGCGACGAATGCTTCTATATCAGATAATAGTACGGTTGTCGAACTGTTGTCGAGGTTGCATCATCAGTAACTAAAATATTATCCACCATGATTACATCTAAGCAGAAAATGGTACACCCACTTGACACTGACTAGGTCGCCTGATCTAAAGGTACAATATCTGAGTACACTTAAACTTACTTCACTTACATGTATTATCTGCCCTTAACTTTTGGTAACCGTCCTTACATCTTTGACATATATCTCCAAGGTTCTTCACCCGATATACATCCGTACTCTGTAGCTCTGACTATTCTGGGGGTGTTGGGGGCCACAGCACTACCATCATTATCGACCATACCTGTACTGCACAACATCTCACACTAAGGCTTAGTATAACACATGTTAATACTAACAACTAACGCATAACCTGTCCTAATACTCCCTTAACCCATCCCCGATATATTATGTTTGACATGACTCTACTAAGTTTGGGAACATGGCATTTAAATCACAATGCACATGCTGCCAAACTAAGCTCTGATACCAACATGTAACACCGTACTTTTTTTTTAAATCACAGCGAAAGATTTATTTACTTATTACCATACAAATACAAAACAGACCTCTGTATTACACATTACTATATAAATCCCGGTATTACGTTAAAACATCAGCTTTATAGTTTTTATCTCAAAAGTCACGACATCAAAGTTTCTGACTTGTCAGACATATCTTCCAACCGTCCATTCCCATTCTAACAGCAGTACCTAAACCTGCAGGGAAGTAGATGTGGGGGATTAGCATGAAGCTAAGTGAGTATGACTAACTACAGGAAATAGTATACAGGAACCGTCATACTAATCATGTCACAAAATCTAACACACAAACATCACCCAAGTACCGTCTACAGAGACTCTGGCGGCTCGGCCAAACCATTAACCACCAGCTGATCGGACTGGGGCTTACCAAAAGTTCCTCCACCACTGTGTTGCATATATATAATCCACATGCGACGGACACGTCATTCACATATATATACACCATGATTGTCTAGGCCACCACATGAGGAACCCAACCCGCAGATTGATCTCTCCTACTGAGGCCACCACAGAATAGGAACGTACTGGGCTCCAGCAGATAAGCATCAACCAACATGCAGTCATCATGACGTACTAACTAACTGTATTAGTAAGTATAGCTAACAAGCATGGCAATCATAATATAACATGCTACTCTATACTATGTTCTCCAGTTAGTCTCACTCACCGATTATCACCTAAACTCAGTAGTCTAATGTTACTGAGTCTTCTCCTCGTCTGTATCACCTGAGAACAATACTCACAAGTTAGTAAATTGTATCCCAATTACTAACAATATGATATTTTTATCAATTTATACTATAAACTGGGTCATATCATCAAATACCAACACTTAATCAATCTAACCTATCAACCGTACGAGTGACACTCATCCGTACGTCTGAGAAACCTCAACCGTGCGGTTGACACCTCACTCGTACGTTTGGTCCTTGGTCAAATCTCTAATTACACAACAGTAGATCCATACGGTTGACCACATGAGTAACATATGACTTGTACGAGTCACATCTCAACCGTATGATCCAACTAGCAAATATAACAGTTCAAGTAACCACTCACTCGTGCGATTCACCATGCGGTTGACCGCCTCCATCGTACGAGTGAAAACTCACTCGTGCGAGTGAAGGCTCACTTGTGCGAGTGATAAGGAACATAAATAGCAACATATAAAGATATTTTCCAACCTATATTCATCATATATGCATTCATTCAAAAGCCTATATCAAGAATTCAACCCATAATAACAGATTAACGCATGCACACTTGACACACACACTAATACCTCTATTTCTGACCCAAATACATTTTGATATAGCTTCTAAAGAGTTTACCATTGGAATTTATTTTTCGTTACGATTCCAACGATAATTGATTCATCAAAAACAGAGTTACGGTTTGAAAGTTATGACCAAAACAAGTTTCTACAAATCTGACCCTGTGCTCACACGTGTGACTGAGGCCTCACTCGTGAGAGTGAGTCCTCACACGTGCGGTTGACCCTCAAAAGTGTGGTCACTCGTACGAGTGACCTGTCAAAAGTGTGGGTGCTGATGAACACCTACAGCTCGCTGTTTTCGCGTTTTTTGACCCCAAAACATGATTTTTGCAAGTTCTAACACTGAAACCACTTCAAATACATCATATAAACTATATAGCAACTATTTCTAACATCAATTAACACATACAAACACATAATATGAAGATACAAGCTCAAAATCTAACTTTTACTCAAGAACACAAAAAACCCAATTTAAGCAAGAATCAAGACATGAATCAAAGAGAAGCTTACCTTAAATTGATCACAAAATCACAGGGAATAAGAAGATATGATTAATTTGAGCTCAAGAACAAGATCAAGCAATTAGGGTTTTGGTTAGGTGAAAGAGTAAGTACGGGTGTGTTTGGAAAAGTCTAGAAAATGAGAAGGGAAGCAGCACTATAGCCACTTAATTGGGTTAAATGAGAAGGGAAGCAGCACTATAGTCACTTAAGGGTGATCAATTTTTCATCGTCACTAAGTGTCATTCTACCCTCTCTTAAATTAATGAACGCCTCGGTGGACGCTAAGAATTGTCGACCTAAAATTAGAGGAATGTTTGAGTCCTCTTCTATGTCAATGACAATAAATTCGACTAGAAAGGTTAAATTACCCACTTGAACGGGTAGGTTGTCAGCAATTCCAATTGGGTGCCTAATGGTTTGATCAAAGAGTCGAATACTAATCTCCATTGGAGTTAACTCACCTACTCCCAATCTCTTATATAATGAAAGAGGCATAACACTCACACTTGCACCTAAATATGCTAGTGCATCATACATGACACAATCACAAAGTAGACAAGGAACAATAAATTCACCCGGATCACCCAACCTGGGTGGAGGTTTTGTTGGAACTGTCTTCACCGGGTTTACTTCTACGGTTTTTGTTTCTTGTACTTTCTTATTCTTCTTCTTCTTCTTTCCAGAGGTATCACAAACTTTATTACCTATTACTTGCTCATACTCAACTCCTTTTCTTGGAAACGGGATGGGTGGTCTGTATGGTGCCACCATTGGCTTTACATACTCGAGTGGTGGTGTTGTAACTTCTTCATTGTTACTCACATCGAAAACCTTCCCATCTTCTGATGATGGTTTTTCAGAATTTGTTGACACCATGTTAACATTCTCATTCCGAGGATTTACTTCAATATTACTCAGTAGCTTTCCTTGTTCCCTCTCACTTATCATACTAGCAAGAGTACCTACGTGTTTTTCTAGATTCAAAATGGAAGCTTGTTGAGTTCTTAATGACTGATCAAACCTCTCATTTGTTTGAGTTTGAGATGTAATAAATTGTGTTTGATATTTCATTAACTTTGCCATCATTTCTTCCAAATTTGGCTTTTTCTCTTCTGTTTGTTGTGGTGGTTTATACAAGCCATGTCTTTGTTGATTGAAAGTGTTATTTTGAGTTGGTTGGTTATTCGGACCTTGTTGGTTGTACGAGTTATTGTTGGGTCCATTTGGATTGTAAAGAATGTTTTGATTTCGATTGAAGTTTGGCCTTGGTGGTTGATAATTATTTCTCGGCCTTTGGTTCATGTAGGAAACATTCTCACGTTGTTCCATCGTTTGTTCAATGTTACAATCTTTCGTTAAGTGTGGTCCACCGCATTGCTCACAACTGATTCATATTGCGTGAATATCTTTATTCATTTTTTCCATTCGTCTCTCGAAAGCATCTATTTTTGCGAAAACGGAATCAAAGTCATGGCTAGAATCGGCTCTAGCCATTTTAGATGAACGAAAAATATATTTTTCCTGGTGCCACTCATGCGAGTGGGAGGCTATATTATCAATGATTTTGTGAGCTTCGGTTGTGGTTTTCTTCATAATGGAACCACCAGCTACTGTGTCGATGTCTTTTCGTGTAGCAACGTCGACACCTTGGTAGAATATTTGTACTATTTGATAAGTGTCTAAACCGTGCTGAGGACATCCTCTCAACAACTTTCCGAATCTTGTCCACGCCTCATATAATGTTTCATTTAGCTTTTGCGCGAACGTAACAATTTCTCCTTGAAGTCTCATGGCTTTAGATGCCGGAAAGAATCTTTTAAGAAATTTTTCAACTAAAATATCCCATGTGTCAATCGCTCCTTCAGGTAACGATTCTAACCAATCTTTGGCTTCTCCCTTTAAAGTCCAGGGAAATAACATGAGATAGATCTGTTCATCCTCAACTTCTCTGATTTTAAATAAAGTACAAATCCTATTAAAGGTTTGAAGATGTTCGTTTGGATCTTCTTTTAGCGTACCACTATATTGGCATTGATTAGTTACCATGTGTAGGATTTGTCCTTTGATTTCATAATATGGCGCATTAATGTCTGGCTTAATAATTGCGTGTCCTTGGCCCGTGCGTGTGGCTCTCATTCGATCTTCCATACTTAGAGGTTCAGTTACTTCCAAAATTGAATTTGTTGAATACGAATCACTAGAGGATTCTGATTTAATGGTTTCTTCCTCGATAATATCTGGTTGTATAATTTGTGGTTCAGGAGGAATGATTAGTGGTTCAGGATCTCTGAATTGTCCTTGAATATCCTCCGGGTTCTCAATTGTGAGGTCGGGTTCAAAAAATAGATTATCAGAAATTTGAATTGGAGTACTTGGTCGACTAGATGATGATTCTAAAGAAAAATCAATGGCGATAATATTGGCAAGATGTCTTGATCGAGTTACAGGTGGTAAACGTATGAAAGGTGGTGAACGTTTTGCTCGGTGCATTCACTGAATATCCTATTAGTTAAAAAATTATACAAGTTTTCAAATTAATAGATTTTTCTGATTTTGCCCACGTTTTGAATAGCCAAAAGATGCAGCAGGTAGCCAGGACCCTTTAAATCGGAAGCCCACAACTCGCCACTAACAAATCCAACTATTACTACGAACCAGAAAATTTTGGATGTCTATCAATTTAACCGCTTAAAATAATTTTTCATCGAAATTTAAAGAAAATAACGAAAATTCTATGTCCTAAAAACTAGAGCGTAGAAATGAGAAAGAAAAAGAGTGCGTCGAAAAACAAAAGGTTGAAAAATAAAAATAAGAAAGAAAAGCCTCGAAACTTAAAAGTCTAAAAACTAAACCTAAAAAGTTGCGCCTAAAGGTATTAAAACTTAAAAGGAATTCTATATCCAAAACGGCAATAACTTAAAAAGGCACTAAAACCTATTAAATATTAAAGCGATAAGTGACGTCGTAAAATTCTAAAGCGCCTAAATTTTAATCTAAAGAAAAAGCACTTAAGGGATTTTACGACAAAGATTAAAAATCTAGGAATCTAAAATTAACTATGGCAAAACTAAATTTAAAACTAGTTACGAACGATAAATATATAATTTACGAATTAAACGATTAAAAACGATATAAATATTAAAAGAAACTAATGTGATAAAAATACAATTTTAAAAAAAAATATTATTTTTATATTATTATTTAAAAAGGTACTAATTTATAAATTAATAAAACTAATTAAAACTTAAAATACAAAATTAATTAAAACTAAAACTAATTATTATTAAATTAAAACCCTAACTATAATTAATTAATAAAAATTATTAATTAATTAAACCCTAATTCGTAGTCTGCTGATGATCAGAGCTGTCCCATCAGCTCATGCGAACGCATGAGCTTAGGGTTAGAAATCCATGCGGTCGCATGGCCTGCAAATCCAGAAATGGTTTTCGGCTTTGACAGGTTCGGCCCAATTACTTCTAATTAAATTTTTTTTTTTATGATTTAACTTTATATAAAATATTATGTAATAAAAAAAATATTACTTATTAGTTTTATAGCTCTAAACAAAAGAAATAAAAAAATATAAACTTTTTAATTTAAACACTTAAAAATATAGAAATATATTTTTTTCTTTTTTTTATATTTTTATATTTTTAAGCTTATATAATTTTTTTACAAAAATAGATTAAAAACTAATATTTTTTATTAGTTTTTTTAGAATATAGCGTTTCGCTTCGCTTCCCCGGCAGCGGCGCCAAAAACTTGATGTGTGCAGCGGTGTATACGAAAATACTATTATTTTTACTACGAAATACGACGAAATATGATACAAGTTTTAATTCTTTATATAGAATGGGATGGATATACCTAAACCTTGCTACAACACTTATAGGCAGTGTACCTAATCGTAGAGTAGTGTAGTTTTTAGTAAGTCCGGTTCGTTCCACATGGAGCTAGCGATTACGTACTATATTTTTAAACAATTATATTTGTATAAATATATATTATTATTATAAAAGGGGGGTTTTACCGTTTAATGACCGGTTTGTCGATTTTAAATAAAGCGTAAAGATAAATGACGATAATATAAATGACAGAATTTAAATTGCGATAAAGTAAATTGCAGTAATTAAAATGACAGTAAATAAAGGTACGATGAAATATGAAATAAAAGTATTATGCTTATTTAAACTTCCGTAATCATGATTTTTGACGTTTTGATTTTAATTAATTGTTACCCGGGTTAATTGTCCTTTGTCCTGGCTTATTTGATACCTATATGGGTTTTGCCCATAATAGTCCATCGGTCATAATTATAATATGCTCGTCAAATTAACCTTATTCCCGAAGTCAAATATTCCAACTAATTAGGGATTCGAACTGTAACAAGGTTTTAATACTTTGTTAATAATTACACCAGGTTATCGACTGCGTGTAATCCAAGGTTTTAATACTTTGTTAACAATTACACCAATTATCCTTGTATGTAATCCACCCCTGTTTTAATGAGATATGAATATTAATTTACCCACTTGATCAGAATGAATAATCAATTACCCAACCCGAATAATTAATTAAATGATCGTAAAAGATGTCGTATAAACGTCACTAAATAGGACATACATAATCATTTTAATAATTATTAAATTAACTAATTTGAAGATAGGTTCGACAGATTCTAATGAGTTGTCATTCGATTTGACAATACCCCCATCTATTAATAGTCAATAGTCTGATGTCCACAAGTGTCGGTCTTTTGTCCAAACCCTAATTATGGTACAAAATCCAATAACCCCATCTTAATATTTAGCCCAACATCACAATTACTTCGGCTCAAATAAGCATAATAATAACTTAGTTACGAGACATTAATTTAAAAAGGAAGAACATAGCTTACAGTGGTGATTAATCGCATAGGGTTACACGGACAGAGTTCCGTCTTACAAAACCTTAAAACATTTCTTACATTAACACAGTTATTATTAAACTTAATTTAAACTTTAAATCGATCAAAAGTCAGTCAAATCGATCAAAATCGACGTAGTTTAATGTTTATTTTTTGTAATATATTAATGGTAATAGCGCTTATAGGTACAAGCTGGTCGACGAAGGTTTTTTGGCTTTCAAATTATGCGTATACATATATTTATATATATAAAAGTCAACGTCAGTTAACATCCGTCTCGACCCCCGTCTCGAGGTTTTAAGGCCCCGACCGTCTCGACCCCATCTCCTGTCTTTTTCAACCATGCTTAGATCAAACAAATAAGTGTTCGAACACTTCCTAGGTACATGTTTGAAATTAAGTTTGAACACATTTTTGTTCTAACTTAGCCTTTTGTGTTTGAACTCAACTTTTTTTGTTAGAACTCGTATGCAGAATCATATGCAGATTCAAAAGCTGAGTTCGACCGAATAAGTGTTCGGACACTTATTTCTCGAACTCAGATTACGAGTTTGAAATTGAGAATGATGCGGAATAATTAAAAATGGTATCAAATTGTTTCCTCAAAAAGCAAAGGCCGAGCTGTAGGTCACTTGACCTGCATCGAGCTGGTGGCTGACTGGGCTCTTGATCTGATCAAAGCAGAGAAGCTCAGGAAGCTTTACTCCTAACCCCACAAGGTTCTGAGACGGAGCTTAATTTGAGTCTCGGTTAAGAATGGCGATAACCTATGTTTCCAGAATGAATAAAACAGCCAATCCGAGCCTGTAAGATGTGTCCGGACCTATTTTCATTCCACTCTTATATATATATATATATATATATATATATATATATATATATATATATATATATATATATATATATATATATATATATATATATATATAGTGGTAGGATCAAGAGGGAAGTAACCAATCGGGGGGAAGCGGGGGGAAGCAAAAAAAAAAAATTTCGTTTTTTGAAAAAACTTTGTTCACGAACATTATAGATGGGATGAAAATATGAACATTTAATAGAGACACTTTGTGATAAATGTTTTTATTTTGGCGGGAAAACGCTCGAAGAAGTAATATATAACAATTATCGTGTTTTTCGAGCGTATGTTGAGGTTTTAGCTATTGGGTTTTAGATATTAGGGTTTATAGGGTTTAGATATTAGGGTTTAGAAATTTAGGGTTTAGGATTTAGATTTAGGGTTTAGATTTAGGATTTAGATTGAGTTTTTAACACGAACGGTTTAGAGTTTAGGGTTTAGGGTTTAGGGTTTGGTGTTTTGGGTTTATGTTTAGGGTTTAGGGTGTTGGGTTTTGGGTTTGGTGTTTTGGGTTTATGGAATAAACTCAAAACACCAAACTCTAAACCCTAAACTCTAAATCGGGCTAAATTTTACTTCACAAAACATGAAGAAAAAAAAAACGTTCATATTCTTCACGAACAATATTATCTTGAATGTTATTTTTGTCAATCGTTTTCCCGCCTAAATAATAACATTCATCACGACGTGTGATCTTGATGCCGGAAAAAAAATTCCAAAAAAAATGAAATTTTTTTTTTTTTGCTTCCCACCGATCGGTTACTTTCCCCCGATTGGTTACTTCCCCATTGATCCTGCCCACATATATATATATATATATATATATATATATATATATATATATATATATATATATATATAATTGATGTTAAATGATATTAAATTGATGTAAAATGGAACTTATCTTTGTGTTGCATATGCATATTGGAGACTCATTTTCGATATCCATACAAAGATTGAAAAACTTATTCATAGTTTGATAGTTTGTACATAAAATTGATGCAGACTGAAGGTGTTGCCTTTAATTACACTACATGAAGGTTTTGAGAAAGTGGGGAAAATAATTAATAATAGTTGGATGTCAGTTACTTTGTAACAAATTTATCAATTATAGGTCGATGTCGAGAGATGAATTTTATGATTTTTCGTCGATGTCGAGTGAAGAAAATTGTTAGGAATTAGGACCCAACCAATATAAGGGATTTAGAACAAACACTAACTCAGAACGGTAAACGAATCAACTACAAGAATAAACGATAAAAATAAAGCATGACACAAGAATTTAACATTGTTATATCCCAACTCTAAACACATATATGAGTTTACTCTACGAGCGCAAATCATAGATTTTCTTCTTATTGCACACTTTACAATGAGGTCAGGGTTACATTTTATATGGAGAAAAACAAAATCGTTTCCAAAACTAAAAAATCTTGTTGGACACGATAAAAATCGCGGTCATCACGTGGAGATCGCGGTCGCGATCTAGTAAAATCCAGAAGCTTCTCTAACTGACCAAAAATCGATGTCGCAATGCACTGATCGCAGTCACCACTCATCTGTTGCGGTCGCAATGCACTAATCGCGGTCACCACTCCCATTCCACAGGCATCCTTCAATTTTCGTTCGTTTAACATCTTCAACCCCAATAAATCTCCCACTTTGAAGACTTGAACTAACCCATACCAGATTATTTGTGTTGACTTCATTGAACCTACCCATCTATACCGTTAAGAAAGCTTCTTGGGACACGAACATTCCAACCCATCAAACTGATCAAGTTGGCAGCTTTCGATAAAGAGAACTTCAACTACACTCGCCAAAACGTAATCAATTTCACCTTTCAATTATGTTAAACGCCCACAACAACTCCCGATTAGCTGACTATGACTTCTTTTGATACCGCTGGATAAACTATTCGGGTCACGCCGCACTTCTCCACCCATTTCAAGTCTGTGTGAAGGAAATTTTTTGACACAAAAACATTGTTGAGTAATAATCCAATCTACAATTACTAACTTAGATCATCTCGGTTTCTGCGTTACCATCTTCTTACATAAGAAGATCCATTGAAGTATGCGAGACTTCAATCACAGGATTTAAACGTGAGAAAAAAACACCTCAACTAATCGCTCTAGATACGCCTAACCCTTTCACCGACATGTCAACGATCACCTTCGTACATAATTCACGTCTATCATTAAATTTACTTCCCAGCGATCATAAAATCTAACAAACGCCCTCATAGACTCTTCATCAAGGTTGCAGTGAGAACGCAGTCACAACTTTGAAATCTACACTTCCAACTTTCTACTTTCACGCTGGTACACTGACCTATCTCATAGCACTATGAATTCACAAACCCGTCTCCTCATTCTAAGCACGCTCCCACTGTACGAGTAATAAATTAATACGTGACTACTCGAGAAGAATCTAGTTCTTACCACCAGTCAGTTCGGAATTTCTTTGCCATTGGAGGATATAAACAAGTACTCGAGTTCCCAGTATTCCCCGAAATCAAACACACTAAGCCTGTAAAAGTTAGAGACCTACGTTGTATAACAGTCTCCAAAATTCTTATGATTCGTCCAACTCCCATGAGACCGATACTTCCGTCAGTCAATAAACTCACACTGATTTCCTGACACCCTCAATAATATCTTTAATGCGTCATGTTCCGAGACTTACAAGATTATCCACTCCATCAATCTCACTTAAAGATTCCTAATTGGTTACCTCGAAGAAACGCTCTTTTGTTGAACCAAAATATCACCCAAAAACTGAGCACCGGTCGAATGCGTTTTATCCAACCCTTCAATAACCAATGGCTTAGTGTGATGAAACATGACTAGGAACTTCGAAATCAAGCGGTTTAATTCACACAAAGGCAGAATTAGTGAATCAAACCATTCTAGTGAATATTGTGCTTTTTGGGATTAATTTAGTCAAACCACAACAATGGATTGTGTGATTAGATTAACATCTAGAGCTATTATTCACCTCTTGAGTGATTTGGGTTGAGAGAGAATCGGATAAGGCTACCAGATCTGAGTGATGTGTGTGTAATGAGACGCTTAACCTAAAATGAAGAACATAACACTTATATACCCCTGTTGTTGAGTCAACCGTGCTAGTCAGCCGTCACTCGTACGAGTGGACTGCCTCAGCTGTACGGGTGATCAATCACTCTTGTATGTATACTCAGATTAGATTTGTGACTCAGCTCAGCTCAACCGTGCGTATGAGCTTGTCAGCCGTACGAGTGAGACTTCACTCGTACGTCTGACAGAGTCTAATTATGTCAGACATCCTTATTGCGTTCCTGCAGTACCTGTAACCACATATAAACACAGATAGGTTAATAACGAGCGATCATGGTAGCCATAAACTGAAGTACTGTTCACAAACGTAAGCTAGATGTATAGGGACTTACAGAAAACGCACCAACAACTCCCCCTAGGACCTAGAACATTGATTACAATAAATTAAACGTTCGTGAAATACATAAAAGTCCAAAAGTAACATCAATTTAACATCAATTACATATCCAGATTCTCTCTCTCGCATAAATACATCATCAAAAACAAAATACAAACTAGCAATACAGTATCCGACAGGATTCAGTTGGCCTGAGCTTGGTTTGAGCTTTGAGCATCACTTTCTCTATTGAGGTATGCATAGTAGACATCGATCACACGTTGATATCTCATAGCTTCCTCCTTTTTATCATCTCTGAACATAATGTGATCGCGGTGAAGTGTCTCCACATTAAATCTTGACAAGTTTCTCAGCCAGATAGGATCTAGAATCCTCACATTGTCAAACTGTATGCTTCCTTTTTCTTTCTCAATTGCAGTCAGGATCGCTTCTTCTTCCGACAATTCGTCATAGAACCACCATCTGAAGTTTTTACATATATCCTTGGGTAAGGGCATCAACGGAGATTGTTTCATGTACTTGGCTGGATGGAACTTAACAACGCGAGCAGGTCCACCTTTTGAATTTAACTTTGTTGGGTGTATGGAAAACCTGGCGGCTGTTGACTTAAAGATATCCCATTTCCCTGTCTTGTACTCATATCTGAGTTTTCTCTGAAACAACCTGGAAAGGTCACTATCTTCAGCGTTCAACATCTTCAGCTTCGCAAGTTGCATGATCTCAAAGTAAGGTAGAGTTTTGAAGTGACTCGGTCTTGCCATATAATCAACTCCTCCTTCCCTCTTGATCGCAAAACAATTGATCTCCTTGAAGTAACCCCAGCTCAAAATTTTACCCTTGGAATACTTCTTGGTTCTCTTTCCCTTTTTATAGAAACTGACAAACATTGGCTGGAGTTCTGGCTTATTCATCTGATCAGGGTTAACAACGTTCTGTTTCCACCAACTCTGACGGATCTCTTCTTCTTCAACGTTTCTGTTAAATTTAACCCTATCACGTTCGAACCACTTATACCTCGCTTTAGCTTGCTCGGCTCGGAGTTTCTTCTTCTTCAACTCAGTCTCTTTTCTTTCTTTCTCAACGAGCAGTTTCTCATGTCGGATTCTCTTATTCCTTTACATTAACACATCAACTCCCTTGATTTGCTCCTTGTATACCTTCCTCGCCTCTTCTAATTCATTCAACCTCTTTGTTTTCACCTCACTACTCAAATTGAAAAAGTCACTTAAAGTATTGAGTGACGGATTCGAGTAGGGCTCGAACGAAGGCATAACAATGCCAACTTCTTCTTCTTCTTCATTTTCATTCTCAAATTCTGTTACCAATTCATCTTCGGATTTAACAATCAATCCTCTTTCACATTATCCTTACTAACAGAATCTTCACTCTTTTCATCCGCAAACAAATTATCAAAATCACTTAAGTCAATATTTTGGATTGATTCGAGAGGGACATTAGCACCTGGCTCTTCTTGTGGAGCCTTGACTTCAGCTTCAACTGTCTCTGCATCCTCTGTATCATTTTCACTGTCGTATGCCAGAGCAGCAAGCTGTTCCACTGGGAAATCACTTGGAGGAACTTCCCCCTTTTTTGCATCATCAAAAACATTTGAATAATTCATATTATATTCAGCAGTAAAGACCTCACCATATTTATTAAAGCTTCGAATAGGTATCACTAATGGTATTTCAAAAGAGGGTCCTCCAGTTCCAACATCTTATTCATCATCTTTCTCGTCATCACCACCCAAATCAGAGGAATATTCTTCTCCTCTATCCTTAATCAACTTTGTTTTGCCAGAGGTAAGTAATTCGATCTTATTGTTCATCTCCTTCAACTTCTCCTTGTTCTCACTCTTAATCGCCAATATCTTCTTCTTCAACTTCTCTGTCCTACCTTTCTGACGATTCATTCAATTCCATAATCTCTTGTTTTCTTCCACTAACGACTCAATCTTTGCTTCACTGATCTTCTTCTCCTCAGTGGCTTGATTCTCTAGATTGGTTATTTTTGTGATCAAAGAAAACAGTAGATTTTACTGTGTCTTGAATTTGGATGACGTGACCTGAGCTGTTGTGGTGGCGGGTCTTGGTGAGGTAACAGCGACTCTAGCGTCCTTCATGAAACCGGAAGGTTGTCTCTGAGCTTGTTGTTTAGAACCTCCCTGAGATGACCTCTGAGATGAGTCATAATTGTGTTTAGTTCTCTTCTCCTTCTTCTTTGGCTGTTCGGAAGTCATCACTTCTTTACCTTTCCTCTTCCTCTGAGTCAAACTAACATCCTCTTATGTCGCTTCATCATCACCTTCAATAACTTCATCATTAACATTACCTCCTCATTGAGCTTCACCAGTAGCTCTTTGATTATCATCTCCACCTTCCTCCTCATCTGTAGCTTCATAGTTAGAGTCAGAATCGTCATTTCTCCAAGCATTACCAGCTGAACATCGATAATTCTCCTTGATGAGATGGCAAACAAGCTTTCTGTTTGAATCAGGTTTCAAACCCTCGTTTCTTGTTTCCTCCATTCTTCGAAAAGTTATCGAATTCATTGGTTTAAGGTGAATTATATCCTCTTCAAGCTTTGGTAAGTCTGGTGCAGCGTCATTTATAATCATTTGAAGAAAACAAGCATAGATAAGATATCTCTGAGTAGAACTGAAAAGATTCGCTTTGAAGTAGTAGAAGACGAATCCTGAGAAATTGTATGGAGCCCTTAGGATAAGTGCCACAAACATACTCTGCACTTTCTCATTCAACGTATCAAACCCAGCTTTGCGTCCACTCAAGCAATGCATGATCACATGAGCAAGATATCGAAACTGTAGAGGCAGAAGTGTCTTCATTAGTTCAGACTTACCAGCAATGTACCCAGAATAGGTGCATCTCTTAAAGCATCCGTGAATTCTCTCACAATTGATTGTCATGTGGGAGCAGTTATCATTGTCCAAACCCAAAATCTTTGTATCACAGTCTTAGAGACAATGATCTCATGCCCTTGAACGGTACTGACTATCTTAGTCTCATCTTTCGATACATCAAGTGCCGCATTTCTCCAGAATTCTCTTTGATAACTGTAGTAAGCCGTGCAATGAGTAGAAATAGCAATATGTTCCTTGATCTTTGAAGAAAAGCTACAATCTCCTTAAAATGATCACCCCTCTCGAGAGTAGTGTCATAGAGAGCGACTTGATTGTTCAGCTCACCCTTCTCTGAGATAATATCTTGTTGAGCATGTGGGTTAACGGGATTCACTTGAGGATTTACTTGCTCCCCCTGAGCTTCTTGGTTAACAACTGGAACATTGACTTATTGTTCTGCCATTGATGATTTCTTAACAAACTGAAATAGCAACAGAAATGTTAGAAATACAACCCACATATCATAAAACATCAAAGCATTTGCATCAAAGTGTCATAAACTTGTTAATAGGACTGTCATACCCCGTCCAAAATCTTCCAAACGAATACAATAACATATGGTACCATCACGATGAACGGACCTCTATATGCCTTGAACGACTCCATGTAATGTCTCTAAAATGAGTAAATGCACAGCGGAAGATTTCTTTCATACCTGAGAATAAACATGCTTTAAAGTGTCAACCAAAAGGTTGGTGAGTTCATTAGTTTATCATAAAGAATCATTTCATAATTTTAATAGACCACAAGATTTCATATTTCCAATTCTCATAAACATACGTCCCATGCATAGAGACAAAAATCATTCATATGGATTGAACACCTGGTATCCGACATTCACAAGATGCATATAAGAATATCCCCATCATTCCGGGATCCTTCTTCGGACATGATATAAATTTCGAAGTACTAAAGCATCTGGTACTTTGGATGGGGCTTGTTGGGCCCGATAGATCTATCTTTAGAGTTCGCGTCAATTAGGGTGTATGTTCCCTAATTCTTAGATTACCAGACTTAATAAAAAGGGCATATTCGATTTCGATAATTCAACCATAGAATGTAGTTTCGATTACTTGTGTCTATTTCGTAAAACAGTTATAAAAGCAGCGCATGTATTCTCAGCCCAAAAATATAAAGGGTAAAAAGGCAAATGAAACTCACCATACTGTATTTTGTAGTAAAAATACATATGATGACATTGAACAAGTATAGGGTTGGCCTCGGATTCATAAACCTATATTATTCATATATATTAACACATATCACATTTAATCGACTAAGCTTATTTATATTATATAATGTATTAAGATTAATATCTTTATATATATATATATATATATATATATATATATATATATATATATATATATATATATATATATATATATATATATATATATAGGATTATATTAAGATATGTTTTTATATAACTATTACTTTATTTGGTAACACAATATTTATAATGGAAAGTTGTAATATTTTTATAAAAATAAGGACACTAATAATAATGATAAATAATAGTAGTGTTAGTAAAAATGATAATAATAATAATATATAAAAATCTTGATAATTATAATAATAATAATAATAGTAATAATAATAATAATAATAATAATAATAATAATAATAATAATAATAAAAATAATAATAAAAATAATAATAATTTTTCTAATAATGTTAATCTTAATACGATGCCAATTTTAATTAATAATAATGATAATAATAATAATAAATATGATAATGATAATAATAATAACAATAATACTAAGAGTGCTACCTTAACGAAACAAGCTCCAAAAAGGAAAAATAATTGTCCATGCCCGAGCTCGAACCCGCGACCTCTCGTTCCCCTACCAAACGTCCATCCATTTACTCTACTTCTCCTTTCTGCTTTTAATTCATACCCATGTCTATATATTTATATTCGGCCCAAGTGAACAATATTATTTCGGCCCAATTCTTGTATGTCTTAATGAAACCTAATATATATACTAGCCCAACCACTAAATTAAATCTCGGCCCACTTGAATTGCAAGCTATGTCTCGGCCCAATTGGAAACTGAATTCGTGGCCCAACAGCTTCTTTTGATAATAAAAAGAATACTGTAGTGGCCTGGGTTCGAACCCACGACCTCTCGTTTCAACAACAACATGCCTAACCAGTCCGCTGCCCATTACATATCTGTTTTAGTCCCGGATTAAATTCTTATAACCGATCTACGTCTGTCTTTCCTCTTCTTCCTAATCATCATCTTAACCTAATCCTAATCATCATCATAATCTTAATCATAATCATTAGCTACCATTATTTAATATAATATCATCATATATATTTACAGAACCATTATCATCACCATCTAATATTAACTAATCGAATCATCCTTCGTGTACAATCTCATCATCTTTTTCATATCCTCGTTTAATTAACATCAATATCATTATTCCATGTACCAATAAATCGAAATCAACAAATTTGACAACAGCTTCCAAACATCATTCTACGGTTTTGAGCCCAGTTCATTTGCAACCCATTTCCTATAACTCCACTCACTAAACCAAAGCCCACAAGTATAAAAAACAACCCAACCCGTTAAGAAAATAAAAAGAAACTGTCGGTGAACTTATAAAGGTAACAGGAAGGAAAATATATAAAAATAAATAAAGATTTTGATTGTGTTACAGATGGTGGTTTTCGTTTAATTGTAGTGATGAACAAGGAGGGATTAACGGTCCATATATCAGCTGCAATTATGCGCTTTTCTCTTGCCAACAGATAACAGAAGTATACAGTAATAGCAGCAATAGTAGAAGCATCTTTGAGTTTGTTTTCTTACGAATACATGAAAAAATATGAAGAGAGAGAGTAGAGAGAGATATAGATGGTGGACGTGGTGGATTACTGTGAAGGTGATGTTAGGAGATGATTTACAAGGGTGGTGTTCAAGGGTGATAACCGGTGATGGAGTGGTGAGTTCGGTTTTGGTTGAAGATGGTGATTGGTTGTTCTCGGTTTGGTGTTCTCGAATGGAGGTGAGAGGTGGTGATATTCAAAAGAGACAATAGAGGTTTGATGGTGTTCTATGGTGGTTAAATGGTGATGAATTGGTGATAACGGTTGAGGGTGGTTTGCGAATAGTTGCAACCTCAAATGGGTCCTTGGTTGTATGGTAGGAGCATAGTTTGGATGCAATATCACAGTTTTGGGTTTTATAGAAGGTGCAAGATTGTAGATGCATTGCAGTTCATACCATACATCCTTCGTTGTGAATCGTGATTTGTATTGGTACTTGGATTCGAGACGACTAATAATTTTGGTGGCTACTTGGTCAGAGAGTGAACTAAGAATCTATCCCATGCCAAGTGAATATGATCTGATTCATGACTAGTTAAACGGTTGAACCTCTGATGATTCCCCACACCGTACGTGCTCTCATCATTCATCTTAACAGTAACAAAACCTGGGACAAATACATGTGAAGGGTATGGGTATTGGTTCTAGGACTAAATGGCAGTAGCACCATAAGTGGGTTTAGAGGTTTGAGGTGGTTGTAGGTTGGGCTGGTAGTTCACGAAAGAGAAAAACAAGAAAGAAGAAGAGAAATAGGTGGTTGTGTGTTTTGTTTGTTTATCTACAAGTATGTATATGTAAATAAGATAGATTAGATAGATAATGATAGATAGGTACGTGAAACAGAAAGTTGCTAAGTTAAAATAATAAAATAATAAAATAATATAATAATAAATTTTCAAATATTAAAACAACCTGCACAAATCACATATGCGTACAGTTAAGCAGCCTGATTTCTTGTTTTCATTCTACCAACAGTTTTTACGGACTGTTAGATCGTGACCCGTTGTTCACTCAGGGGCGAATAAAAAGTCTTCAGAAAAATTCCATATTTTTATAATAATTATCTTTATTTATTTCAGTTACGATGGTATAAAATTCGATCATTAATTTAATAAATAAAAATTACACCAACTGTCCCTCCCATTTATGGGTGAAATATAAAAAGTGTTAAAATTAAATAATTAGATCCTAAATATACTTTTAATAAGCCTATAACTTATATAACTTCTTTTCGTATCACTGTTTATTTTAAAAACACTTAAGTTCGTATTTAACTTGCTTAATATCCATCGAATGACATTTGAGTATTTCTGACGTTTACTAAATAGATTCGAAATTACAAAATATATATTTAATATACTTTATATATATATATATATATATATATATATATATATATATATATATATATATATATATATATATATATATGTTTTAAATAATTATTATTATAATACCTTATATTTATTTTACATAAATAATTTTATTAACAATATTATATAATATTTCAATTTATATTTCCAATTACTATTATATTTTCATAGATTTAAATATACATGTATCTATTACAAATAGTTGTTCGTGAATCGTCGGTAATAGTCGAAGGGTAACTGAATATAAATTTCAAAGTTTTCGAGACTCAACATTACAGACTTTGCTTATCGTATCAGAATAATATAAAGATTAAAGTTTAAATTTGGTCGGAAATTTTCGGTTTATCACAAGGATAAACCGTGCGAGTGATACTATCACACGTACGGCTGAGGGATCAGACGTGCGAGTAACATAGTCACTCGTGCCACTGTTGACACATTTGAGCAGTAATATAGTTTCAGACAAGGTACATGGTTGAGGCAACATTTATAAGTGAGTGAGTCAACCATGTGGTGACTCGTACAGTTAATCACACATGTCAGCCCTGTCAAACGAGTGAGCAACCAAATCAAATCGAATGAGTGAGCTCAAAGGTTCACACGGTTGATCATCAACTGCGTACTGACTCGTGCGAGTCATGTCTCACGCGTGCGAGTGATGTCACTGGTGCATGTTTGATGAAACCGATATTAAATGCATTATTTAAATCACTGAGATTACATGTTTGATCGTTTTAGGAGCCGATTTACATCACAATAGCAAGTGTAGGTTCTGATTAACATAAAATAATAACAAATAACGATCAATACACACTTCAATTTGACAAAATTCAACTTATAAACCCTTAGGGTTTCGATACATTCAAATAATAAATTAACATACTAAAACTTGATGAAATTATACCTAGATGATGGTGCTGTGGTCGGCTTAATGTGCTTAACAAATACTGCGGTGGAAAACTGAATTGGTGATGATCGATTTTAGAGAGAAAAAGTGGAGTGGGTGCACAAGTGTGAGCTCCTGTGCTCAGCATCCCCTATTTATACTCTCGTGATCAACCATACGGTTGATCACACGATTCATCATCAATCGCACGTCTCACATAATCACTCGTGCGTGTGACCCAGATGTCTTAGGACATTTTAGAATAGGGTCATCCGTACGGTTAATGTCACATGTGTGGTTACTCGTACGGTTCACACATCAGTCGTGCGAGTGAGCCACTTAGGCGATTTCAAATTTTCACTAACTTAGGATTTTGACTCGTTTGGAAATCTTAGAGCTAACTAGCACTTTCAATTTGAGTCATAAATCACTAATCCATCAAGAAATGGTCATTAACACTTAGGTATATCAAAAAATCTTAACCACAACAAGGTTATTACTCTAAACATTCTGTTTCACATGAGTAAGTCCTACAGTGTAATGTCATCTTAAGTTCATTAATACCTTAAATCATTAAAATCCTTCAAATAATCACTAGCTCTATAAACTTCTATCTTGTGGATTTAGTTGCCAAAAATATCTTGATCTCGACAAAGTTCTTTCAGATGTTATTGTGCATTCAGAGGATAATCAGAAAACGAAAGAACGAATGAAATCTTTATAAATTTTCTGAGATATAATGTCATGCAACTAGAAATATGCAAATAAAAGACATTCTACCATGAAGTGCAATAACATGCAAAACCAATATCTTTTTATTGTTTTACAGTTTTCAATGCAAGCTATTTAATAAACAGATAAGCAATGTATACAAATCCACATTCTTTTTGTGAGCAAGATGATTAACAATTTAAAAATGGATCAGAACTGAAATATTGAATCAACTTCTGTTGTTCATTCCTAATTATCCAGTTTATGTCTATTATCATGCAATTACTGATATCAATCCTCATTAAACATGAACATATTCATTCCGGACACTTCAAAAATCATGTTGGCATTAATTACTTGAACACTATAAAGCAGTGATTTTTGAGATCACGCTAAGTTCATTGATCCTTGATTCTTTCATCACTTATGATTGTGCGTTTTTATTAGGTTGTCAATTCATTACGCGTAACTTTCCGTTATCTCTTTCCATGTACTTCATTCAAATTGAACAGGATGGTTCTCACGGCATTTTGAATAACCCTATCAGCCTTTGGCTTCTGCCAATATGTTGACAATCTTCAATCTAGTTGGTTCGGAAGATCTTAGGATATATTGGATTACCCGAATAGGCGCATTATTTACCGCGGGGATTGGTCTACAGTTAAAGCAGACTTTCCTGATGACCAGTCGTCACACATAATAAATCTCAAGGCCCTTAACTTCTTTATGTTCAAGTTGACATGGAAAACAGAATCGAAAGTTAAACTTTCATATATATGATATTTAGAGTATATCTAGGTAAGTATCTTTCCAACTTACAGTCTTAATAGGTATAACTCTAAATTGCAGACGACAAGAATCTTGATAGTTCAGTGTGAGCGTCG
The DNA here is from genome assembly GCF_046630445.1 of Rutidosis leptorrhynchoides. Classification (NCBI taxonomy): domain Eukaryota; kingdom Viridiplantae; phylum Streptophyta; class Magnoliopsida; order Asterales; family Asteraceae; genus Rutidosis; species Rutidosis leptorrhynchoides. The sequence continues at coordinate 708,562,651 of NC_092333.1, forward strand.
TGATTAAATAATTCAAACTGCACGGGGGTGTCACACTAAGAATGATCTGAGTTCTTTATGAGCACATCATGAATCAGCATTCTTCATACTTTCAGGACTTTGCCATCTTGATACGCCAATTATTTTTTACTTTGATTTTCTTTTGATATTTCTTTTTCAGTATATCACTGTCTTTTGATATATTGATTTTGAACGCCATCATGAATGGATTTTCCATTGTTATGCATGAACTCATGTTTCTTTATTGTGTGCTCAGATCACTCGAAGGTGTTCTCCCTTAAATGCTTGAACGGTCCGCAATAAGGAGTTATACTTTTCAACCTTAAGCGAGAAGGGACACTAACTTAGACATAAACTAATTTTCTCTGATATTTTCGGGGTTTAGTTTCGATTATAAAGTCTTAGGCCCGTGACAACGTGGTATGCACCAGCCAAACAGATAATCCTCAACCTTAAATCTACCCCAACCTTTTCTAGTAATTATCAATTATGATAGGGGATATCCTCAACCGACTGTTGAGTTCCTCAACAATTATCATTAGATACAGTTTCAGAGATAATTAGGTGACTACCTTCAAACGCTACAGATCATTCATGACTTCTGAATCTTAGATGATCGTTATTCTTATTATGATTGTCTAATCCCAAGAATTCATAAGTCACATCTATCGGTACATCACACAACAGATAGATATAAACGTTCAAATCAGTCCTTACTAATCAAATATATCAATTCTCAGTACAGTAATTTCTTCATCTCCCGTATATTAATCAAAACAAGCTCATTTTCGGAATTTTTCAAATTTTTAGGGTTTTCTGATGAGGCGTTTTACACTTTTTAGATATTTTCTGTTGAAACATATACTCCCCCTAAAATACTAAAACATAAAAATTTTTGTCTTTTAGCATTTTAACAAAAGAAACAGAAAATAACTACAGACTAGCATGCAAACATGAAAGAAATCATGCAAAGAAATGCAGACATGAAGCAAAAATATGAAATACAGATAATAAGAAACTAAAATCTATATGTCATGCATCCTACATGCAAAGTCTAAAAATTTGATTAGCCCTCACAATCAACATCCGAAATTACGTTGTCTCGATCAACAATGCCATTCATCTCTAAAAGTAGCAAGAACCTAGGTTTATCGAAAGCCTTAGTGAAAAGGTCAGCCATCTGGTCCTTAGTACCTATTCTCTTAACCACAATTATCTTTTTTCTCGTGACAATCTCTAAGAAAATGATATTTAACACCTATGTGTTTAGTTTTAGAATGTTGCACAGGATTCTTAGTAATTGCAATAGCAGCAGTATTATCAATATAAAGAGGAGAGAAAGAGATTCTTAGTCCGTAATCGCGAAGTTGTTGTTGAATCCAAACAACTTGAGAACAGCAACTAGCAGTAGCGATATATTCAGCTTCACACGTGGAAAGCGCAACTGCAGTTTGTTTCTTGCACTGCCAGGTCACCAGCCTTTTACCTAAAAATTGACATCCTCCTGATGTAGATTTGTTGTTGATTTTACAACCTGCATAGTTTGAATCACTGTATGCTACAAGATCAAACTTGTCTTCATTCGAATACCAGATGTCGATATTTGGAGAATGTAAGAGATAACAAAGAATTCTTTTGGCAGCTGTAAGATGAACTGTATTCAGATTAACTTGATAACGAGCACACAAACATGTTGCAAACATAATATCCAGCCTAGATGCAGTGAGATACATGAGCGATCCGATGATTGCTCGATAGTATGTAGGATCAACAGGCTCCCCATCACAGTCTAACTAAATACCATGATTCACAGCTAGCGGGGTTGACACAGGACGTTCTTGAGTCATACCAAAACGTTCGAGTATATCAGTTACATACTTTGCTTGATGAAGAAAAATTCCATTATCAGTCTGTTCGACTTGCAAACCAAGAAAGTAGTGTAAGAGACCCAATTTGCTCATTTCGAATTCATCCTTCATAACCTGCTCGAAATCATCGACGAGTTCCTGCTTAGTAGAACCAAAAATAATGTCGTCTACATAGATCTGGACCAAAATAATATCATCATCTTTAACCTTCATGAACAGAGTACAATCTACCGTGCCCATTTGATAACCTTTTTCGATCAGATAACTTGACAAACGTCCATATCAAGCTCTCGGGGCTTGATGTAAACCATATAGGGCTCTTCGTAAATAGTAAACTTTGTCAGGATAAAGATGATCTTCAAAACCCGGTGGTTGACTGACATATACTCTTTCATTTAGCTTGCCATAAAGAAATGCACTCTTGACATCCATTTGAAACACTTTGAACTTCATAAATGAAGCAAAAGTCAAGAAAATGCGAATAGCTTCCAATCTGGCAACAGGATCAAAAACTTCATCATAATCGAATTCAGGATCTTGCTGATAACCTTTAGCAACTAATCTTGCTTTGTTACGAATAACATTGCCATCTTCGTCAAACTTGAACTTCCAAATCCATTTGAGATCAATTACTTTAGCACCATGCGGATTAGTAACTAGCTTCCAAATATCTAAACGATGGAATTGCTTAATCTCTTCTTGCATATCCATAACCCAATCAACATGTTTCAAGGCTTCTTTTGTTGTCTTTGGCTCTATTCTAGAAATATGACATGAGTACTCGTAGTATGCAGCAGCAGCTGTCATATGAGTATCAACTTGACCATCAAACTGAGCTTGCCATCTTGTTCTAACACATGCATTTGGATCTCCAATAATATTCTCTCTAGGATGAGCAGCTGTAGTTCTGGGAGATGGTTGTGGGGGAACAGGTATCTCAGGTTGTAGATTCTTAGTATCACCAATATCTTCATGATTATCAGAACTCTCACTTGAAATATCAGATCCGCAGGTATCATACATTGGATCAACGTCTTGATCTGAATTTTGAACTGGTTCATCGACAGTGGGTAATGGAGTTGGAGTAGGTGCAGATACTTCTGGTTCATTCTGTAAATCAACCAGCATTTGTAACTCAACTTCATTCTCCGTCTGATCTGGAGCAAGATTGAATGAGTCAATCAGCTCATCATAGTTATAAATCCAAGGATGACTCTTCGGAGCATTCTTCATATGATTCCTCGGGACATCAACTTCAGACCATTCTTCAACACATTTTGTCTCATGGTTGAAAACTCGCTTGTTAGGAGAACTATACCCAATACATACTCCAGTAACCACTTTTGAATTAAACTTACTTCCTGGTTTTCTTGTCAAGATGGTACACGGCGCACCAAATGGTTCTAGATGCTTCAAAGATGGTTTTCTCCCATGCAATAGCTCATAGCAAGTTTTACCCAGTCGTTTAACAGTCAAAACTCAATTCATAGTGTAACACGCATTTGCAACAGCTTCACTCCAAAAATGAACAGGTAACGATGAATCAGCTAGCATTGTTCTAGCTGTCTCGATCAATACTCTATTCTTTCTTTCAGCAACACCATTCATCTGAGGAGCGTATACAGAACTGAACTGCATATTGATACCTTTTTTAATACAGAAACCTGCAAGATATGGATTCTTGAATTCTGTACCATTGTCGCAAAAAATCTTTCTTACCTTTAGATTGAAACCTGTTTCTAATCGATTGATGAGCACTTTCAAGTTTTCAAAATTATTGGACTTCTCTTTCAAAAACATTACCCAAGAAAATCTTGAATAATCATCAGTTACTACCAGAAAATACTTACTTCCATTAATGCTTTCAAAATGAATTGGACCGAAAAGATCCATATGTAACAATTCAAGCGGAGCAGAGATTGGATTATACTTCACCAGCTTATGAGCTTTCTTGTTCTGCTTACCCTTCTTACACGGAACACATGTTCCTGGAATCTGAAAAGATCAAAGATCAACACCTTCTACAAGATTGTTGTGGACAAGGTGATTCATTTTCCGAAAACTTAAATGACCCATGCGTTTGTGCCATATAATAGAATCTTGTTCAGTCGCTTTAGAAATAAAAGCTTAATGATGTTTAGCAGTTGAAGTAGCAACATTCATATCTAGTATGTATAAGTCGGCTTGTCTAGGAGCCTTCATCAAAATCATTTCTGGAGGAATCACAAACTCTGGCTTCAAAATGTAGCTGAATTCGTCATCAAATGCTACCTTGAAAGATTTTTCACAGATTTGTGAAACCGACAACAAATTATTTGCAAGCTCTTGACAATAGTTCACTTTGTCGAAACTAACTTTTTCATTCTTCAATAAACCTTGAGCTGAAATGTGACCTCCTTTATCTCCAGCAAATGCTACATAACCTCCCATAATTGGGTGTACATCCGAAAGAAGAGATAGTTGTCCAGTCATATGTCTCGAAGCACTGCTATCCACTATCCAGGTGTTGTTTGCAGGTACCCTAGTTCCCTGCACATCAAATTAAGAGAATTAATTGATAATGGGAACCCACACACTGACGGCCAATAGGTTGTCCATTAACACCCATAGCTTGAAATTCCATCCATTTCCCATTTGAGTTCGGTGGAATCTCATCATTAGAAACCGTAAACTTAGACAGTTTAGAAGTAGCAATATTGCTCTTCTGTTTTTCACATTTTGCTCATTTTCAGGGCGATTCACTCGTGGTCTGGTACGAGAAAAGTATTTTCGACGACTAGCTTTTTGCAAAGGCGATCGTGCCTTTGGTTCAAAATCTCTACTATGATCACTTGATTTGGCAACTATTGCCTCAGTATCGTGTTTAGGAACCTTAATCTTCACAGGAGAAATTGACCTATTGAAGTTCTTTCTCTTATACTCTCCATAGACAACATTTGTCGTATGATTTTTAACACGAACTTCATCATTAACAGGTGAGCCTGTTTTATGAGCATAAGATGATCGGTGATCATCATATGTAAGGTCAATTTTCTATCTGGGTGATCTATATCTTCTAGGACAATTTGCAGCAATATGTCCAAAAATAGCACAATTAAAATATTGACGAAACTCCCTATGTCCTCTAAATTCATACACGTTATTTGAGTTTGAAGATGACGGATCTTGTGTTCTTACAAATACAGGAGAATCATTTGTTTTATTTCTTGGAACAGGCTTAGGTGTAACAGGAGGAACTGGTCTGTTAGCAAATCTAGGATTTCTTAAAATTTTAACAGGACCTTTCGGTGTTCTAACTCTACTTGTCTTAGAGTTATCTCCTAACCCAGTTTTCCTATCTTCCTCATGATCTAGAGCACCTTCAGCAGTATCATCAGAAGTTGTATTCTTAGTTGAGCTACATTTTTTATTCTTTTCAACATAATCTTCATAACTAGGAGGGACACAATCTTTTGGTCGACCGTCAACTACGTTTGCATTAACAATTGTGTTCTGAAAAGGAGGAGATGCAGACTTATATCCAATACCCTTGCCCTTAGTGTTATTAAGTTCCACCATTAATGCATTCCATTGCGACGCACTTGCCCAACATTTCATTTTAATTGAAATTGCTTCTAAATCAGCTTTAACGCATTCATTTTCTTTCTTTAGTTCATTAATTGTGTCACCACGTTTAATTAAAGCTTGATTTATGTCAAAGTTATAACATTTAAGATCGTGAAGTTGTTTTTTATAAACTTTGATCTGCTCTTTCAACTCGTTTTCAACCTTAGTGGTCACATGGTCTGCATGCCATTTTTCTTTCATCTTCGCATATGCCTTTGTTAAATTATCTATTGTTATCTAAGATTCAGCGCATTTAACGCATTCATTAACAGTAGATGGATCAGAAGATACCTGTTGAGCGTTATTTGATGAAGAAGTCTCAGCCATAAATGCAAAGTAATTTGTCTTCTTCCCATCATCGAGCTCATCTTCTGATTCTGACGAGTCTGTAAGGAACTCTGATGTATCAGCATCTTTACCCAAATGAATCTATTCAAGTCTGTCCCAAATATCTTTGGCTCTAGTTAACCCGGAGACCTTCTCAAGATCACTTTTTGATAAGCACATCCTTAGTAAGTCTACTGCTTGCTTGTTCAATGCTTCAAAATCAGTTTGGTTAACTCCAGTAAGGTCAGCTTTATCTTCAATTTCTGAATCTGAAATTATGTCTGAATCATCATCTTCTGAATTTACAATCTCAAGATCTGAACCTTCACCCATAAGAACTAACATTTCCAGCTCTACGGTAATCATTCTACCCCATTCGTCTAGTTCTTTATCAGTATCAACCAATGTTTCTTCACTTTGATCAGCTTCTAGACTTTCTTCAAACACTGAGGTATCACCATATCTATCCTTCCAACTGTTGAAGTAGTAGTCCTCTGACGATGTTGGTGAAACACTTCCAGATTCAGGTATACGAGGAACTGAATCACGTGCCTTCTTGAATTTGTCTTTAACCTGTTTCTGAATCTTCTCTTTTCGAATTGTTCGAGATAATATTTCAGCTCTTTCAGCACGAGCAGTTAGCTTCTCAACTAAATTCTGATCAGTAACACAATCTGCTTCAGATTCAGTGATCTTTGCCATGTTAGCTTTAGGTTGTTGATCATCTACATTTAATTTGATAGACCAATCATCATCATCTCCATGAATGACAACCAAAGCTTTGTTAGGAGTCTCAACTATTTCTGGTTCATTTACTTTATCAGTAATGTAGATCTCACGCTTAGTTGTTTAACTCTGAGAACTATAGTTCTGATTCTTGAACGGATTACGATTACCCTGCTTCTTCTGTTTTGTGCACTGTATTGAAAAATGACCTAATTCTCCACAGTTGTAACAAGTAACAGTATTCATATCAAATCCCAGTTTTGTATCTTTGGTCAGACTGATCGGTTTTCCAGTTCGCTCTTCGTAATATCTTGCTCTTTTCACAAGATTTGCCATACCCCACATAATATCCATCTTTTCTACTTCATCTCTATCAAGTTGATGATAATCTTCTGTTGTTAGATGAATGTTACCCACACGACCATCAAGATAACTATCATAAGAATTAACAAGGCTTGATAGTAAAGCTATATCCTCACTAATCTTTTTTTTCCCAACTTTCCTTATGTTTTCAATCTTAAGTGCAGAAAGAACATCTGATGCAGTCGGTGTAGATGACTCTGTAGTATTGGAAGTAGGCTGTGATTGAGTATTGAGAGAACATGGTGAAACTTGTGGTGGATACGAAGGTTGTTGAATAGGTGCACTGCTAACATTCAAACCATACATATTCTGATTATTCATAGCAAAAGCTGTTTGAAATGGTGCATGAGCTGACTTAGGCGGTGTGTAACCATTTGGACAATACATTTTCATGTCTTGAACTTGTTTAGACCTCTTGACTTTGTTTAACAATTCTAACTCTTCTTCGTGAAGTCTTGTAATAAACGAGTTAACTGTAGAAATAGCAAGTTCTCCACTGGTTTTAATAGTTAATACGAAACCATTCCATTCTAAAGGTAATGCTCCAGCTAGACATGTTACTTTGTCTTTCTCTTCAATGGTTACGTCATGCTTGTGTATTTCAGCTAGCAAATGACGATATCTTTCAACCAATTCTGTAATAGATTCTCCAACTTGCCAGTGAAAATGATCAACTTAGCTTTCAACTCTAAACATTTTCTAGTTCTGCAAGATGAATTCCCTTCATTAAAAGTACGAAGTGCTTCCCATATCTTGAATGAGTTATCATGACACAGAAATTGATGGAAAATCGGACCATCAAGAGCACTTGTCAAGTTACAGTACATCTTCTTTTCCAAGTTATACTCTTCACGTTCTTCCGAAGGCATACTATGCACCGTAAACAATTCATTTGTAACAGGTGAACGTGGCCATTGAAATTCGGTTTCAATGTACTTCCAAAGCTTCGTGTCCTGACCATCAGATCAAATCTTAAATCTCGACTTCCAAGTGGAATAATTATCCATATTCATTAACCTCGGACATTTCGTACCACTTCTGTAATGACCCGAGAATTTCCGACCAAATTTAAACTTAACTCTAGTTTGATTTCGACACGATAAGCAAAGCCTGTAATGTTGAATCTAAAAATTTTAAAGTGTTTTCATTTATGCAATTAACATCTGATTGTGTTCGACGATTCACGAACAACCAAATGTAAATAGATATGTAAATACTTATATAGATAAAAATATAAATATAAGTGTATATATGAAATATTGAATTAATAAAGTACATTTAATTAATTAGAATTAAAAATGTAAAATAATAATTAGAATAACTAAATTACTATTAAAAGAAATATATGTATGACATTATCATGACTATATATGATTTTTAACATATGTATAAAGTATAAATAATGAAAATTTAATAAAAAGTTATTATTACGAATATTAAATAGTCTTACCTTCATTATTATTAAAATAAATATCAATATTAATAAGATTATGATACAAATATAAAATTTGATATGTGCAAACTAGTATAGTATTACTATTAATATTATTAGCATATTAATACTATTATAATTAGTATTATTAATAATATTATGAATATTATTACTAATACCATTTTTAAAGTTATTATTATTATTATTATTATTATTATTATTATTATTATTATTATTATTATTATTATTATTATTATTATTGTTATTTATTAGTATCATGATTAATTAGTGTTATTATTATCAATAATTATTAGAAAATAATACATGTTATTATTATTAACATTAATAATAAAATTTTCATCATTTTTTTTTAATCATTATAATTTATAATTAATATAATTATTATTATTAATAATATATTTATTAATTATTAATTTATTTATTTATCAAAACAAACCGTACCATTTTGTTATAAGTAACAATCAAACTGTGTATAATTTGTTTCTTGTCCCTGATTTGATTATAAAACGGAATCCATATAGGAATCAAATTCGTACAAAAATTATTGAAACCAGCTGTTGATTTATATTTTTTTATATATTCCTGATTGAATATTAACTCAAATTCGTTACCTGTCTTAATCATTTTACATTGCAGACAAATCCATTGTATCATCTTTATTAAACTTCAACTATACAATATTTAACATAATGTAAAACCATACTCTTCTGCAATTCAAGATTTAAAACCAAAAACACAGCAAAATATGAGTCGTATCCCCCTGTTCTTGTTTATTTTTCAAACCAATCGATTTCTTAACAAATTTCAAATTGTGTAAATGCAGTTATATTAGAAAACACTCGTTTAAACTATCTGCAAATCCTCAAGTTTCAATTCTTACTATCGAGTTCTAATTTTGGAGTCAAAGTATGATTTTTAAAAGTCAACAGATTTGTTTATAGAGAAATTCGAAAGTAATTTAATGTTCTGGGTTAAATTGATGAGTCAGACAGTTCATAAAGAGGATTTCCAACATTTTTCATTTAGGGATCGATATATGAAATGCTTTCAATTTTGAGTTTGATTATCGAGTTCAACGAGCTTTAAACAGGAACTGCATCTGTTTCTTTTTTTTTTCTTTTTTTTTCTTTCTTTTCTGTTAAATTAAAATCACAATTTATAAGTTGTTTCCATTTTAATTATAAGTATTAGAGCAAACGATTATGTCAATAGAGATTAATAATTTGATTACTGAACGAATTACTTGGGATGAAGAAGAAGAAACAGAAAATGATTTAAATTAAGTAAATCATAGTGTAAAACAGAAAAGTGATCGGTAGAGCATTGGTTTGGTGTGGTTTCGGGTTTACGAGAGGTCGCGGGTTCGATTCCCACTCAGGGCAATTATTTTGGAAAAAGCCATAAAAAGGGTATACACTCTTATATATATATATATATATATATATATATATATATATATATATATATATATATATATATATATATATATATATATATATATATATATATATATTCTTATTATTATTACTATTAGTTATTATTATTATGTTTATTATTATTATTATGTTTATTATTATTATTATTGTTATTATTGTTATTATTTGTATTATTATTATTATAAGTAGTATTATGACTATTAGTAGTATTATGTAACACATATTAATATTATTATGACTAAGTAAGTAAATTGCTCCTAATATTATTATTACTAACATTATTATTACAAAGTATTAACAATTAGTATTATTATTGTTATTGTTATTATTAGTATTATAATTGTTATTATTATCATAATGATAATCATTATTCGTATTATTATTATAGGTATTAATAATAAAATAAGTTATTGTCGTTTTCATGAATATTCGTATTAGTAACATTCTATAATTATTAGTATTATCATTACGTAGTATTATTATTATTATTATCATTTTTAATAATGTTAACAAATCATTAAAAGTATTGTTATTAATATTATCATGAGTATCGTTATTAGATAGTTATTAAAAATTTTATCATAAACATCTCTAATAGTAAAATTAGTATTTTTACAGTTATTATTATTAATATCATTACATTTAACATTAAAAGGATTTTTTTAACATTTTTATTGTTATTAGTAATAATAAGTATTATCGATATTATCATTTTACCATTATAAATATCATTTTAGTATTAGTACAATCATTAGTTTTAACAAACAAACGATATATATATTTTATACATTAAACATAACAAAATTAATATTTTCACATACAAAATAAATACATGAAACACATATATATATATTTTTGATATAAAAATGATATAACTAATAAATTTAAATATATATATATATATATATATATATTGTTCGATTTCGATTATGTGTATTAATAAATAAACAAATGATATAGGTTCGTGAATTCGAGGACAACCTTGCATTGTTCAATATAGTCGTATGTATTTTTACTACAAAATACATTAGGTGAGTTTCATTACTCCCCTTTTACTCTTTACATTTTTGGGGCTGAAAATACATGCAAATGCTTTATTTACTGTTTTACAATATTTATATGTGTGATTTTCATTTGCTCCCTTTTTAAATGCTTTTACAATATATATTTTTGGGACTGAGAATACATGCGCTGCTTTTATAATTGTTTTACGAAATAGACACAAGTAATCGAAACTGCATTATATGGTTGAATGATCGAAATCGAATATGCCCCTTTTTATTAAGTCTGGTAATCTAAGAATTAGGGAACAGACACCCTAATTGACGCGAACTCTAAAGATAGATCTATCGGGCCCAACAAGCCCCATCCAAAGTACCGGATGCTTTAGTACTTCGAAATTTATATCATGTCCGATGGAGGATCCCGGAATGATGGGGATATTCTTATATGTATATTGTGAATGTCGGTTACCAGGTGTTCAATCCATATGAATGATATTTTTGTCTCTATGTATGGGACGTTTGTTTATGAGAAATGGAAATATGAAATCTTGTGGTCTATTAAAATTATGAAATGATTATTTATGTTAAACTAATGAACTCACCAACCTTTTGGTTGACACTTTAAAGCATGTTTATTCTCAGGTATGAAAGAAGTCTTCCGCTGTGCAATTGCTCATTTTAAAGATATTACTTGGAGTCATTCATGACATATTTCAAAAGACGTTGCATTCGAGTCGTTGAGTTCATCAAGATTATTATTAAGTCAATTATAGTTAGATATATTATAAAAGGGTATGCATGCCGTCAACTTTCGATGTAATGAAAGATGGTCTTTTTCAAAAACGAATGCAATGTTGGTAAAATGTATCATATAGAGGTCAAGTACCTCGCGATGTAATCAACTGTTGTGAATCGTTTATAATCGATATGGACTTTGTCCGGATGGATTAGGACAGGTCCTCACAGTTGGTATCAGAGCGGAGGTCTTAGTGAACCAGGTATGCATTAGTGTGTCTAACTGATAAGTCGTTAGGAGGCATTAGTGAGTCTGGACTTCGACCGTGTCTGCATGTCAAAAGTTTTGCTTATCATTTCTAGTCGAAAATCATCTGCTTATCATTCTTAGTCTAGACACATCTTACTGCATTGATTGCATGAATAGTGTATAGACAAAATTCATATCTTAGCGTATCTGCTAATTCATATCTTAGCGTATCTGTTATTATTACCTTTGCCTGACAGATTCCGTAGATTCCTCTGTAACTTATGAAATTTTAGTATTATATATACATATGTAAATTATGTATGCAGGGTACTAATCTACATCCTATAATCTATTTCTTATCGAAAAATCCTTCATCTGATCGTACGAGATGAATCCCTCAACCAATTCGAGTCCCTCAGATTTCGATAGCTATTCCGATAGTTATTCCGACAGCTATTCTGATATGGAGTTTCATCTAAACTTTCGAAAGCAGTGTCACCAGAATGAATCAACCAATTCATTTGATGGGTTCGTAGCCTACTTAACCGATGGAGACGAGAAAAAGGCGATCCTTTTCACCCACCAACCTGCACTCTTGACAAAGAACCTGAAGCACTTACCGGCGAACCCATTCGAAACACCATTTTCACACTCATTTCCAGATTATCTCTCCATGATTACATTCTATCTAAAATTCTAAACCTTATTCATCCGTTCGTTCCGACCGACAATCATCCCGGAATAATAGAAGAAGTCAACGAGTTTCGCGCTCAAGTAATCAATTTAGAAAACATGGTGCAAAATTTACCAGCTTCAGCAACATCACCGGCACCAATAGTACCATCAACAACCCAAGTCTCAACATCACATGTCTCAACATCTCAGTCTGTACTTCAAGTATAATCATCGTTCTACATGACGATCTACATCATTTATCTTCGTTCGACATGGCGATTATGTAATCTCTAATGTTTTGGAGATTACATATATTCCTGTTCTAATGGTAAATCAAATGAGATTAATATCATATTAACTCATTAAATCCATAATTACATCTGAAGAAAATATATATGCAAGTATATTTTCATAAAGATTGTAATTAAAAATTCTTTTGTACAAACTGTTAATGGTGAAAATATTTTAACGGGTAGGTAATACCCAAAGAATATTTAGATTTCACATTAATAAATTACACTGTACATTCTTCGAATCAGATTCAATAGTCATTTACTATCCTACTTACATCCACCGATATACAAATCCGTTCACCACAGAATAACCATATTCATCCAATTTCATATTTGTATTTTGATTTATCAGAATCCAACAAGTGGCATAATGAAGAAAACATTTGACAAAATAAAATTTGTTAGAACCAAACAAATTAACTATGAGAACTTTTGTTAAGAATCCACGCTAACTGCTCCTAGCTAACTGTTCCTAGCTAACTGAGTACATTTTATTTATCACAATTTACATTCTCGCAATTTTATTTATCGTCATTTAATTTCTGTTATTTACTTTACGCACTTTATTTATTGTCATTTAATTTCTGTTATTTATTTTATGCACTTTAAATATCGGGATATGTATACAAGGTTTTGACATATCATATCGACACATCTATATATATTATTTGGAATCACCATAGACACTCTATATGCAGTAATGATCGAGTTCTCTATACAGGGTTGAGGTTGATTCTCAAATAATATATATACTTTGAGTTGTGATCGAGTCCGAGACATGTACACGGGTCACGATACGTATTAATTAATTCAAGTATTATATATTAAACTATATATGAATTATTGGACTGTCAACTGTGGACTATCGACTGTGGACTAATAATATTGGACAATTAAAATGAATTAAAATATTGATTATAACATATGAAACTAAACACTTCTTCAAGTTTGCCACTTGATTTCATCTTAAACCTCATTTGTATCTCGACGATTACAATCTGCGTTCAAACCTTTCATGATTCTTGAAAACACCTCAATCGAGAGGATGAACCAACCGCACTTCATCTACGGAAGAAAAGGTTGATGTATATAGTTATGCACCTGAAAACCCTCGGAACCTGAGTAAACGTTTAACAAGCGTCTGTGCTATCTCCTTTGGCGTTGTTATTACCGAAAATAACATTTCAATTCTTTTCAAATTAGTAAATTTTGTCACAGCTCCAGCAAGTCAACTTCGACTTTTCGTTCTAAACAACCTTATTATAATCTTGAGATATCTGCCTGCTCTTTTATTGTTATCGAGGAACCTTTTATATTCCACCATATTACCAGCAGATGTACCAGCAACCTCGTCACTCCTTGGTTTAAATCTCTCCGGCAAATCACTATATTTATCTATTGAAGTCTCATCATGTACTCATCCGCATCTTGTAACAAGAATTTCCATACCAATTACCGAGAATCAGCAAATCTGTATTGTGAGTCTCTCAACGTTTCCACATCAACAGTTATATGTAAACATATAACATCTATCTCTTAGAGTTATGATCTTTCATTCTGAAATTCTGAAAAGCACTCAGTCTACAAATCAAATACTCTGAATGTTGAAAAAGCTGAATGAAGCAGCAGAAACTGTAGACAATCGTAAACGACCTTAATCGTCGGAAGTTGATGATAAAGAATTATAGGTTGGCAAAGCTCAGAAAAAGTTTGAAACTAAAAAAAAAAAAACTGATTGAGCAAACTATGAAGGAAGCCGTGGACAAATCATAAAGAATAAGTTTGACTTCAAAGAATCTAAATGATTCAGTATCTACTGAAGTCATTAACGAATACCTAGCTTTTGACCCCAAACTCTTGCGAACATATTTTCTTCACCATCCTTCGATATTAGAAATTCCAAGATATCATTGTATCTTTCATTATAAATATCCTCCATATTTCTGAAAATATTTTCATAATTATTCTTATCTGAAAGCATTAATCTCTTCATGCTATCAGTGTTACATCATATAGAAACTGTTAGTTTCTATAATCTGTAAACTTTTGAGCTTAAAATATGAATGTTATTGAAGTAATGTTGGGAACTGAAGCATGAGTTAGTATAATATAATGACACTTGATCAACGTGATTATATTACAGTAAGTCATGCTGAGTTTCTGATGGAACGTGATGATTCACAGATCATAACGTCATCATGTCCCATGTTACAAAACTCTTTCATTTTGCTTAACTTCTGAACATATCAAGAAAATATATTCTTGATAGTTCTATTCTCAGTGATTCTGGTAATTTGACAAATCAAATCGTGCTAATACATTCTTTCTTATTTAGAACATGATGTTTATCCAAAATTCCATACTTATGAATTCTGGACCGTTACTCACTTTACTAGAGGTCGGGAGGATAATAACCAGGCAAAGAGCTCTAAAATATAAGAGAAAATATTAAGCCCAATAACAACACGGAATTTCCAAACCGTGGATATTAATAAGAACAGCAACATCAAGACACGGTAGAATTAAGAATAGTATCACCCCAAGGTAATAGTAGAAGTAACTAGATTTTTCTGGTGGAAGATTAAAAAGAAGGATGACAGAAATGATAATCAGGAAAATATCAAGGATTAGAACTGGATGAAGCATTTTCACAATCTTTTAGAAGTAAGAATTAAGAATGAAAATATAGGAATGGTGAGAATAATGGAACGAAAGAGTTTAATTTATAAAGGAAAAATCAGACGTAGTAATCGAGGCAGATCACCGTATTTAATTATAGAGATCTTAATTTTCTTACTCGCCGAAGAATCAAATCTTTGAGATTTCGAAGATTTTCTTTATATCCCTTGAATTCCGGAATTCAACTGAGATGACGTCAAAAGTTAAGACGCACCTTATTTTCTAAATTCAACCATGACTAGTCAAAAGTTATGATGAAATTTGCCTTTCTCATTTCACTCTTTTGTGATAACTTCATTCGTGCCCCTCGAAAAATCGAATTATTCTATCTGTATTATTCAATAATTATAAAACTCTATTTATCAGCTCATATTCGTCAGAAAAACATATTTATTGTTAGCCATGACGACCTCACTCAAATTTCGGGACGAAATTTCTTTAACGGGTAGTTACTGTGATGACCCGAGAATTTCTGACCAAATTTAAACTTAACTCTAGTTTGATTTCGACACGATAAGCAAAGCCTGTAATGTTGAATCTAAAAATTTTAAAGTGTTTTCATTTATGCAATTAACATCTGATTGTGTTCGACGATTCACGAACAACCAAATGTAAATAGATATGTAAATACTTATATAGATAAAAATATAAATATAAGTGTATATATGAAATATTGAATTAATAAAGTACATTTAATTAATTAGAATTAAAAATATAAAATAATAATTAGAATAACTAAATTACTATTAAAAGAAATATATGTATGACATTATCATGACTATATATGATTTTTAACATATGTATAAAGTATAAATAATGAAAATTTAATAAAAAGTTATTATTATGAATATTAAATAGTCTTACCTTCATTATTATTAAAATAAATATCAATATTAATAAGATTATGATACAAATATAAAATTTGATATGTGCAAACTAGTATAGTATTACTATTAATATTATTAGCATATTAATACTATTATAATTAGAATTATTAATAATATTATGAATATTATTACTAATACCATTTTTAAAGTTATTATTATTATTATTATTATTATTATTATTATTATTATTATTATTATTATTGTTATTTATTAGTATCATGATTAATTAGTGTTATTATTATCAATAATTATTAGAAAATAATACATGTTATTATTATTAACATTAATAATAAAATTTTCATCATTTTTTTTAATCATTATAATTTATAATTAATATAATTATTATTATTAATAATATATTTATTAATTATTAATTTATTTATTTATCAAAACAAACCGTACCATTTTGTTATAAGTAACAATCAAACTGTGTATAATTTGTTTCTTGTCCCTGATTTGATTATAAAACGGAATCCATATAGGAATCAAATTCGTACAAAAATTATTGAAACCAGCTGTTGATTTATATTTTTTTATATATTCCTGATTGAATATTAACTCAAATTCGTTACCTGTCTTAATCATTTTACATTGCAGACAAATCCATCGTATCATCTTTATTAAACTTCAATTATAAAATATTTAACATAATGTAAAACCATACTCTTCTGCAATTCAAGATTTAAAACCAAAAACACAGCAAAATATGAGTCGTATCCCCCTGTTCTTGTTTATTTTTCAAACCAATCGATTTCTTAACAAATTTCAAATTGTGTAAATGCAGTTATATTAGAAAACACTCGTTTAAACTATCTGCAAATCCTCAAGTTTCAATTCTTACTATCGAGTTCTAATTTTGGAGTCAAAGTATGATTTTTAAAAGTCAACAGATTTGTTTATAGAGAAATTCGAAAGTAATTTAATGTTCTGGGTTAAATTGATGAGTCAGACAGTTCATAAAGAGGATTTCCAACGTTTTTCATTTAGGGATCGATATATGAAACGCTTTCAATTTTGAGTTTGATTATCGAGTTCATCGAGCTTTAAACAGGAACTGCATCTGTTTCTTTTTTTTTATTTTCTTTTTTTTTCTTTCTTTTCTGTTAAATTAAAATCACAATTTATAAGTTATTTCCATTTTAATTATAAATATTAGAGCAAACGATTATGTCAATAGAGATTAATATTTTGATTACTGAACGAATTACTTGGGATGAAGAAGAAGAAACAGAAAATGATTTAAATTAAGTAAATCATAGTGTAAAACAGAAAAGTGATCGGTAGAGCATTGGTTTGGTGTGGTTTCGGGTTTACGAGAGGTCGCGGGTTTGATTCCCACTCAGGGCAATTATTTTGGAAAAAGCCATAAAAAGGGTATACACTCTTATATATATATATATATATATATATATATATATATATATATATATATATATATATATATATATATATATATATATATATATATATATATATATATATATATATATATATATTATTACTATTAGTTATTATTATTATGTTTATTATTATTATTATTATGTTTATTATTATTATTATTGTTATTATTGTTATTATTTGTATTATTATTATTATAAGTAGTATTATGACTATTAGTAGTATTATGTAACACATATTAATATTATTATGACTAAGTAAGTAAATTGCTCCTAATATTATTATTACTAACATTATTATTACAAAGTATTAACAATTAGTATTATTATTGTTATTGTTATTATTAGTATTATAATTGTTATTATTATCATAATGATAATCATTATTCGTATTATTATTATAGGTATTATTAATAAAATAAGTTATTGTCGTTTTCATGAATATTCGTATTAGTAACATTCTATAATTATTAGTATTATCATTACGTAGTATTATTATTATTATTATCATTTTTAATAATGTTAACAAATCATTAAAAGTATTGTTATTAATATTATCATGAGTATCGTTATTAGATAGTTATTAAAATTTTTATCATAAACATCTCTAATAGTAAAATTAGTATTTTTACAGTTATTATTATTAATATCATTACATTTAACATTAAAAGGATTTTTTTAACATTTTTATTGTTATTAGTAATAATAAGTATTATCGATATTATCATTTTACCATTATAAATATCATTTTAGTATTAGTACAATTATTAGTTTTAACAAACAAACGATATATATATTTTATACATTAAACATAACAAAATTAATATTTTCACATACAAAATAAATACATGAAACACATATATATATTTTTGATATAAAAATGATATAACTAATAAATTTAAATATATAAATATATATATATATATATATTGTTCGATTTCGATTATGTGTATTAATAAATAAACAAATGATATAGGTTCGTGAATCCGAGGACAACCTTGCATTGTTCAATATAGTCGTATGTATTTTTACTACAAAATACATTAGGTGAGTTTCATTACTCCCCTTTTACTCTTTACATTTTTGGGGCTGAGAATACATGCAAATGCTTTATTTACTGTTTTACAATATTTATATGCGTGATTTTCATTTGCTCCCTTTTTAAATGCTTTTACAATATATATTTTTGGGACTGAGAATACATGCGCTGCTTTTATAACTGTTTTACGAAATAGACACACGTAATCGAAACTACATTATATGGTTGAATGATCGAAATCGAATATGCCCCTTTTTATTAAGTCTGGTAATCTAAGAATTAGGGAACAGACACCCTAATTGATGCGAACTCTAAAGATAGATCTATCGGGCCCAACAAGCCCCATCCAAAGTACCGGATGCTTTAGTACTTCAAAATTTATATCATGTCCGATGGAGGATCCCGGAATGATGGGGATATTCTTATATGTATATTGTGAATGTCGGTTACCAGGTGTTCAATCCATATGAATTATATTTTTGTCTCTATGTATGGGACGTTTGTTTATGAGAAATGGAAATATGAAATCTTGTGGTCTATTAAAATTATGAAATGATTATTTATGTTAAACTAATGAACTCACCAACCTTTTGGTTGACACTTTAAAGCATGTTTATTCTCAGGTATGAAAGAAGTCTTCCGCTATGCAATTGCTCATTTTAAAGATATTACTTAGAGTCATTCATGACATATTTCAAAAGACGTTGCATTCGAGTCATTGAGTTCATCAAGATTATTATTAAGTCAATTATAGTTAGATATATTATAAAAGGGTATGCATGCCGTCAACTTTCGATGTAATGAAAGATGGTCTTTTTCAAAAACGAATGCAATGTTGGTAAAATGTATCATATAGAGGTCAAGTACCTCGCGATGTAATCAACTGTTGTGAATCGTTTATAATCGATATGGACTTCATGCGGATGGATTAGGACGGGTCCTCACAACTTCCGGACTCACTCTCAGCAAGGAGTAATCGTTGAGTCATATTCGTAATACTCTGAACTAACAGTGCAGCTAACGCATAATCGTTTGAATTAAACATCTTGAAATTTTTTACCAAAGGTAAACCGTGCGGTTCGAGATATCAACCGTACACGTGACAATCTCAACCGTACACGTCACAACTCAAGTGTACGTGTCACTACTTAATCGTACGTGTCAAAACTCAAACAAAGAACCAATTACTAAGTCTCAGACGTGCGAGTAAGGATCACCCGTGTGATTACTCGTACGTGTTACTGTCAACCGCTTGATCACTCGTGTGATCAGACTATAGTTACTTAACCTAACAAGGTTATGCTAAACTGTGCGTGTGAGTTCACGAGTGATGTCAACCGTCTAGTAAACCGCGCGAGTGAGCAAATTTTTTGCCCCACTCGTGTGAGCTGCTGTTCACCCTAATTCACTGAAAACCCCTAGAAATTGATGTTAAACCTCAATTTCTTCATCCATAAGATGGATTAGCACTAAACTAACATAAAAACACTCTCTAATCACAATTACACACGTAAAAATGATTCCTTTTTGATCAAAATCACTCTAAAACTCAAAAACCCAAAATAACAAACTCTTTAATCACCAAATATCACTAGATGATGTTGAAATCACAACCAACGCTCTGATACCGATGATGAAACGTGAATAGGAACTTTGAATTCAACAGGTTTAATTCACAAAAAGGCGGAATTAGTGAATCAAACCATTCTAGTGAATATTGTGCTTTTTGGGATTAATTTAGTCAAACCACAACAATGGATTATGTGATTAGATTAACACCTAGAGCTATTATTCACCTCTTAAGTGATTTGGGTTGAGAGAGAATCGGATAAGGCTACCAGATCTGAGTGATGTGTGTGTAATGAGAGGCTTAACCTAAAATGATGAACATAACACTTACATACCCCTGCTGTTGAGTCAACCGTGCAAGTCAGCCGTCACTCGTACGAGTGGGCTGCCTCAACCATATGGGTGATCACTCACTCGTGTATGTATACTCAGATTAGATTTGTGACTCAGCTCAGCTCAACCGTACGTATGAGCTTGTCAGCCGTACGAGTGAGACTTCACTCGTATGTCTGACAGAGTCTAATTATGTCAGACATCCTTATCGCATTCCTGGAGTACCTGTAACCACATATAAACACATATAGGATAATAACGAGCGATCATGGTAGCCCATAAACTGAAGTACTGTTCACAAACGTAAGCTAGATGTCTAGGGACTTATAGAAAATGCATCAACATAGTGAGAGAATCTTAAACCCACCCGCATATTCCAAATTTCATGGAATATCCGACCAAACACCCTTTGGTCGTCCCGTTCCAAACCCCACAAGTGCCAAACTTTCCCGATAACTCCCATTGTCGATTTCAACCCGGATGTATTCCCGTCGTTACCCAACCTTACCAAAACTGTTACATCAGACATTTTTATAAAGTCGCAGTGGAAGACATATTATATAAAACATAACATTAATTAAAGCATTACAAACATCCATACGATTGAATACTTAATTACAAAACGGCGTGACTTAAAACTTCTGGTATTTTAGTACAAAATGAAACATCAGAGTTTGTTGAGTCAAGCATGTCTTCACCAGTGATATGACCGAAATGGACGGTTTTATTTATGTGGTGTCGTTAGGCCGCAAGATGTCAGGATCAGCTATCAGGCGAGGAGGTAATAGTTTTAAATTTATATTTAGCGGGGCTTAAATCGTACTACTCCTTTTTATGGTGAGTAAGGGAAGTATGACCTAGGGTCGTATTTGTAAGATAACAGTAGAATCGAACCTATAATTAAAGCTTAAGATAATCCTAAAGTGAAGGAGTAGTGGTTTATTTCCTAATTTTGGGTTTTCTAGTTTATAAGATAAAATAAAGTAAATGCGATAAAATTTGTAATTCAGATAAGGTTAAAACAAGTGCATACTATGGTTTCGTTAGTTACTTTACCGAGATTATGGAATGTTGGCTCATGAATAGGTAGTGACCTTGTATTCATTACACTAGTCCTAAACGCCCCTGTCATAAGACATGTCACTGGGTAATGCGTTAGGCTTGAAGATTTTTGAATAGACAGCAACGTCCCTTACCTCCAACGCCCGTACAGTCTGACTACAGGTATACACGTTCAGATATCTCATCCAATTGAGCGACTCAGTTGGGTGACATATTAACATTCCACAAAGGTCTAAACTTTCTTAATCAGAATAGAATACAGGGTATGCCATATTCGAGAGACGTGATGTGTTTTGATACTTTCGTTAATGATTGGGTTTAAAAAGATAGTTAGGCCCTTAAAAAGAGTTCAACCATAAAGAACACCATGGCCAAGTCAGGTTTGACTTCCATGAACACATTCAGTTATCCTAACGGTCTAATCCTTTATGTGCTTAAACAAACAGTTCCTTAATTAACTAAGAATCCCTCAAGCGGGGTGCAATTCTTAAGATCACGTTATGGTGAAGTGTACTAATCAGTACTGACCGGGTTCCATGGCCTTACTTAGCAGAGGTACAGCTTACAATAACGGTTGTGCTTCAGCGTGCACGTACGAAGTTTATATGCTTGGTGACTACACTACCATGGTCTAGGACCAACAATGTACTATGGGTCCTGTTAGATGTTTCACTACGAAAGAGTCCTCAGTCGAAATCCAAGGCTCGATGGACTTACTACAATCGATGTACCTCAGTCAAACTTACGTTGTTTCTAATAGACTTCTTGTAGTGACCCGAACTTTTCCATGTTTATTTATATTAATTGAGATTGATATTTACATGATTAAATGTTTCCAACATGTTAAGCAATCAAACTTGTTAAGACTTGATTAATTGAAATATGTTTCATATAGACAATTGACCACCCAAGTTGACCGGTGATTCACGAACGTTAAAACTTGTAAAAACTATACAATGACATATATATGGTTATATATATAGTTAACATGTTTTTATTATAAGTATGTATCTCATTAGGTATTTTAACAATGAGTTATATACATAAAAATGAGACTATTAATTTAAGAAACTCGAAAACGATATATATAACGATTATCATTATAACAACGTCTTACTAGGTACATATGAATCATATTAAGATATTGATACACTTTATTAATTATGTTAAATGATAATATAATAATTTAACATCTCATTTGTTATAATAAACAATGGGTTAACAACATTCAACAAGATCGTTAACCTAAAGGTTTCAAAACAACATTTACATGTAACGACTAACGATGACTTAATGACTCAGTTAAAATGTATATACATGTAGTGTTTTAATATGTATTCATACACTTTTGAAAGACTTCAAGACACTTATCAAAATACTTCTACTTAACAAAAATGCTTACAATTACATCCTCGTTCAGTTTCATCAACAATTCTACTCGTATGCACCCGTATTCGTACTCGTACAATACACAGCTTTTAGATGTATGTACTATTGGTATATACACTCCAATGATCAGCTCTTAGCAGCCCATGTGAGTCACCTAACACATGTGGGAACCATCATTTGGCAACTAGCATGAAATATCTCATAAAATTACAAAAATATGAGTAATCATTCATGACTTATTTACATGAAAACAAAATTACATATCCTTTATATCTAATCCATACACCAACGACCAAAAACACCTACAAACACTTTCATTCTTCAATTTTCTTCATCTAATTAATCTCTCTCAAGTTCTATCTTCAAGTTCTAAGTGTTCTTCATATATTTTACAAGTTCTAGTTACATAAAATCAAGAATACTTTCAAGTTTGCTAGCTCACTTCCAATCTTGTAAGGTGATCATCCAACCTCAAAAAATCTTTGTTTCTTACAGTAGGTTATCATTCTAATACAAGGTAATAATCATATTCAAACTTTGGTTCAATTTCTATAACTATAACAATCTTATTTCAAGTGATGATCTTACTTGAACTTGTTTTCGTGTCATGATTCTGCTTCAAGAACTTCGAGCCATCCAAGGATCCGTTGAAGCTAGATCCATTTTTCTCTTTTCCAGTAGGTTTATCCAAGGAACTTAAGGTAGTAATGATGTTCATAACATCATCCGATTCATACATATAAAGCTATCTTATTCGAAGGTTTAAACTTGTAATCACTAGAACATAGTTTAGTTAATTCTAAACTTGTTCGCAAACAAAAGTTAATCCTTCTAACTTGACTTTTAAAATCAACTAAACACATGTTCTATATCTATATGATATGCTAACTTAATGATTTAAAACCTGGAAACACGAAAAACACCGTAAAACCGGATTTACGCCGTCGTAGTAACACCGCGGGCTGTTTTGGGTTAGTTAATTAAAAACTATGATAAACTTTGATTTAAAAGTTGTTATTCTGAGAAGATGATTTTTATTATGAACATGAAACTATATCCAAAAATTATGGTTAAACTCAAAGTGGAAGTATGTTTTCTAAAATGGTCATCTAGACGTCGTTCTTTCGACTGAAATGACTACCTTTACAAAAACGACTTGTAACTTATTTTTCCGACTATAAACCTATACTTTTTCTGTTTATATTCATAAAATAGAGTTCAATATGAAACCATAGCAATTGGATTCACTCAAAACGGATTTAAAATGAAGAAGTTATGGGTAAAACAAGATTGGATAATTTTTCTCATTTTAGCTACGTGAAAATTGGTAACAAATCTATTCCAACCATAACTTAATCAACTTGTATTGTATATTATGTAATCTTGAGATACCATAGACACGTATACAATGTTTCGACCTATCATGTCGACACATCTATATATATTTCGGAACAACCATAGACACTCTATATGTGAATGTTGGAGTTAGCTATACAGGGTTGAGGTTGATTCCAAAATATATATAGTTTGAGTTGCGATCAATATTGAGATACGTATACACTGGGTCGTGGATTGATTCAAGATAATATTTATCGATTTATTTCTGTACATCTAATTGTGGACAACTAGTTGTAGGTTACTAACGAGGACAGCTGACTTAATAAACTTAAAACATCAAAATATATTAAAAGTGTTGTAAATATATTTTGAACATACTTTGATATATATGTATATATTGTTATAGGTTCGTGAATCAACCAGTGGCCAAGTCTTACTTCCCGACGAAGTAAAAATCTGTGAAAGTGAGTTATAGTCCCATTTTTAAAATCTAATATTTTTGGGATGAGAATACATGCAGGTTTTATAAATGATTTACAAAATAGACACAAGTACGTGAAACTACATTCTATGGTTGAATTATCGAAATGGAATATGCCCCTTTTTATTAAGTCTGGTAATCTAAGAATTAGGGAACAGACACCCTAATTGACGCGAATCCTAAAGATAGATCTATCGGGCCCAACAAGCCCCATCCAAAGTACCGGATGCTTTAGTACTTCGAAATTTATATCATATCCGAAGGGTGTCCCGGAATGATGGGGATATTCTTATATATGCATCTTGTTAATGTCGGTTACCAGGTGTTCACCATATGAATGATTTTTATCTCTATGTATGGGATGTGTATTGAAATATGAAATCTTGTGGTCTATTATTATGATTTGATATATATAGGTTAAACCTATAACTCACCAACATTTTTGTTGACGTTTTAAGCATGTTTATTCTCAGGTGATTATTAAGAGCTTCCGTTGTCGCATACTTAAATAAGGACGAGATTTGGAGTCCATGCTTGTATGATATTGTGTAAAAACTGCATTCAAGAAACTTATTTTGTTGTAACATATTTGTATTGTAAACCATTATGTAATGGTCTTGTGTAAACAGGATATTTTAGATTATCATTATTTGATAATCTACGTAAAGCTTTTTAAACCTTTATTGATGAAATAAAGGTTATGGTTTGTTTTAAAATGAATGCAGTCTTTGAAAAACGTCTCATATAGAGGTCAAAACCTCGCAACGAAATCAATTAATATGGAACGTTTTTAATCAATAAGAACGGGACATTTCAGTTGGTATCAGAGCGTTGGTCTTAGAGAACCAGAAAATTTGCATTAGTGTGTCTTATCGAGTTTGTTAGGATGCATTAGTGAGTCTGGACTTCGACCGTGTTTTCTTTAAAAATGATTGCTTAACATTTTTGTTGGAAACTATATATTTTTAACATATGAATATTATGTGATATATTAATCTCTTAACGTGTTTGACATTATGTGATAGATGTCTACCTCTAGAACAAGTTCCATTGACTCACCTAATAATAATGAAGAGTCAAATGTAAATTGGAATGATTCGTGGACTGATTCACAAGTTCCCGAAGAGGAACCGGAAGAAGAGTCGGAACCGGAAGAAGAGTCGGAACCGGAAGAAGAATCGGAACCGGAAGAAGAATCGGAACCGGATGAAGAAATAGAACCGGTGGGGGAAATAATAAAACGGTTAAGTAAAAGAAAATCCTCAACCAACCGACCAAGGTTAATTATGGTCAATGGTGTTTCCGCCAAGGAAGCAAAATATTGGGAGGATTACCAATTCTCCGATGAATCGGATTCCGACGAGAATTCCGATGATGTTATAGAAATTACCCCAACTGAATTTAAAAAGGCAAAAGAAAATAATAAGGGAAAGGGCATAAAAATAGAGAAATCTAATTCCAACCCCGATGAACTTTATATGTATCGTCAACCCCCGAAGTCCTTAAGTTGTAACAATGATCCGGGAACCTCTAAACCACCAGGTTTTTCTAAACCAATGTGGACAACGACAGTTAGTATTAGGGGAACATCATATATCCCTAGAAACTTGGCAAAACGAACCAAAACCGAAGAAGAAGAAACGAGCGAGTCGGAATAAGATAATTGTATTCGTGTGGTGTAATATATGTAATATAGTGTGCTTATGCTTTATGATATATGTAAAAATTGCTTGTATTAATAAGTATTTTTTTATGAATCTAACTCTTGTCTATTTTACAGTTTAAAAACACAAAATGGATAGACAACCCAATATTTTAAGAGACCTACCCGGAGACATGATTGATGAAATCTTGTCTAGAGTCGGTCAGAATTCCTCGGCACAACTATTTAAGGCGAGATCAGTTTGTAAGACATTCGAAGAACGTTCCAAGAATGTCTTGGTTTATAAGAGACTTTCGTTTGAAAGATGGGGGATATCACATTGGGAAACCCATAAGTTACGATGTGTTTACTTTGACGCATATATTGCGGGGAACCCAAATGCTATTTTACGCAACGGGTTAAGAAATTATTTTGACTCAATATATTCGAATATTGGACTTCGTGATTTAGAAAAAGCGGCTAACATGCAACATAAAGAAGCATGTTATGCTTACGGATTAGTAATGTTCGCTTCTCACCAAAGTGAGAACAAGAACATCGGGCTACAACTATTAAACAAAACGTTTCCACAAGTGACGGAGTCGGTAATTGGGGTAAGAAATGAGGTTTTTAGATTGTTACAGGACTGTTGGACATTACGTAACCCTCGTCCTTTTGACGACGTTACAACACGCTGTCTTATCAACGGCCATAACGGTTATGTTCCACAAGACCAAGGATGGGAAGTAATCCTAGAAAAACCAGAATGCATGACTTGTTTCTGGACGTATGAATTACGTGTCTTTATTGCCTTTGCTGAACGACTTGTGTACTAGCTAGAATTATCTTCACAACTATCTTGTATCAAAGTTATTGCGTGCTATATTTCATGCTTTATGTAAAATAAGCGGTATTGTAAGTTTGTAAAATATTGTATAAAAGTTTGAACGCGAAATATTATTATAATCAGTTTTTCATATAGAATTGTAGTAGTTGAATTGTATATTAGCTACTAAGTATGAACTTAACGGGTAGGTACTACCCGAATTTAAACTTATAAAATGCTAATATGAAGAAAAAGCTTTTATAAATGAGTTCATATTATGCTACGAAATACTATTAACTACTCTTAATATTCTGTATGATTAACTTGTTCCATTTGAATATTTTGAAGGAAATGGCACCGACTACTCGACACACCGTGAATATGAATGAAGAGGAATTCCGTACTTTTCTAGCTTCAAACATAGCCGCAGTACAGGCTGCGCTACATACCAACAATAACCTTGGATCTAGCAGTACAGGAAATCGTGTAGGATGCACCTACAAAGAATTCACTGCCTGCAAACCTTTGGAATTTGATGGAACCGAAGGACCGATCGGATTGAAACGGTGGACCGAGAAGGTCGAATCGGTGTTTGCCATAAGTAAGTGTACTGAAGAGGACAAAGTGAAGTACGCTACGCATACCTTCACAGGTTCTGCGTTAACATGGTGGAATACCTATCTAGAGCAAGTGGGACAAGATGATGCTTATGCACTACCGTGGTCAGTATTCAAGCACTTGATGAACGAGAAGTACCGTCCCAGAACCGAGGTCAATAAGCTCAAGACAGAACTTAGAGGGTTACGAACCCAAGGATTTGATATTACCACGTACGAAAGACGATTCACAGAATTGTGCCTATTGTGTCCGGGAGCATTCGAAGATGAGGAAGAGAAGATCGACGCGTTTGTGAAAGGATTACCGGAAAGAATCCAAGAAGATATAAGTTCACACGAGCCCGCCTCCATACAACAGGCATGTAGAATGGCTCACAAACTCGTGAACCAGATTGAAGAAAGAATTAAAGAACAGACTGCTGAAGAGGCCAATGTGAAGCAAGTCAAAAGAAAGTGGGAGGAAAACGGTGATAAGAATCACCAATACAACAACAACAGCAATTACAACAATAATCGCAACAATTATCCCAACAATCGCAACATCAATCGCAACTACAACAAACGGCCCAACAATAACAACAACAGCAACTACAACAATCATCCCAACAATAATAATAACCGCAACAACAACAACAATCAGAAACAGCTATGCCAAAGGTGTAAAAAGTATCACTCGGGGTTCTGCACCAAATTTTGCAACAAGTGTAAAAGAAATGGTCATAGCGCGGCGAAGTGTGAGGTCTACGGACCAGGGGTTAATAGAACGAAAGGAACAAATGGTGTCGGAATGAGTATTGGCGGAGCAAGTAGTGTCGGAGCAAGTTATACCAATGTAGTTTGTTATAAATGTGGAAAACCGGGCCACATTATTAGAAATTGCCCGAACCAGGAGAACACGAATGGACAAGGCCGCGGAAGAGTTTTCAATATTAATGCGGCAGAGGCACAGGAAGACCCGGAGCTTGTTACGGGTACGTTTCTTATTGACAATAAATCTGCTTACGTTTTATTTGATTCGGGTGCGGATAGAAGCTATATGAGTAGAGATTTTTGTGCTAAATTAAGTTGTCCATTGACGCCTTTGGATAGTAAATTTTTACTCGAATTAGCAAATGGTAAATTAATTTCAGCAGATAATATATGTCGGAATCGAGAAATTAAACTGGTTAGCGAAACA
Source organism: Rutidosis leptorrhynchoides (assembly GCF_046630445.1). NCBI lineage: Eukaryota > Viridiplantae > Streptophyta > Magnoliopsida > Asterales > Asteraceae > Rutidosis > Rutidosis leptorrhynchoides. The sequence continues at coordinate 708,591,823 of NC_092333.1, forward strand.
TTTAAGATTGATTTGATACCAGTAGAGTTAGGGAGTTTTGATGTGATAATCGGTATGGACTGGTTGAAAGAAGTGAAAGCAGAGATCGTTTGTTACAAAAATGCAATTCGCATTATACGAGAAAAAGGAAAACCCTTAATGGTGTACGGAGAAAAGGGCAACACGAAGCTACATCTTATTAGTAATTTGAAGGCACAAAAACTAATAAGAAAAGGTTGCTATGCTGTTCTAGCACACGTCGAGAAAGTACAACCTGAAGAAAAGAGCATCAATGATGTTCCCATTGCAAAAGAATTTCCCGATGTATTTCCAAAAGAATTACCGGGATTACCCCCACATCGATCCGTTGAATTTCAAATAGATCTTGTACCAGGAGCTGCACCAGTAGCTCGTGCTCCTTATAGACTCGCACCCAGCGAGATGAAAGAACTGCAAAGCCAACTGCAAGAACTATTAGAACGTGGTTTCATTCGACCAAGCACATCACCATGGGGAGCTCCTGTTTTGTTTGTCAAGAAGAAGGATGGTACATTTAGGTTGTGTATTGACTATAGAGAGTTGAACAAACTTACCATCAAAAACCGTTATCCACTGCCGAGAATTGACGACTTATTTGATCAACTACAAGGCTCGTCGGTTTATTCAAAGATTGATTTACGTTCTGGATATCATCAAATGCGAGTAAAGGAGGATGATATTCCAAAAACTGCTTTTAGGACGCGTTATGGTCATTACGAGTTTATGGTTATGCCGTTTGGATTGACTAACGCACCAGCTGTGTTCATGGACCTTATGAACCGAGTGTGTGGGCCATATCTTGACAAGTTTGTCATTGTTTTCATTGATGACATACTTATTTACTCAAAGAATGATCAAGAGCACGAAGAACATTTGAGAAAAGTGCTAGAAGTATTGAGGAAAGAAAAACTGTACGCTAAGTTTTCAAAGTGTGCATTTTGGTTGGAAGAAGTTCAATTCCTCGGTCACGTAGTGAACAAAGAAGGTATTAAGGTGGATCCGGCAAAGATAGAAACTGTTGAAAAGTGGGAAACCCCGAAAACTCTGAAACACATACGCCAGTTTTTAGGACTAGCTGGTTACTACAGAAGGTTCATCCAAGACTTTTCCAGAATAGCAAAACCCTTGACTGCATTAACGCATAAAGGGAAGAAATTTGAATGGAATGATGAACAAGAGAAAGCGTTTCAGTTATTGAAGAAAAAGCTAACTACGGCACCTATATTGTCATTGCCTGAAGGGAATGATGATTTTGTGATTTATTGTGACGCATCAAAGCAAGGTCTCGGTTGTGTATTAATGCAATGAACGAAGGTGATTGCTTATGCGTCTAGACAATTGAAGATTCACGAACAAAATTATACGACGCATGATTTGGAATTAGGCGCGGTTGTTTTTGCATTAAAGACTTGGAGGCACTACTTATATGGGGTCAAAAGTATTATATATACCGACCACAAAAGTCTTCAACACATATTTAATCAGAAACAACTGAATAAGAGGCAGCGTAGGTGGATTGAATTGTTGAATGATTACGACTTTGAGATTCGTTACCACCCGGGGAAGGCAAATGTGGTAGCCGATGCCTTGAGCAGGAAGGACAGAGAACCCATTCGAGTAAAATCTATTAATATAATGATTCATAATAACCTTACTACTCAAATAAAGGAGGCGCAACAAGGAGTTTTAAAAGAGGAAAATTTAAAGGATGAAATACCCAAAGGATCGGAGAAGCATCTTAATATTCAGGAAGACGGAACCCGGTATAGGGCTGAAAGGATTTGGGTACCAAAATTTAGAGATATGAGAGAAATGGTACTTAGAGAAGCTCATAAAACCAGATACTCAATACATCCTGGAACGGGGAAGATGTACAAGGATCTCAAGAAAAATTTTTGGTGGCCGGGTATGAAAGCCGATGTTGCTAAATACGTAGGAGAATGTTTGACGTGTTCTAAGGTCAAAGCTGAGCATCAGAAACCATCAGGTCTACTTCAACAACCCGAAATCCCAGAATGGAAATGGGAAAACATTACCATGGATTTTATCACTAAATTGCCAAGGACTGCAAGTGGTTTTGATACTATTTGGGTAATAGTTGATCGTCTCACCAAATCAGCACACTTCCTGCCAATAAGAGAAGATGACAAGATGGAGAAGTTAGCACGACTCTATTTGAAGGAAGTCGTCTCCAGACATGGAATACCAATCTCTATTATCTCTGATAGGGATGGCAGATTTATTTCAAGATTCTGGCAGACATTACAGTAAGCATTAGGAACTCGTCTAGACATGAGTACTGCCTATCATCCACAAACTGATGGGCAGAGCGAAAGGACGATACAAACGCTTGAAGACATGCTACGAGCATGTGTTATTGATTTCGGAAACAGTTGGGATCGACATCTACCGTTAACAGAATTTTCCTACAACAACAGCTACCATTCAAGCATTGAGATGGCGCCGTTTGAAGCACTTTATGGTAGAAAGTGCAGGTCTCCGATTTGTTGGAGTGAAGTGGGGGATAGACAGATTACGGGTCCGGAGATTATACAAGAAACTACCGAGAAGATCATCCAAATTCAACAACGGTTGAAAACCGCCCAAAGTCGACAAAAGAGCTACGCTGACATTAAAAGAAAAGATATAGAATTTGAAATTGGAGAGATGGTCATGCTTAAAGTTGCACCTTGGAAAGGCGTTGTTCGATTTGGTAAACGAGGGAAATTAAATCCAAGGTATATTGGACCATTCAAGATTATTGATCGTGTCGGACCAGTAGCTTACCGACTTGAGTTACCTCAACAACTCGCGGCTGTACATAACACTTTCCACGTCTCGAATTTGAAGAAATGTTTTGCTAAAGAAGATCTCACTATTCCATTAGATGAAATCCAAATCAACGAAAAACTTCAATTCATCGAAGAACCCGTCGAAATAATGGATCGTGAGGTTAAAAGACTTAAGCAAAACAAGATACCTATTGTTAAGGTTCGATGGAATGCTCGTAGAGGACCCGAGTTCACCTGGGAGCGTGAAGATCAGATGAAGAAGAAATACCCGCATCTATTTCCAGAATATTCGTCAACACCTTCAACAGCTTAAAATTTCGGGACGAAATTTATTTAACGGGTAGGTACTGTAGTGACCCGAACTTTTCCATGTTTATATATATTAATTGAGATTGATATTTACATGATTAAATGTTTCCAACATGTTAAGCAATCAAACTTGTTAAGACTTGATTAATTGTAATATGTTTCATATAGACAATTGACCACCCAAGTTGACCGGTGATTCACGAACGTTAAAACTTGTAAAAACTATACAATGACATATATATGGTTATATATATAGTTAACATGTTTTTATTATAAGTATGTATCTCATTAGGTATTTTAACAATGAGTTATATACATAAAAATGAGACTATTAATTTAAGAAACTCGAAAACGATATATATAACGATTATCGTTATAACAACGTCTTACTAGGTACATATGAATCATATTAAGATATTGATACACTTGATTAATTATGTTAAATGATAATATAATAATTTAACATCTCATTTGTTATAATAAACAATGGGTTAACAACATTCAACAAGATCGTTAACCTAAAGGTTTCAAAACAACATTTACATGTAACGACTAACGATGACTTAACGACTCAGTTAAAATGTATATACATGTAGTGTTTTAATATGTATTCATACACTTTTGAAAGACTTCAAGACACTTATCAAAATACTTCTACTTAACAGAAATGCTTACAATTACATCCTCGTTCAGTTTCATCAACAATTCTACTCGTATGCACCCGTATTCATACTCGTACAATACACAGCTTTTAGATGTATGTACTATTGGTATATACACTCCAATGATCAGCTCTTAGCAGCCCATGTGAGTCACCTAACACATGTGGGAACCATCATTTGGCAACTAGCATGAAATATCTCATAAAATTACAAAAATATGAGTAATCATTCATGACTTATTTACATGAAAACAAAATTACATATCCTTTATATCTAATCCATACACCAACGACCAAAAACACCTACAAACACTTTCATTCTTCAATTTTCTTCATCTAATTAATCTCTCTCAAGTTCTATCTTCAAGTTCTAAGTGTTCTTCATATATTTTACAAGTTCTAGTTACATAAAATCAAGAATACTTTCAAGTTTGCTAGCTCACTTCCAATCTTGTAAGGTGATCATCCAACCTCAAGAAATCTTTGTTTCTTACAGTAGGTTATCATTCTAATACAAGGTAATAATCATATTTAAACTTTGGTTCAATTTCTATAACTATAACAATCTTATTTCAAGTGATGATCTTACTTGAACTTGTTTTCGTGTCATGATTCTGCTTCAAGAACTTCGAGCCATCCAAGGATCCGTTGAAGCTAGATCCATTTTTCTCTTTTCCAGTAGGTTTATCCAAGGAACTTAAGGTAGTAATGATGTTCATAACATCATTCGATTCATACATATAAAGCTATCTTATTCGAAGGTTTAAACTTGTAATCACTAGAACATAGTTTAGTTAATTCTAAACTTGTTCGCAAACAAAAGTTAATCCTTCTAACTTGACTTTTAAAATCAACTAAACACATGTTCTATATCTATATGATATGCTAACTTAATGATTTAAAACCTGGAAACACGAAAAACACCGTAAAACCGGATTTACGCCGTCGTAGTAACACCGCGGGCTGTTTTGGGTTAGTTAATTAAAAACTATGATAAACTTTGATTTAAAAGTTGTTATTCTGAGAAGATGATTTTTATTATGAACATGAAACTATATCCAAAAATTATGGTTAAACTCAAAGTGGAAGTATGTTTTCTAAAATGGTCATCTAGACGTCGTTCTTTCGACTGAAATGACTACCTTTACAAAAACGACTTGTAACTTATTTTTCCGACTATAAACCTATACTTTTTCTGTTTAGATTCATAAAATAGAGTTCAATATGAAACCATAGCAATTGGATTCACTCAAAACGGATTTAAAATGAAGAAGTTATGGGTAAAACAAGATTGGATAATTTTTCTCATTTTAGCTACGTGAAAATTGGTAACAAATCTATTCCAACCATAACTTAATCAACTTGTATTGTATATTATGTAATCTTGAGATACCATAGACACGTATACAATGTTTCGACCTATCATGTCGACACATCTATATATATTTCGGAACAACCATAGACACTCTATATGTGAATGTTGGAGTTAGCTATACAGGGTTGAGGTTGATTCCAAAATATATATAGTTTGAGTTGCGATCAATATTGAGATACGTATACACTGGGTCGTGGATTGATTCAAGATAATATTTATCGATTTATTTCTGTACATCTAATTGTGGACAACTAGTTGTAGGTTACTAACGAGGACAGCTGACTTAATAAACTTAAAACATCAAAATATATTAAAAGTGTTGTAAATATATTTTGAACATACTTTGATATATATGTATATATTGTTATAGGTTCGTGAATCAACCAGTTGCCAAGTCTTACTTCCCGACGAAGTAAAAATCTGTGAAAGTGAGTTATAGTCCCATTTTTAAAATCTAATATTTTTGGGATGAGAATACATGCAGGTTTTATAAATGATTTACAAAATAGACACAAGTACGTGAAACTACATTCTATGGTTGAATTATCGAAATCGAATATGCCCCTTTTTATTAAGTCTGGTAATCTAAGAATTAGGGAACAGACACCCTAATTGACGCGAATCCTAAAGATAGATCTATCGGGCCCAACAAGCCCCATCCAAAGTACCGGATGCTTTAGTACTTCGAAATTTATATCATATCCGAAGGGTGTCCCGGAATGATGGGGATATTCTTATATATGCATCTTGTTAATGTCGGTTACCAGGTGTTCACCATATGAATGATTTTTATCTCTATGTATGGGATGTGTATTGAAATATGAAATCTTGTGGTCTATTATTATGATTTGATATATATAGGTTAAACCTATAACTCACCAACATTTTTGTTGACGTTTTAAGCATGTTTATTCTCAGGTGATTATTAAGAGCTTCCGCTGTCGCATACTTAAATAAGGACGAGATTTGGAGTCCATGCTTGTATGATATTGTGTAAAAACTGCATTCAAGAAACTTATTTTGTTGTAACATATTTGTATTGTAAACCATTATGTAATGGTCTTGTGTAAACAGGATATTTTAGATTATCATTATTTGATAATCTACGTAAAGCTTTTTAAACCTTTATTGATGAAATAAAGGTTATGGTTTGTTTTAAAATGAATGCAGTCTTTGAAAAACGTCTCATATAGAGGTCAAAACCTCGCAACGAAATCAATTAATATGGAACGTTTTTAATCAATAAGAACGGGACATTTCACTTCTTTTACCAAGGGGTGACACAGATAGTATACTCGGAATCGGGGTTCGCGACTTCCCAATAACAGAGTCGATAACTACGTTCTATTAGTTGGAAAAGCGATTGAGTTTAAAGCATAATCGAAAAGCATCTCGAAAACATACACAAACCATAATATTATTTCGGCATTATAACTGACTACATCATAGCATACACTAAAAGATAACTACTCGCTAATCATGGTAACAGTATCACAAAGCATAATAATGAAAGACATTATATAAAGACAAAGGATAGAAGTAACAGTAGATTAAACGAGTTTCGAATACAAAAGTGACAACTTCAAACTCCAGACCGCTCCTAATACAATCTTCGGCGTTCTTCTCTGGGTACTAGGTTTCCCGTACGGAGTCGAAGACCTTGAAAGTATGACTAATATTGTAGAATGAGTGAGACAAGTGAATTGAAGTGTGTAAAAATGGATGACAAAAGCCCTTTAAATAGACTTGAAAATTGCCTGCATACGGCTGACAAGCCGTATGGCAGGTCGTTTGACCAGGCCATTTGGGCTGGCAAGCCAGTTGTTGTGCCCGTTTGCCCAAGCCGTATGGCAGGCCATTTTTCACAGTGGCAGGCCGTATGGCAAGTCGGATGGCAAGCCATATCGCCTGCCTTAGTCAGCTTCTTTTCACTGGATTGTAGCTTGATTTCCTTGATCATAGCTTGGTATCTCGTCTTTCACTGTTTTCGCTCTAGTATCTTCGTTTTAGCTCCGTTTCTCTTGATTCTTTTTACACCGTTTTCATAATTACTTAATGTTCAATTTCTTCTGACAAAGCGGGTATTTTGGCGATAAAGTTTGGAACTTTATAGTTTTTGGGCCTCAATACCGGGGTGAAAATGTGACTTTTTAGCCGATATCAACTAGCAACACCAAACCAACCAACAGTACCTAAACCTGCAAGGGAAGAATGTGGGGGATTAGCACACCGATAAGTGAGTGGAATCTATCTAACAGACTAAGCATAAGTACCATCATGCATAAACCATGAAAATATGCTAACTTCCAACTAGCATAAAATAATCACAACAATAATAACGATAATATGAGGATCGACGGCTTGTACGGGCACACGACTCCTAGCTGATCGGGCTAGAGTCTACCAATAATCCTTCATATCGAGTGAACTGCATAAGCATCCAGATGCAACCCATCTGTCCTTTTATGTTATACTGAATAAACTATAGGACTTGGATTCAACCTGACCTAGCATCAGTTGACCACATACGAACCATTACCTGAGCTAGCCTCGGCGGGTTCCCAACCTGACCTAGCCTCAGTTGGTGTCAAACACAGTGCAAATATAAAATCACACAACATCATGCATACAATAAACTAGCATGGCAATTCTAATTACAATAGCATTGTAATCATTATACTACACAGGATAAACAGAGTAAACACAAGTAGCATAGACTGCTACTTAAACTTTATCCGTAGATAGACCCACTCACTGATTACCAGCAACTAAAGATTCTCAGAGGTCTAAACTTTCCGAGCCTTCTCTTTCTCTTTTCCACCTAAGAATGATATAATAAGTCAGTGATTCGCAGATCCAATATAGTAAAACATGAGCACAAAAGTTGAACATTCAAATGAATAAACAGTCCGTAAGAAGGACCCTTCTTCGTACGAGGCAATGAGGTCTTCGTACGAGGCTAGTACTCAACACAAGTTCGGTTTAACAGAATTCACCTCGTATGGAGTACCCTGTCTTCGTACGAAGAGATACCCTCTTCGTACGAGGTACATCTCCTTCATACGAGTACTGGACTTAACAAAATTTTACACAAGTTCAGCACAAAACCCAACTCATATATGTCCCTATCCATATATGACAAGATTATACAATTCTCCCTTCAATTGTAACCCCCATACGTGCGTAATATGAAGCATACACACTTGTCTTGTAAATTGACTCAAATCTAAAGTTTAATTTAGTGTTTTAAAACCTTACCATTTCAAAGTATACCTCAAGATGATTCCAACGGTAGTTTATATGTCAAAAACGGAGTTACGGTTTGAAAGTTACAACCTTTTCAATTTTACCAAAAGCTGATAAACAACCCATACGAGGAGAATCCTCTTCGCACGAAGAAGGATCTCCTCATACGAGGAGATTGTTCTCTTCGTACGGGGACATCAGAACACCCATTTTAGCTCTTTTTGGCACTTTTTCACCCAAATTTGATGATAACCAAGGTTGCAAACCATTGTCATGTATGAACGTTATTAAAATATGCATTCATACAATTGCAAACACATTTCCACCAAAAGAGAGTGATAATGTGAAAAAAGTTAACATCAAAACAATCTTGTATTTATGTTAACTAAGTTTGCAAAATATTGATTACACAATTGAGTCATTTATACATACACTTTGAATTGAGATTAAAGTGTAATTGTATAGGAGATGGCAAGGACCAAGGATACGAAATCAAGGGGAAAGAAAGCTTACAACCCTTCGAAAACTCAAAATCTCAGAGCCAACTACAACAAGCAATTCCTCAGCGATAGAAAGATTACTAAAGGAAGAAGGGTTGCATACACTTAGTTTCCCGATCTTATGCAGGCCTTCACCGCACTCATGTGGGAGGCATTTCTCACTATTAATGATCCAATCTATCCAACTCTCATTCTGGAGTTCTATGCGAATTTCACCTTTGAGAATGGGCAAATCAACTTTTCTCTTCTTAATAAATCATACTCCCTCTCCCTTAAGGAGTTTGGTGAGATAATGGAAGTTCCATACGTAAGTTATGAATTCTTCAGCATACATCATGACATCATTAATCTTCCAAGCTTTCTCTCTGATGCAAATGCTGTGATTGATGCGTTATGTGAATTTGGAGTCTCTCGTGAAGAAATCTTTGAAAATGGTATACTAGGAAGACATCTACTTTCTATGTACGATCTATGAAGTCGTGTGAGATCAGCTTCAACATCTATTCTAAAGCTGGAAACCATGCAAACATTCATGCCACTCAGCTTGCATTACTATGGTGCTTGGAAAAGAAGGGACCCGTCAATATTGCCTTTCTTATGGCTTCGAGAATGAGTAATCTTCTCACTGAAACGACTCGATCACTTCCATATGGGATGCACCTCAATAAACTGTTCCAGCATTTTGAAATTACTCATTCTGATTCTCATCAGCCCACTCTCGATCTCATTAAGGGATGAGGAATCTCGAGAGCACCATCTTTAAAAACGAGGAGAACAGCTGAAGATGCAGGGCCGAGTGAATCAAGTAAAAAGGTGATTGAAATCTCGGATAGTGATGAGAAAGAAACAAGTGACTCCATTAATACTTTGGACATCAATGGAAAGCTTGATCAAATTTACAGAAATCATATCAAGAATAGAAAGAAACAGTCCAAAATGAAGAAGTTGTTGAAAGGAGTGCTGAAATCACTATCATGTGGGTCAAGTGGAAATGTTGATGAACAGAGTGATTGAGAGGGTTGGGTTATGTCAAAAACATGTTTTAATTTGTTGGTAAATTATATTGACTAAATTTGAATATCGCTTTAAAATACAAGTTGCCATGAATTCAACTTAACAATTCAACAATAACATCAGACCAAACACTGTCGACGCACGATCGACCGTTGATTTAACCGCAGACTATTTGACAAAATTTGTTGTTCTCATTGAATGTGGAATAACTACAAATTAATTTTTCTCTGAATCTAATGACTAAATTTATTCATAATCAACTATGTTTGGGAATTCTTGAACTCATCAATTACCCAAAAGTGATCTATCCTTAAAGCCCTTATTAAAGGAAGGTAACTAAGTAACATCTTGCACCCCAAAAGTAATGAGTTCCTCTGAACCATTCATATTCTCTAACTTTAAGCATCACTCAAATCTGAAAGTGTCAAGAGTTTTCAACAAAACATCAAATGACAAGAAGAATACCTCCCATAATGACTCAAGACACATACAAGAAGAATGTGAAGTATTCTTCTATGACTATCCTACTCTTCAAAAGGAGTTTGATTATGTAAGATGCGAGTCATTTCTCATACTCGAGACTCATGTCTTTCCTTCACTTGTCAAAGAATTCTACTCAAACTTTGAATTCACCTCTAATCGCAGAGTGAAGTTCAGAATGTTTGACCAAAAATATCTCATGACACTCCAACAATTCAGAGAATTCTTAAAGTGCCATCAAAAGGAGCTGAGTTCTATACCACTCAAAATCGTATACAACTCCTACCTTGGTTCATTCCACGAAGGGATCTTACCTCTCTCCTTCTCAATCCTAATCTCAAACTGAGCACACTTTGCCAAGAGGGCCTTCTTGACAGTGATGTTTGGATTGAATATGAGACATGGAAGACAATCATTCACTGCAATATCTTCTTCCACAATGATGATGATAACCGATTGTCTGTGACTGAAATAGGACAAATGTGGTGCCTGAACTAGTCAATACTAGTCAACATTGCCTTCTTAATGGCATCCCGAATGAATGATCTGAATCAAGATCTGACGCAACCACTTCCCTATGGTGCTCTTCTAACACACATCTTTAAACATCTCAATCTATTGGCTAGCTATTCTTCCTCTCCGTGTGTCTCTACTACCATCAGTACTAGTGACCCACACAAGGTGATGTCTCTGGCAACCTGGAATCATGCAAATAAAACACATTGTGTGTGTCAAAAGATGCTCAAATAATCATGATTCCTTGTTATCATCTTGCTTTTTTCATGCTAATCTCATGTGAGATACTATGCATCATCCAATCTTATGTTTTTCTTAGGAATAAATAAAAGTTGTGTGTTTGGTGTTATATATTTTGTGGTTGTTATTTTCCACCATGTACGATTCAAGGGGGAGCATTTTTCTTAGGGCGAGCTTAGTTCCAGGGGAGCTAACCTTTTTACTTCGACAAAAGGGGGAGAAAGTTGGGTATAAGTGATTTTAACACTTGTGCGTATTTATAGATAAATATCCACAATCACTTATGTGTTTATCATCATCAAAAAGGGGGAGAATGTTGGGGAAGGATGTTGGTTTATGCTTAACGATAATATTTAATCTTAACCAATGTCAATAAGTGTTTTGATGATGACACATGCACATAACTAAAAGTAATGGTAGACATCTTGACATAAATATACAAGTTCACTAATCCACACTTACTCTAGCAAAAGACCAAACCCAAATAAATATTAAAATGAAAACATAATCACACACTTTGATCCACGGTCGACCGCATGTTAGACCGTGGAAGCCCTGCACCTTGGTTTATGAAACTAGGTGTGCACGGTTAACCCGACGGTCAATCGTGGGTCGACCATAGAAGGTTTTGTCCAAACTTTTGATCAAATAAAGTTTGACCACTTCGGAGCATCTATAATTTATGAAACTTGTTTAAACATGCTTAGAATAGTTTCCCCCTTCATATCCAAAAGATTTTTGGTCACTAGAACGCTAATCTTGGGTAATCACACCTTAATAACAATTAAGCCTTGATTAAGGATAACACATAAGTGTTACAGGAAAACTTGTGCTCCTAAAATGTATCTAGACATACTTATGATGGTCATCAAGTCCCAACCAATAGTCACTCCTTTCTTGTACATGTGTTGGACATTAATGTATACTTATACATTAATCTTGAAAATGCAAAATTGCAAGTAAACTTACATAGCCTTGGTACAATGCTATGTCATCACTATATGTTTTATCCTAGATTAATTATTGATCTCTTGCTAGTCATTACATAAGTATTACTTGACTACTTGCTATTAATACATGAATATTACTTGACTATGTGTTAGTTGTCAACTTGCTTATACTCATCCAAATACATATATGAATGACATTACTTGTCTTGCTATGTGCTACAAGTTAGAAAACCATCAACTTGTATTTGGACTACTTCAATACACTTATGCAACTTGGATAACAATTAAAGAGTCATAATTTTGTGGTCTTAAAAGGATAAAGAATTATTAACACACATATGAAATTTGCTTAAGTCTAGAAACAAGTTTAAGAATGGTCTAGTCTTGATTAACTTAATGTCTTACAACATACTTAATTGTTATTACTTGTTTCATTTGTTAAGACATTATGAACACATTTAATTAATCCACAAACAAGCTTAACGATGAACATTAATGTGCTTTGTGATTAAGTGGGTTATCGTCATCAATGACATGTTGACCAACCAATAGGACTTTAGCAAGTGTGTTAATTAAAAACAAAAGATTATGACAAAGCTGAGATAACCTCAAATGACTATCACGACTTGTACTCAAGAATGTTAGACTTACCACTTTGAACATGACAAGTCACTATCAAGGCATTACATCCACGATAAATGAACACTTAATGCATATAGTACTTGTATAGGATGTTGGGTATCTTTTACATGTATTAAATGAAGTAAAGAGTCCAAAGATTTGAGTTCAAAATTGATTCAAACGGCTATACAACAGATATATGTTTTGGACTGGACCGCGTACGGGCTACCCACGGTCGACCGTGTGCTCAGCCGCAATAACGGCTATATTGTTTCATTCTCCCTATAAATAGCAAGACTTAGAGAGCTTTGAAGATTTGACCCTCTTGCATGCTTCAACTCAAAATTCATCAGAGAATCACAAGATCATAATTCATATATATTTTTGTGATTAGCAAGAGAAGTTCTATGATCTATAGATTATAGGGTTGTAAACTTACTATCAAATTACTATCTTTGTGAGTTTACTTAGTGTTGTATTATCCTTTGAATTGTCTTAGGATTTTCATCACTAGAAAGGGTAAGTCTTGTACTTTGTAAATAGAAGCATAAGCTAGCGAAGTTATCTTTTTCCTTAAAGGGAACTAGGAAGTTGATTAATTACATTGGGATTAATACTTGTCCAAGATGAAGACAAGTTGATCTAAGTTAAGGGTAATCTTTCGACGGGATAGAAGGATTAGGTTTGTTGTCTGCAAATGAGTACAAGGCTTGTAAATCGGATCTCCACCGGGTTTGGAGAAAGAGGCTTAGTGAAGCAAAACTCCCGATTAGTGAATCGGGGAGTGGATTAAGGTGATTAGTTAACATCCACCCGAACCGCTATAAATCCTCGTGTTTATGTTCTTTACTTTACATTCCGCATTACTTCAATCATAAACACTACACACATTGAATGAGTTGATTAAGTTGATCAAGGATTGTTCAAATCTTGTTGATCATCGAAAAAGTTTTAAAAATCGTATCAAGTAACTATTCACCCCCCTTCTAGTTACTGACACCATCTCGTACTCGCGTTATCAAAACCTGAAAAGTTCATCATGAAAACTGCCCAAAATCGTAAAGTCGTATATGAAAATCAACGATCCGACCAGTCTTAAATTTTTACGACATGTAGACCCATGTTTCTGCTACCTACAACCAAAAATTAAAGTTGATCCAATGGTTAACGAACCAACTATGAATTTTCACCTACTGCTACGCATGGACATTCAAATTTTGCTCAATCTCGCCTTCGCACGGGATGACGAGAAACAAGAACTAAGATCCAATAACCGATCTTTGACTCCGTAACCTCCGCGAATAAGTCACTGTCATAATGCAACTGGTGCCCCTGTTATACTCTAACCCACCAGGATCAGACTAACCTTGGTGTGATTAAATTTCCTGGATACATAGACATACCCAAAGTTTTACCGCGCTCAATTTAGTCTCTAGATCTTCGATACATGTTGCAAAGAACAAACCATTGATCTGTCGTTTCTTCTCATGATGATAATGGAACCATTAACCCAATCGAATATTTGCTTTCAATTCGCCACCGTGTCCGTTCTTCGAAGCCTATAGCTTTAATACCAGTTGTTAGGAATTAGGACCCAACCCAGACAAGTGATATACACCAATCACTAAACCATGAACGAAAATGAGTCAACTATAAGCATAAACGATAAAAAAATAAAGCATAACAACACAAGAATTTAACGTGGTTATATCCCAACTCCAAATACGGAGAAGGGTTTTACTCCACTGGCGCAAACCATAGAGTTTCTTCTTATTATTTCGTGCACACTTTAAAACAAGGTCAGGATTACATTTTCTTCTTATAATTTCGTGTTCTTGGATTTTTCGATGGACGTTTCCTGATGTTTGGTTGATGATTTGAATTAGTGGTGGCTTAGTTCAAGCTCGGGGGCTTTTGTAGCTATAGGTTTGGTGCTCATAGGTGGTTGCAGCTTTATGATTGAGTTTGTGATAGGTTGCTTTTGTTGCTTTGTATTGTATGTTCAAATGGAAGTTCGTATACATACATGTTTGTTGGTTATGTTGAACGTAGGCTTATGCCCGACAGATCGTTTAAAACTACATAATTTGTAACACGCCTGATCATTTGATCTATTTATATATATATTATGTGTTTTTTCTCGAAAAAAACAGTGTGACCACATGACTCGCACGTGAGGGCATATTAGTCAATTTCTCTATTTTATACCTTTATAGTTGTCCTTCTGTACACAACTAACACTCAAACGTTTTTGAATCGTCCACAAATTCAAAACCCTAATTCTTCACGAACAACAAATTTGATTAAATACAAATTCAAATACTAAATGGTTGAAGTGGTCGTAGCATTGTCCTTCGTACATCATGGACGTCCAAAAATCTAGGCCGTAGGTTTTACTCGTCTCCGATTAAATTGATCTAGCGACATTGTTCCGCTTATGGTTTTGTCAGTATGAATTGGTTTACAAAGTTATTTTGTATAGTAGATGAAAAAGTTAAAGTGATATGAGAACAATTGGGAACGACACTTTAAAGAAACAAATTAAAGAAAGGAATGGACCAATATGCCGTCACATGTGAGTCACTTAGTCACACTTAAAGGGATATTGTCAATTGCAGGGTCAACCACGTAATAGTTTAATATTTTGAGGTCAACAAAGTCAAGAAAAAAGGTCACATATCTTGTTTAATATACAAAGTTTAGAGACCAGCGACGTAATTTTTTCGATGAAAAAAAATACAGAATGACAAAACTGAAACGACCCTCGAATCGGCCTCAAGAGATGTACGAGCATCTTGCCCACCCCACCCCGTGAGGACCTCGAGAGGCTTATGGCTCTGATACTAGATGAAACGACCCTCGAATCGGCCCCAAGAGATGCACAAGCCGATTGCCCATCGCAACTCAAGAGACAATCGCCCCTCACAAGCTAAAACAGTGGACTAACCCGGTATCTCCAGATTAACAACTAAAATCATGGTGAGAGATACTAATTAACCACAACTCTAAGCTTATAAGGACCAATACTTTTAATACGTAGCTAATGTAGGACGGATTTTACAAAAACGAAAACCCAGATGTCACATATCTCCGTAAGCCGCTACAAGAGAGACCCAACGGAAACGTGGATATTTTAAATCAAGCATTTATGTACAACTAATCTTTACATTTGAAGACACTCATCGAATGACTCTTCTAATAACGGTAAAAATAACAATTCCCAATTATATGTCTCTACCGAAGTTTGTCATATTTTTTCCACTTTATAAACTGAACACCACCACTCAAACTCTGTCTCACATACAATAAATTTGGTTTTCTATTTTTAATATTTTTCATGTACAACAAATAATTAATATCCCAAAATAAAGAAGAAGGAGATGATGATGATGAACATCAGGACACCATTACCAGTTTCTTCACATAATTGTTGCTTCTTCATTCTATCTTTCTTCATCTTTTTTATCTTCACCAAATCTACTACTCCTTCACATAATTACTCCGATGCCCTTACTAAATCCTTACTTTACTTCGAAGCACAACGATCTGGTCGTCTTCCGTACAACCAACGTGTCACGTGGCGCGACAATTCCGGTCTCACCGACGGCCTTGATCAAGGCGTATGTCATTTTGATTATCATATAATTAAAGTGGTGCCATTATCACATTTTGATTTATTAGGATAATAATTACAGGTTGATTTGGTGGGAGGATATTACGATGCAGGAGACCACGTGAAGTTCGGTTTACCAATGGCATACACGGTCACAATGCTGTCGTGGAGTATAATCGAATACGGCGACTACATTGCACGTGCCGGGGAGTTGGAACACGCGATTGAGGCCATAAAATGGGGAACTGATTATTTCATTAAAGCTCATACTAGTCCTAATGTGTTATGGGCTGAGGTATATTTTACTTGAATTTTGTAATGTAAATTAGTTTGTTATTTTTACTGAGTAGTTAATTTTGTTTAAATTTATTTATTGGTTTTTCAGTAGTGACTGATAATGTGACAGGTGGGTGACGGTGATACGGATCACTACTGTTGGCAAAGACCTGAGGATATGACGACATCGAGACAAGCTTATAAGATTGATGAGAATAATCCGGGTTCAGATCTTGCTGGAGAGACTGCGGCTGCCATGGCCGCAGCCTCTATTGTGTTTAAGAAAACGAACCCGCATTATTCTCATTTGTTACTACACCATGCTCAACAGGTATTTACTTAAAGTACCAATGATAATAATGATATAATTTTTATAATCATAATTATAATTATAATTATCATTCGATCAGAACTTTATTCAAGTTCTTATAGTTATATTAAATAGTAACACATTAGTATGTACTAAAAAATTATCATTACTAACATAGTATATATGAATGTAAACTGCGGTATATGATAATTTTGCATATCGTTTGTTTATAAACTATCATAATATGTTTTTTCTTTGTAGTTATTCGAATTTGGGGACAAATACAGGGGAAAATACGACGAAAGCGTTGGAGTGGTAAAGAATTACTACACATCAGTGAGCGGGTACAAAGATGAACTACTATGGGCCGCGATGTGGTTGTATAAAGCAACGGAGAACCAAGGTTACTTGAGTTATGTGATCGATAATGCTGATTTACTAGGCGGCATTGGGTGGTCCATAACCGAATTCAGTTGGGATGTTAAATATGCCGGTATTCAAGTGCTTGCATCTCAGGTATGTCTACAATTAAGTCGCTCGTAGATGAACATCAGACGTAGCGATAATATGTGTTAGATCTCCATAGGTTCAAGTTTAAGGGTGTATATGTTCGCTAAAAAAAACGTGTTTGAGTTGTGTGAGATTTTTTTAAAAAAGGACAACAAACGTCACTTCGTTTGATATCATACATCATACATCGGAGTACATAAAATATATACTAACTTGTACGAGGCGTAGTAAGTGTGGAAATTTTTGTTGCCGGGTTCGTTATTTAAAAATTTAAAAGTATGATTATAAATGTCTTTTTCATTTCAATTCTTTAGTTACATTATTTAATTTTTTTATTTTTGATAACGAGTAACCCTCTATGAACGATCACATTGACTCTTCATAGCAGGTAAATCTCGAACATTGAGAACCCCAACGTCACCCTGATGTCAGGTCAGGTAAAACATCTGACATTGTAAATCCCTAATTAAGCTCAAAGGGACATTGCCAAGGATTAAACCAGTGACCTACATTTTTACTAAAGTTCTAGTGACCACTTAGCAAAACCAAAGTGGTTTATTTATCTCTCCCTTCAATGGTTGTAGAAACCCTATTTTAAAATGTTTGTTTTTTAAATTTATGGTTTTTTTTTACTTATTTTAACAAAAAAGATAAAGAGCATTTATTAATTTGAAGTGACTTTTGAATAGGATTCTATGCATTCATAAAAAAGGACATATTTATGTGTATTCATAATGAGATTGAATCTTTCTGAGATATGATGTGGTAATAATACAACCAAGTGAAAAATGATTACTTTTTTTATTGGTTAATTGGAATCGGGTTATGACTTATGACTTATGGGTGCTTTTTTGTTTAGTACTTTTGACTTTTTTGAGTTATTAAACCGCGCGATAAAATGGAGGAAATACGGGAATGTCTTATTGCAAAAAGGTAGTGACTTATGAAAGTATATTTTTATAAGTTTATTAAAACTGTGCATTATATTTGTACAATTTAACCTAAATATAAATATATATAAAAAGTTAGTAATAATATTATCTCCCAATTTCAAGTAGAAATTTCTGGGGGTCATATTTAAGGCACATGGGGATGGGGGTGATGCTTTTTAGCTTCACCACATCTCTTTATGCTAGTCCTATCTACCCACTACTATTTTACATTTTCACGCAACTTTTTCATCATTACCATTTGACAGCATAAATGGCGTACGATGATGATATAGGTGAAATATGCCAATATATGCTTAACATTAGAATTATATATATATATATATATATATATATATATATATATATATATATATATATATATATATATATATATATATATATGGGCAGGATCAATGGGAAAGTAACCAATCGGGGGAAGCGGGGGAAGCAAAAAAATATTTTTTTTTTCATTTTTTTTGGAATTTTTTTTTCCGGCATCAAGATCACACGAAAATATGAACATTTAGAAGAGACACTTCGTGATGAATGTTATTATTTAGGCGGGAAAACGATCGACAAAAATAACATTCAAGATAATATTGTTCGTGAAGAATATGAACTTTTTTTTTTCTTTTTTTTTTTCATGTTTTGTGAAGTAAAATTTAGCCCGATTTAGGGTTTAGGGTTTGGTGTTTTGGGTTTATTCCATAAACCCAAAACACCAAACCCTAATCCCTAAACTCTAAACCGTTCGTGTTAAAAACTCAATCTAAATCCTAAATCTAAACTCTAAATTTAAACCCTAAACCCTAAATTTTTAAATCCTAATATCTAAACCCTAATATCTAAACCCCAATAGCTAAAACCTCAACATACGCTCGAAAAACACGATAATTGTTATATATTACTTCTTCGAGCGTTTTCCTGCCAAAATAAAAAAATTTATCACAAAGTGTCTCTACTAAATGTTCATATTTTCATCACATCTATAATGTTCGTGTACAAAGTTTTTTCAAAAAACGAAAAAAAAAAAAAGTTTTTTCTGCCCCCCGCATCCCCCGATTGGTTACTTCCCTCTTGATCCTACCACTATATATATATATATATATATATATATATATATATATATATATATATATATATATATATATATATATAAAATATAATGATCCCTCAACTTTTTGTAGCATACCCTCGTACTCCGTTTTATTAAACTATTTAAAATTTGAGAGTTGGGATCACAAATTTAAATTATGTGCCTCCCAAATGTGGCTTATGGGGTCTTGGTTCTTAAATTAAAGTCGATTAATTTTTGGAGCAAAATCTTATACTACTAAATTTGATTGAAGTAGAATTGTGGGTCCTTACACAGACAAACCCATATGTTATGCATTCTTTCAGGGAATTATTGCTTACATTTATTTTCCTCCATTATAGGAATATATGATTGATTTTTCATCTTGCAAAAAGATACATTATACAACTATTATTATATTTATATTTAAATTTAATTAATTTAATTTATTAGTATTTATATTTATACTTTTGATATATTGCTAACATTTTTCACTTCCACATCTTTATTGTGTAGTTGTTGGCCGACGAAAAGCACACGAAGCACAAGGATATACTAGAACAGTACAAATCGAAAGGGGAGTACTACATTTGTTCATGCCTAAACAAAAACAACGGGACCAAAAATAATGTCCGTTTTACCCCCGGTGGCCTCATATACATTAGACAATGGAACAACATGCAATATGTTTCTTCAGGGGCATTTTTGACAATGTTGTACTCAGATTTACTCCAAAAATGGAAACGAAAATCGCTCCATTGCCATGAAAAAGAAGTAACTCCACAAGAGCTTCTTGAATTTTCAAAATCTCAAGTGGATTATATTTTGGGCTCTAATCCGTTAAACATGAGCTATCTGGTGGGCTTTGGCCCAAAGTTCCCAACTAGGGTACATCATAGAGGTGCATCAATTGTGTCCTATAAAGAGAACAAAGGGTTCATTGGGTGCACTCAGGGTTATGACAATTGGTATGGGTCTAGTGACCCGAACCCAAATGTTGTCGTCGGGGCTTTGGTTGGTGGGCCCAATCATAATGACCAGTTCAACGATAAAAGAGGGAACTACATGCAAACAGAAGCATGTACGTATAATACCGCACCACTTGTTGGCATTTTTGCAAAACTTGATTATTTGAAGAATGAGAATGAGGTTTTACATTTCTCCTATTAAGTAAAAACTTATAGATGAATCAAGAATAGTTTTGTTAATAGTATGAGTTTTGTTAGTGGGCTAGTGGCTTAAGTTTTAAAGGCAGCCCAAATTTCTCATTTCTATACGAAGTTTCTATATTATATGTATATGTATTAAACTAATTATATTGGGAAGACATTTCGTGCACTTAAATGTATAGGTACTTTCGTGCTGTTAGCAATAAATGATACTCCCTAAATAGTACTTTTTTAGACCACCTGCAGTGGCGATGGACGTTTTTAAGGGTTGTAAGAAGGTTGTGGATTGTGAGAAAATTGTGAAAAAATAGGTGTTATGAAAAGAGTTGTGCAAAAGTTTTTGAATGATGTGTCAATGTAGATTCCGCCTAAAAATTTATTTTTTTGCAAGAAAACTCACACAGGCGGACATGAATTTTTCCACGAATATGTAGACATATTTTCTACAGTCTCCTTCTACACTCTATTCATAATCTCGTAATTAGCGGGTACTTTGACACGATTAAGCAGTAAGTTTTTTTTATCAAAGGGCTAAAAGGAAAAAAATTATAGGAAAAAAGGGTGTCGCTTCCACTATTATCGTTTCGCACTTGTGCTTGTGCTCGTTCTCGCTCCACAAACGCTCTCAAACACCCCTTAGAACGCTTTACTAGGGCGTTATGACGTTAACACTTCATATGAAGGCGTTGTGTTACGGAGATTATTCTGATTTTTATTGTCAGGGTTATACCTAATCGGTACAACAAAAAGGTCCAATATACACGCATATTTATGAATTTGAATTTGTACACGCTTGAAAGCATGTGAATATATCAAGTTCACGCTTGGGTATTGCCTGTAGATTTTAGGCGTAACAAATTTCATTGAACGTACATGCTTTTTGTAAGATAGTAAAACCCCTCAATATTAATATTATTGATAACATTTGACATTATGTATAAATTACATAGAACCCTAAACCTAATTTAAACTAATGAACCAAGCTCATTACACAAGATATAAAATCCATTGAGCAATGTGCCCAAAAAAAAAAAAATCTAATCCCAAGGGAGTTGTACTGATGTGTGTGTTTTCCTCCAATGGGATCAAATTTAGCAACAGTGCTTGTATTACATACGGAGTAAATACGAATGGACCTTGTGCATTTACTCAATGACCACGCAAGCAAAGTTAGAGTTAAAATGCACATGACTTTTATTTCTATATATACTAATAGACAAGACACTGTTTCACTATCCACCAATAGTAACCAGGGGTATTTTCGTCATTTCACCTTTTTCCCCCTCAACGATAAAATAAGCAACCTTCGTAAAAGAACCAACCCTTCAATGTTACCAAAAGATGTCGAAAAAAATTCTTTTTTACAAAAAAAACAACTAACTTTTTTTTTTCCTTCTCTCTTTTCTTCCTCAACGATAAAAGAGGCAACTTTCATAAACTGAACAACCCTTCAATGCTACCAAAAGATGTCGAAAAACATTATTTTTTACAAAGTAGATCAACTAACTTAAAACAAAACAAAAAAAAAAAAAAAAAAAAAAAAAAACGCTAAAAGAAGCAACTTTCACAAAAGGAACAACCTTCAATGTTAGATGTCGAAAAAAATTCTTTTTTACAAAATAGATCAAGACTTTTTTTAACTCGCATTCCAAACGGAGCCCCCGGCGCGAAGCGAGGGCTCCACAACTAGTTTGGTCTATTGTAGCACAATCGGGAGGTGCATAGCTGTATGTCATTCATCAGTAGCTAAAACACGTCGTTTTGCCTACATTATATAAACAAAACACCCGTTAGAAACAAATGGTATTCAGTGACATAACTAAAACGTCAAATGCAATGTGTAAAGAATTCAACACATAATTGCCAAATGCTTAAACTTATTTTTTTTTATTAAAATAGCCATTAGCAGTCAACATATAAAGTGGCTATCAAGCTAAAGTTTGAGAAATAGTTGAATTCTTTTATTAAAATAGCCATACACAGCCAACAGATAAAGTGGCAATCAGGATAAAGTTTGAGACCCAGTTGATTATAATCCATTACAAATACGCTGGGAAAGCTAAAGCCAAAAAGTTGAATGGCAACAATGAACACCTAGAGTACTACTTTGCAATCAAGTAACTATTTTTACCTTTTTGAGGCAGCATTAAAGCAATTTTATCTTTAAACTGTATATGTATGAAAGTCAAATAAGCCGCACTATGGTACACTTCACAAATAACATGTAACACGTAACACATCAAAAGTGGGTAAAACCTGTAGAACGGGTTGGTATATAGATGCTGCTAGGTATATCCCCTACTCTATCAGGAGGGAAGCTGAACCGTAATCTTCTTGAACATTTTGAACTTTTCTATTCCCTCCTTGGCGCATTAAATCTGCATTTTATATAAGATTAATTACAATATAATATAACAATACAACTTTCATAATCATATATAAGCGTACATTGATTATTTGTAAGCTACAAATTTTGAAGCAAAAAGTTGTCGGTCAAACTAATCCAACTTTCCTGGAACTAAAACCTACAGTATATGTTGTGACCCAAGAACCCATTTCATGACCCACCTATGTTTCCACCTCTAAACAGGAGACAAATACAAGTAAGTTTAATAATTAAAAATAATTAAGATATTAATAATTTTTTTAAAACTGCAATAACAAATGCACCTTTATCGTACCCAAAAACTTATAATGGCAATCCCATTAAATTTTTCATTCTCAGGAAAGTTAAGACAATCTATTTCAGTGAAGCTTCCACAATCTTCAAATATTTTACAGTCTCTCCACCATGGCCAATAACTACATCAACCTATAACAGATATAATGGAGATATAAGTTAGTAATTGTCCGAAGTAATAGACTAATATGACAAGAATGACTAAATAAACCTTATCATTTTGAACTTGTATGTGAAATTGCTCGCCAAGCCCTGAAAAGTTGAAAGAAAACTGATATAATCTCACATTGACTAGAGAACAAACTAGTTAGTGCCTTATAAGGGTGGGTGTCCCCTCCTCCTTCAAGCTGGCTTTTGGGAGTGAGTTCTACACTTTCCCTTGTGAGGTTGATGCATGCCTAGCGTGGGATAGACTTGTATCATTGGTGCTTTCATTGAGAGATCCCATCTTTCGAGATCCCAACACCTAGGAGTGGTGGCCTATGGAGTGGTGGCTTGGACCGAAAGAAAGGGTGCCAACCGTGACCAACGAGGACGTTGGATCTTTAAAGGGTGGGGTATTGATATAATCTCACATTGACTAAAGAACAAACTAGTTAGTGCCTTATAAGGGTGGGTGTCCCCTCCTCCTTCAAGCTCGCTTTTGGGAGTGAGTTCAACACTTTTCCTTGTGAGGTTGATGCATGCCTAGCGTGGGATAGGCTTGTATCATTTGGTCGACCTGCCGGATTAAGAAACAACCTTTTTGAGCAGTTTAGACTCAAAAGAAAGTGAGATTAAGAACAGAAGCTATTTGGGGCAATTTTCTCATATCCATTAAACTCAAAAATGCATACAATTTATAATAAAATGCAACAAAGGAAAGCTGGAAAATTAAACGTGCACTAGCCTAAGAATCTGGAAATGTGATGCCTACATGGACGTGAAGAAGCATGATACTCTACCATTATTCACTAACTGCATAAACTAACTTAGAATAATTCCATTTGACTTCTTCATAATTCCCACGTTCACAATTTGCAAGCAAACTGGGCTTCATAACTTGGGCCGTTAATCAAGTAGTCGGGCTGGAGTAATCTTGGTACGTTTGGGCCTGCTTGTTATAAGACTTGTATCACTTGGGCTGGTAGATGTAGGCTGAACTAGTCCATTATCATTACCCTCCGGTGCAACAACAACCTTGTCCTCAAGGTTGGAATTAGACTTAATTTGAAAGGCAGGAAATAGCTTGATGAAATCTGAACGTGTTTCCCATGTTGCCTCATTAACATCGCATCCTTTCCACGCAACCAGTATTTGAGGAACACCATTATGAACCCGGGTGTCAAGAATCTCGTCCGGAGCAAGGACTGGTAGATCCTCATGTATCAATGGAGGAAGCGGCGCCCGATGAGCATGTGGATCACCCTTACACGAACGTAGCAAGGAAACATGAAAAACTGGGTGAATGCGACTATCCGGTGGCAAAGCGAGTCAATAAGCAACAACACCAATGCGAGCAGTAACTTGAAAGGGGCTAAAATATCGCTTAGCTAGCTTAGGAGAAGAGCATGTAACAACCGAGACCTGACGATAAATACGAAGGCGTACATAAACCCAATCGCCAATTTAAATGAAATATGTTGCCAGTGTCGATTTGCTTGATCAGTCATCCTTTGGAGAGTAACCTTTAATATCGCCTTAAGTTGATGAATGAGTTGTTGGTGAGTTTGCAAAGTAGTATCAATAGAAGCCATTGGTGAAGAGCCAGCCAAGTAAGAAGGTACAGTAGGAGGTAAACGACCATATAATGCTTGAAATGGCGACATACCGATCGCACTATGATGATTCGTATTATACCAATATTCAGCGAGGTAAAGATAACGGTGCCATATGCGTGGTTCATCACTAGCAAAGCAGCGGAGATACGATTCTAAGCAGCGGTTAACGACTTCACTTTGGCCATCGGTTTGTGGATGGTAAGCACTGGAGTGGCGGAGGGTGATACCGAGTTGTTTAAACAATTCTTGCCAGAAGCGACTAAGAAAAAGAGGATCACGATCCGAGAAAATTGATTTTGGAAACCCATGGAGTCGATATACTAAGTGTAAAAATGTGGTGGCAAGAGTGACGGCAGAATAGTTAGGGGCAAGCGCGATAAAGCGTGCACTTTTGGACAAACGATCAACGATGACCCAAATCGTGGGTTTGCCAGCCGATGGTAATGAAGTCCATTGTAATATCTTGCCAAACATGATTGGGAACCGGAAGTGGTTGAAGCAGCCCATATGGTTTATGTGTGGGATATTTAACTTGCTGACACACATGACAGTCTTGAACGAATTTGGAACTAAAGCCCGCATGTTGGGCCAATAAAAAGAGGCTGCAAGTCTGTAAAGAGTGGGTTAAAAACCTGAATGTCTGGCTACTGGAGTAACATGAAACTCAGAAATAATTCGGGTACGAAGGTCAGAAACGGCCGGAATAAATATGCGCCCCTGATGATAAACTAGACCACCATAAAGTCGATACTGAGAATTTCCTTGTTGGAAGCAAGAAAGCGAATGCCTTCAGGATCTGTAGAATAAAATTCTTTCACCTCATCAAGCCATGGGAAAGTTGGAACAGATATAGCAAGACATGTAGGCTCATGTACTCGACTCAATGCATCAGCAACATTATTATCAAATCCGGGCTTGTAGTGGATGTTTAAATCATACCCGAGTAACTTGCTAACCCACTTACGTTGATCCGGTGTTTGAATCACCTGAGACAAAAGGTGTCGAAGACTATGTCGATCTGTAAAGATACGGAATTTGCGACCAAGTAAATACTGACGAAATTTACGGACTGATTCCGTCACAGCATATAATTCCCCAATGTAGGTAGAAGAAGCTTGCATACGAGGCCCCATCTTTTTACTAAAGAATGCGATAGGATGATCAGCTTGAGAGAGAACAGCACCTGTACCAGTACCGGATGCATCTGTTGTAAGATCAAACGGCTTGGAAAAGTCAGGTAAGGCAAGCGTCGGTAGTGCCGACATAGCTGTTTTAAGTGCCTCAAAAGCTTCCTGAGAACGATCGGTCCAAACAAAAGCTTTTTTCTGCAAAAGATCAGTCAGAGGAGAAGCAATAGAGGCATACTGACTAACAAACCGGCGGTAGTAACCGGTGAGGCCTAAAAATCCCCGGATTTTAGAAACTGTAGTTGGGGTGGGCCAATCGCGTATTGCCCGAATCTTGTCTTCATCCACAAATACACCCTTACTCGAGATGATGTGACCTAAGTAATGAACTTTCTCTTCGACAAAAACACATTTGGAAAGTTTTGCATAAAACTGATGGTGCAAAAGTGTTTCAAAAACTGACCTCACGTGTTGAATATGGGCTTCACGTGTGGGACTATAAATCAAGATGTCATCGAAAAAGACGAGGAAAAATTGATGAAGGCGGTCCTGAAACAAATCATTCATTGCTGACTGGAATGTGGAAGGGGCATCGGAGAGCCCAAAGGGCATTACGAGAAATTTGTAATGGCCATCAATCGTGCGAAAGGCAGACTTGTGGGTATCTGGAGGTGACATCCTGATTTGATGATAACCGGAGCGTAAGTCAATCTTGGAGAAAAACTTGGAGCCGTGCAACTCATCAAGCAACTCATCTACTGTTGGAATGGGAAATCGGTCACGAACCGTGACAGCGTTAAGCGCTCGATAATCTACGCAAAAGCGCCACGTACCATCTTTCTTGCGTACAAGTAATACTGGGGACGAGTATAGACTAGTACTCGGCTTGATAATCCCATCCTGTAGCATTTCTGAAATGAGAGAGCTCATTATTTCTTTTTGAAAATGAGGATAGCGGTATGGACGGACATTAACAGGTGGTGTGTTAGGGAGTAAGGTAATATGATGGTCATGTGTGACAGCAGGGGGTAAACCTGAAGGTTTAGTGAAGATGGAGTTAAACTGATTGAGTAAGGTGGAAACATATGGTGCGAATGGTGGTGTAGTGGTTGTGGTTTCGGGTATGGGGTCAAAGATGATGGCGAAATATTCGGCTACGGAGTGTGTGTGAAAGAGGTGACATATGCTAGGAAGGGAGGTAGGGTGGGCTCCTGGTTCACCAGAGAGTGTAACGGGGGTGTTTTGGTGAGTAAAGGTGATCCGAGGGACAGAAAAATCAGCAGTTAGAGGACCGAGTGAGCTTAGCCATGCCATTCCTAAGACGACGTCGGCACCCTCGATTGGAAAAATGAACGGGGAGATGGTGAAGACTGTATTGGCGAGATTTAGATCAATATTTGGTACTTAGCCTAAGCAATGAATGAAGTTTCCATTGCCTACCATAACTGGAAAGGAAGGTGCGATGTTGGTCGGTAATTGCAGGAAAGTGGGTATGCGTGGTTGAATAATGTTGTGTGTTGAACCAGAATCAACCAGGACCATAACCGAATGGCCTTTTATCTGACCCGTAACACGAAGGGATCTGGGGGAAAGTGTGCCATGGAGTGCTGCCGGAGAAAGTGCTAAAAATTGGGTGAGTGGTGGTACATCAGAAGAAGCGGGTGGTGGTTGTTCGGTGACAGGGGATTCTAGAGTGTCTGGTAAACGTTCAATCTCAATGGTGGATGGGAGTGGTTCAGAAGTTTCTAAAAACAGGAATTGGGGTGGGTTACAACGGTGACCAGGTTGAAATTTTTGGGCCAGTGGAAACAAAGACCTTGGGATCGTCGGGCCTGAATTTCTGCAGGGGTTAAATGGCGGAGAGGTAAGGTTGTGGGAGTTTTGGTGTTCGACGCAGCTGGGCTAGGGAGTATTGGAGTGGTTGCTGGTGTGGGGGAAGTGATGGTTTTGGGGGTATATGAACGTGTAAAAGGGGTAAAACAACTAGCTGCTATATTGTCTTCAATAAGTTTGGCTAAACCGTAGGCTTGGTGGAGTGTTGAAGGGTTATGAGTTGCGATTTCTCTCTGAATTTCAGGTTTAAGCCCGAAGATGAAGCAATTGAGTAATGCGGTGTGGGATAAACCGGTAACACAGTTAGAAATACGTTTGAATTCAGCTTGATATGAGGCAACTGAGCCTGTTTGGGTCAACTTGAACAAGGTGGCTTGGTGGTTTTAAACGAAGATGGACCGAAATGGAGTTTGAGAGCGCGTGTAAATTGTGGCCAATCTCCGAGAAGATTGTTGTTATGTAGGTACTTGTACCAAGTAAGAGCTTCGCCTTGAAAGTGGAAGGAGGCGAGTACAATTCGTTGGTCAAGCGGAATGCGGTAAAAGGTGAAGTATTGGTTCGCTTGGAATAGCCAGTCTAAGGGAGCAGAACCGTTGAAGGAAGGGAGATGAATTTTGGGAGATTTAAGTGTGGGATGTGGTTCGTTAGTGATAAGTGGTGGTTTTGTGTGTGAGGTGGAGACGGTGTTGGAAGGTGGCGGGTCAGTTGTGTTGAGAGGGTGGTGAGGATTGTGTTGGTGTTAGCTGCTTGTGTGGTGAGGACGGAAGAGAGTGATTCAAGGATTTGAGCAGTATGTGCGTTTTGTTTATTGACGGATTCGAGGAATTGGTTCGCGTTTGTGGATTGGTGAGAGATGGTTTCGAGTGAGGTGGTATTGGCAGTAGAGGAGGCGCGCAGTTTGGTGAGACTCTCGTTGATGTTGGCGAGAGTTTCTTCGAGGGATTGGGCGGATGGAGCTGGACGAGGAGGCATGGTAACGACAATGATAGCACCAAATGAAACAACCTTTTTGAGCAGGTTAGACTCCAAAGAAAGTGAGATTAAGAACAGAAGCTATTTGGGGCAATTTTCTCATATCCATTAAACTCAAAAATGCATACAATTTATACTAAAATGCAACAAAGGAAAGATGGAAAATTAAACGTGCACTAACCTAAGAATCTGGAAACGTGATGCCTACATGGACGTGGAGAAGCATGATACTCTCCCATTATTCGCTAACTGCATAAACCAACTTAGAATAATTCCATTTGACTTCTTCATAATTGCCACGTTCACAATTTGCAAGCAAACTGGCCTTCATAACTTGGGCCGTTAATCAAGTAGTCGGACTGGAGTAATGTTGGTACGTTTGGGCCTGCTTGTTATAAGACTTGTATCACTTGGGCTGGTAGAGGTAGGCTGAACTAGTCCATTATCAAAAACCCACTACATAATAGTTACTTAGCTTTAAAGTCATAACTTAAGACATTTATTCAAAAAACTACGGATCAGAAACCAGACAAATATCCCTCAGGCATGCCAGACAAATACATATAGGGTTCGTAACCTCTAAAGATATTGCTTAAATTCGTATATGTTGCAACAAATAAAGTCATTAAAGTAGTTGAAGACCAAGTCATGAATAACAAAATATGGATCTCGTTCCAGCGTACTATAATGCTAAAAAACCTGAGTTTATTAGGCTACACAATGTATGTATTTAGGTATGTATGCATGTACAATTGACATGAATAGGGAGAATAAGCAAAGTGAAAGTAAAACAGATAGGAATATCTGCAATAGACAATATTGGTGGAATACTTGGTAGCTTTTCTCCACATGTATATTGGTGGACTTTCAAAAAGATTAATATACCGTAATATATCTATTTATATTTGATTGACATTTTGATTTTTAGCTTTAAATGGTGGACTTTTATACAAGTTGTTGCACCAAATTTGGTTCATTTGTTCTTTGTAACGTTCGCTCAGTTTAAAAGGATGGAGAATACAAGCATTGATGATGTTCACCACAACAACATAATTTCAGCTAATGTTTATGTTCAAATGAGATTTGATGTTCTAAAAGATCGATTTTATTTACTAAAGAAATATAATAGACATGACTTTATTTTATAAAATTCGATCAGGCATTTTATCAAATATCTGGCACATATATCATATTGTTTTATTTATTCACAGCAGCTACAAATTGTAAAACTCATTAGAAATCTGAATTAGTGGAAAGCTAAACCAGGGTCTAATCAATCCTGCATCTCAGTTACATAATCACATAAATCGAAAAGAAAAAAAAATACATAATTTCACAACAAAGACAAACCTTGGCGAATTTTGTTTGGCCATTATTCATTAACAACCACAATTGTGTTATCAAGTGAACAATTATCATCGATGTAAACTGATTTTTTCTTTCTTTTTCGATCTGGTGTCAGTTTTGTTGAATTAGTGTTCATCTTCAATGATCGTAAGCATATTGATGAACTTTGCAGCACAACAATGGAGTGGAATTGATTATTGTTCATCTTCAATGATCGTAAGTATATTGATGAACTTTGCCATAAACCTTGGTAACGGTTAAAATTTCTGACGAAACGTGAGTTTGATTAGTGTCGACGATTTTGTGGGAAAGTTGGGTTTTATTTCTCTGGAAGTAGTGAATGAAGTTCATGGTCCCTGATTTTGATTTTCTATCACGTGTGTTTTTTTGTATATGAGGGGTAATCTAGTATTTTTTCGTATTTTTTTTTATCGTAATGTTATTGATTATGATGTCATGATGATGAGATGACAATTGAGTGGTTAAGACTTGAGATCTATTGATGTATTGATGGTTAACTAATGAATAGATGTTTTTGACGGGGCCATCTGATGATGAAGTCGACGACGATGAAAAAGAGGTTCTTAGTTTTTGCTTGAAAACCAATTAAAGTAAGTAGCAAAATCTTAATTCTTAAGAATAATCTTAAAGAAAAGAAGGAATCAAGGAATTTTTTTTGAGGTTATGTCCGATAGTAGGGAACGCCCGAGTAAACAAGCCATGAAAATCGCCACGTAGAACTCTAGGGGCCTCGGGAATAAAGATAAGGAAAGACGAGTTGGTTGATGATTTACTTCTCCATTGCTCATGGTTTAATAGTTTATGGATAGCGCTATGTAATTGGTGGAATGAATGTATGTTAGGTAATATCATCGTTATTATTGGTTCTCAAAGGATTGGTGTAATGGTATGAGGATAATGGTGGTAAGGATAAAAAGTTGTAAGGTGTTCCCTGTTCGGGTTACCCGGGAAGGGCGAGTAATCCGACCCTATACTATAGTGTACGCAGCCCATCAGGAATACTCCCTGGCTGTTTCTAACCCTTCCCTGGCCACCCCAAGAATTGAACCTGAGACCTCTTGCAAGGATCTCAGGGCCCCAACCACTTGAGCCCCAACCAATGGTGGTAAGGATGTGGATATTAATAGGTCCGGCTTCGATATGGTATATTTGGATCGCTAGAAACGAGTTGGTGTTTAATGGGCGATATATTTGTTGGGCGGCTACCGTGGAGTGGATTAATGTCAAGGTGTTTGATATTGCTCAAAATATACATATTTATCTTCGCAATTTCTCCCTACTTTCGTGGTATTTCGACACGGGTTGTGTGATGACCCGGAAAATTTCGACTTATTTACACCAATTCTCTATACGATTTAATATTTTGACACGTTAAGCAAAGTCTGATAGATTGAGTCTCAAAATTTTTGAACTGTTTAATATATTCATGTAACAACCCAAACCAAATCGCAATTGAACCAGCTTGAAATATAACAAAAAAAAAAAATTTTGTTTGTTCAGCTACTGGCGCGGCGCGCCAAACTGGTCTGTCCCAAAAGGCTTGAAATGCGAAAAAGATTGGCCACTTCCCGACATAATTAGACAAAACACTTTTAAAAACATATTCAAATATGTAAAACTAACACATTCCATTAATAAAAATGAGTTTTACGAAACGGGGCCCACATCGGCCGTTTTACGAGTTTAATACAAAATATGAGTTTCGACCATCAAAAGTTTAAGTACCAAACTACACTACGAGCATGGTGTTTGGGATTAAACTACCCAAGTCTCGGTCAAACTCCAAAAGCTAATATCTCCCAAAGCGTTCCCTAACAACAACGGGATCTTTAATCCAAGATGATGCCCTTACCCTTGTCCACAACCGAACCTATAAAAAGGTAAACAACGAGAGGGTAAGCTAACGCTTAGTGAATGCAATAATTATACACATACATATATAATATACCTACTTGCAATCACTTACTCAAATACCGCATACATGCTAGCAACACAATTAGCTTATAAACTCGAATACAAGCTAGAAATCTCCAATACCACAAGCTAGCATAGCAACACATATAAATATAACTCGAATAATATAATATGCTTACACTTACAACACAATAACCATGGTTAACCAATCGTACAAGGGAATGGCGCCCACGAAAGGCCATCGGAGTTCACAACATCCATTAGCATACTTAGCACGTCGTATCACTAACCCCCGGGTGGCATCTTAACACCTCGATACTTCACCCTCGGGTGGCGTCTTAACACCTCGACACTTCACCCTTTATTATTTTACGGAGTGGTGTCTTAACACCTCGACACTAGACCCCTAGGTGGCATCTTAACACTTCGATGCTTCACCCCGAGTGGCATCTTAACACCTCGATGATTCACTCATCACGTGAAACGTGGTGTCTTAGCACCTCGACACTACACATTTCACGCTACAACAAATAGATACATTATATACCTACACATATAATTATTCCACTCACCTTACGCCTTTGGTGAATCGATAAACCAAGCTTGAAACTTCAAGGTAACGCACCTTTTACAAAGTACATATAATCATTCATTTATTCAAGTTGGTCAAACTCACACACTCACCATTACTAGGTCATTTTGACCCATTTGGACACTTAACCCTAAAATTGGGTCAACTCACACCAAAACCCTAATATTAGCCAAGATAGGTTTAAAACACATTTCAACACAAGGTTTATGCATTATTCACAAACATTAACTAACTTAGGTCCATTTTGACCCATTTGACCAATTTAAAGTCAACACACCCATTTTGGGTCATTCACTAACCCACACAACACCCATTTACATAAATATTGGTGTGCTAGCAATTTACTAACTAATTAAGTTCATAAACATCAATTTAACACTTTAAAAACCCTAGTTAGTCACCTTTGGGTCTACATGACCCAATTCCACCCAAAAACCCCTAATTCACTAACAAATGAGTTTTATGTGCAACACTGCCCAAACCCTAACCCTTAATACAATTAAACAAGGAAGTTAAGATTAGAGCATACCACTACTACCAAAACGAAGCTAGAGGGTAGATGAACAACTTTAAAGCTTGCACTTAGACCTGATTCAACCTTCTTCTTCCTTATTTTGAGCTCTCTCACTCTAGAAAAACCCTCTCTCTCTAAAATTGAATGGACGAGGTTGATGTAGGTGGAAATGGAGTTAATGAGGCCCCAACAACTGGTTTAGGGCCTTAAAGTCGGACCCCATGTGATTTTACCAATTTACCCCCAAAATATCTAATTTTAAAAGGAAGTGAGCTGTCACAGCATATCGGCGCGGCGCGCCAGTCGCCCAGTCCAGATTCTGCCTTTTATTTAAAATATGAAACGAACACCCACTCAACCCATACCGTATTTACACATATGTACGATGAAATAATAGGGTCTTACAACTCTCCCCCACTTATTCGGATTGCGTCCTCGCAATCCAAGCCGCATGACAAGAGGGAAGATAAACCAACACGAACTCTTCGGGCTCTCAAGTAAACTCGGAACCTTTACTACGATGCCATTGAACTTTAAAGGTCCTAACCTCTTTATGTCTCAAGCTTTTGACCTTCTCATCGAGTATGGAAATCGGTTCCTCAATATACTCTAACTTATTATTTAGCTCAATCTCGTCTAATGGTACCCAAGATGAATCATCCGCGAGACACTTACGGAGATGGGAAACATGAAATGTATTATGGATCCCCGCAAGCTCTTCGGGTAATTCCAAACGATACGCGACTTCACCAACCCGAGCTAAAACCTTAAATGGTCCAATAAACCGAGGAGCTAACTTTCCCCGTTTTCGAAATCGAATAATACCCTTCCATGGCGAAACCTTAAGCATCACCACGTCACCTTCTTGAAATTCGATCGTTCGTCTATGTTTGTCGGCATACGACTTTTGCCTATCTTGAGCCTTTTTCAAATGCTCACGAATCATATAAATTTTGCTATTCGTCTCTAAGACCAAATCGGTACTCCCGATTTCCTTCTGTCCCACTTCACCCCAACAAATCGGGGTTCGACACCTACGCCCATAAAGAATCTCATATGGCGGCATCCCGATAACTATTATTGTACGAGAATTCCACCAAAGGTAAGTGCTCGTCCCAACTACCACCAAAATCAATAATACACGCCCGTAACATGAAATGTCCCGTTCATATTGATTATAAACGTTCCATATTAATTGATTTCATTGCGAGGTTTTGACCTCTATATGAGACGTTTTTCAAAGACTGCATTCATTTTTAAAACAACCATAACCTTTATTTTATCAATAAAGGTTTCAAAAGCATTACGTAGATTATCAAAAAATGATAATCTAAAATATACTGTTTACACACGACCATTACATAATGGTTTACAATAGAAATATATTACATCGACATATGTTTCTTGAATGTAGTTTTTACATAATATCATACAAACATGGACTCCAAATCTTGTCCTTATTTTAGTATGCAACAGCGGAAGCTCTTAATATTCACCTGAGAATAAACATGCTTTAAGTGTCAACAAAAATGTTGGTGAGTTATAGGTTTAACCTATATATATCAAATCGTAACAATAGACCACAAGATTTCATATTTCAATATACATCCCATACATAGAGATAAAAATCATTCATATGGTGAACACCTGGTAATCGACATTAACAAGATGCATATATAAGAATATCCCCATCATTCCGGGACACCCTTCGGATATGATATAAATTTCGAAGTACTAAAGCATCCGGTACTTTGGATGGGGTTTGTTAGGCCCAATAGATCTATCTTTAGGATTCGCGTCAATTAGGGTGTCTGTTCCCTAATTCTTAGATTACCAGACTTAATAAAAAGGGGCATATTCGATTTCGATAATTCAACCATAGAATGTAGTTTCACGTACTTGTGTCTATTTTGTAAATCATTTATAAAACCTGCATGTACTCTCATCCCAAAAATATTAGATTTTAAAAGTGGGACTATAACTCACTTTCACAGATTTTTACTTCGTCGGGAAGTAAGACTTGACCACTGGTCGATTCACGAACCTATAACAAATATGTACATATATATCAAAGTATATTCAAAATATATTTACAACACTTTTAATACATTTTGATGTTTTAAGTTTATTAAGTCAGCTGTCCTCGTTAGTAACCTACAACTAGTTGTCCAACGTTAGATGTACAGAAAAAAATTGATATATATTATCTTGAATCAATCCATGACCCAGTGTATACACGTCTCAGGCTAGATCACAACTCAAAGTATATATATTTTTGGAATCAACCTCAACCCTGTATAGCTAACTCCCACATTACTGCATATAGAGTATCTATGGTTATTCCAAATAATATATACACATGGGTCGATATGATATGTCAAAACATTTGCATACGTGTCTATGGTATCCCAAGATTAAATAATATATTAGAATACATGTATAATATAATATAAGTTAGCTAGGATATGATTAATATAGATTTGTTACCAATTTTCACGTTGCTACAACAAGAAAAATTATCCAATCTTGTTTTACCCATAACTTCTTCATTTTAAATCCGTTTTGAGTGAATCAAATTGCTATGGTTTCATATTGAACTTTATTTTATGAATCTAAACAGAAAAAGTATAGGTTTATAGTCGGAAATATAAGTTACAAGTCATTTTTGTCAAGGTAGTCATTTCAGTCGAAAGAACGACGTCTAGATGACCATTTTAGAAAACATACTTCCAATTTGAGTTTAACCATAATTTTTGGATATAGTTTCATGTTCATAAGAAAAATCATTTTCCCAGAAGAGCAACTTTTAAATCAAAGTTTATCATAGTTTTTAATTAACTAACCCAAAACAGCCCGCGGTGTTACTACGACGGCATAAATCCGGTTTTACGGTGTTTTTCGTGTTTCCAGGTTTTAAATCATTAAGTTAGCATATCATATAGATATAGAACATGTGTTTAGTTGATTTTAAAAGTCAAGTTAGAAGGATTAACTTTTGTTTGCGAACAAGTTTAGAATTAACTAAACTATGTTCTAGTGATTACAAGTTTAAACCTTCGAATAAGATAGCTTTATATGTATGAATCGAATGATGTTATGAACATCATTACTACCTCAAGTTTTCTGGATAAAGCTACTGGAAATGAGAAAAATGGATCTAGCTTCAAAGGATCCTTGGATGGCTTGAAAGTTTTTGAAGCAGAATCATGACACGAAAACAGTTCAAGTAAGATTTTCACTCGAAATAAGATTGTTATAGTTATAGAAATTGAATCAAAGTTTGAATATGAGTATTACCTTGTATTAGAAAGATATCTTACTATAAATAAGAAAGATCTCTTGAGGTTGGATGATCACTCTACAAGATTGGAAGTAAGCTAGCAAACTTGGAAGTATTCTTGATTTTATGAAACTAGAACTTGTAGAATTTATGAAGAACACTTAGAACTTGAAGATAGAACTTAAGAGAGATCAATTAGATGAAGAAAATTGAAGAATGAAAGTGTTTGTAGGTGTTTTTGGTCGTTGGTGTATGGATTAGATATAAAGGATATGTAATTTTGTTTTCATGTAAATAAGTCATGAATGATTACTCATATTTTTGTAATTTTATGAGATATTTCATGCTAGTTGCCAAATGATGGTTTCCACATGTGTTAGGTGACTTACATGGGCTGCTAAAAGCTGATCATTGGAGTGTATATACCAATAGTACATACATCTAAAAGCTGTGTATTGTACGAGTACGAATACGGGTGCATACGAGTAGAATTGTTGATGAAACTGAACGAGGATGTAATTGTAAGCATTTTTGTTAAGTAGAAGTATTTTGATAAGTGTCTTGAAGTCTTTCAAAAGTTTATGAATACATATTAAAACACTACATGTATATACATTTTAACTGAGTCGTTAAGTCATCGTTAGTCGTTACATGTAAGTGTTGTTTTGAAACCTTTAAGTTAACGATTCTTGTTAAATGTTGTTAACCCAATGTTTATAATATCAAATGAGATTTTAAATTATTATATTATCATGATATTATGATGTACGAATATCTCTTAATATGATATATATACATTAAATGTCGTTACAACGATAATCGTTACATATATGTCTCGTTTCAAAATCATTAAGTTAGTAGTCTTGTTTTTACATATGTAGTTCATTATTAATATACTTAATGATATGTTTACTTATCATAATATCATGTTAACTATATATATAACCATATATATGTCATAATATAGTTTTTACAAGTTTTAACGTTCATGAATCACCGGTCAACTTGGGTGGTCAATTGTCTATATGAAACCTATTTCAATTAATCAAGTCTTAACAACTTTGATTGCTTAATATGTTGGAAACACTTAATCATGTAAATAACAATTTCATTTAATATATATATAAACATGGAAAAGTTCGGGTCACTACAGTACCTACCAGTTAAATAAATTTCGTCCCGAAATTTTAAGCAGTTGGAGGTGTTGACGTATCTTCTGGAAATAAATGCGGGTATTTATTCTTCATCTGATCTTCTCGTTCCCAGGTGAACTCAGGTCCTCTACGAGCATTCCATCGAACCTTAACAATTGGTATCTTGTTTTGCTTAAGTCTTTTAACCTCACGATCCATTATTTCGACGGGTTCTTCGATGAATTGAAGTTTTTCGTTGATTTGGATTTCATCTAACGGAATAGTGAGATCTTCTTTAGCAAAACATTTCTTCAAATTCGAGACGTGGAAAGTGTTATGTACAGCCGCGAGTTGTTGAGGTAACTCAAGTCGGTAAGCTACTGGTCCGACAAGATCAATAATCTTGAATAGTCCGATATACCTTGGATTTAATTTCCCTCGTTTACCAAATCGAACAACACCTTTCCAAGGTGAAACTTTAAGCATGACCATCTCTCCAATTTCAAATTCTATATATTTTCTTTTAATGGCAGCGTAGCTCTTTTGTCGACTTTGGGCGGTTTTCAACCGTTGTTGAATTTGGATTATCTTCTCGGTAGTTTCTTGTATTATCTCCGGATCCGTAATCTGTCTATCCCCCACTTCACTCTAACAAATTGGAGACCTGCATTTTCTACCATAAAGTGCTTCAAACGGCGCCATCTCAATGCTTGAATGGTAGCTGTTGTTGTAGGAAAATTCTGCTAACGGTAGATGTCGATCCCAACTGTTTCCGAAATCAATAACACATGCTCGTAGCATGTCTTCAAGCGTTTGTATCGTCCTTTCGCTCTGCCCATCAGTTTGTAGATGATAGGCAGTACTCATGTCTAGACGAGTTCCTAATGCTTGCTGTAATATCTGCCAGAATCTTAAAATAAATCTGCCATCCCTATCAGAGATAATAGAGATTGGTATTCCATGTCTGGAGATGACTTCTTTCAAATACAGTCGTGCTAACTTCTCCATCTTGTCATCTTCTCTTATTGGCAGGAAGTGTGCTGATTTGGTGAGACGATCAACTATTACCCAAATAGTATCAAAACCACTTGCAGTCCTTGGCAATTTAGTGATGAAATCCATGGTAATGTTTTCCCATTTCCATTCCGGGATTCGGGTTGTTGAAGTAGACCTGATGGTTTCTGATGCTCAGCTTTGACCTTAGAACACGTCAAACATTCTCCTACGTATTTAGCAACATCGGCTTTCATACCCGGCCACCAAAAATGTTTCTTGAGATCCTTGTACATCTTCCCCGTTCCAGGATGTATTGAGTATCTGGTTTTATGAGCTTCTCTAAGTACCATTTCTCTCATATCTTCAAATTTTGGTACCCAAATCCTTTCAGCCCTATACCGGGTTCCGTCTTCCCGGATATTAAGATGCTTCTCCGATCCTTTGGGTATTTCATCCTTTAAATTTCCCTCTTTTAAAACTCCTTGTTGCGCCTCCTTTATTTGAGTAGTAAGGTTATTGTGAATCATTATATTCATAGATTTTACTCGAATGGGTTCTCTGTCCTTCCTGCTCAAGGCGTCGGCTACCACATTTGCCTTCCCCGGGTGGTAACGAATCTCAAAGTCGTAATCATTCAACAATTCAATCTACCTACGCTGCCTCATATTCAGTTGTTTCTGATTAAATATGTGTTGAAGACTTTTGTGGTCGGTATATATAATACTTTTGACCCCATATAAGTAGTGCCTCCAAGTCTTTAATGCAAAAACAACCGCGCCTAATTCCAAATCATGCGTCGTATAATTTTGTTCGTGAATCTTCAATTGTCTAGATGCATAAGCAATCACCTTCGTTCGTTGCATTAATATACAACCGAGACCTTGCTTTGATGCGTCACAATAAATCACAAAATCATCATTCCCTTCAGGAAATGACAATATAGGTGCCGTAGTTAGCTGTTTCTTCAATAACTGAAACGCTTTCTCTTGTTCATCCTTCCATTCAAATTTCTTCCCTTTATGCGTTAATGCAGTCAAGGGTTTTACTATTCTGGAAAAGTCTTGGATGAACCTTCTGTAGTAACCAGCTAGTCCTAAAAACTGGCGTATGTGTTTCGGAGTTTTCGGGGTT
Organism: Rutidosis leptorrhynchoides; assembly: GCF_046630445.1. Lineage (NCBI taxonomy): Eukaryota > Viridiplantae > Streptophyta > Magnoliopsida > Asterales > Asteraceae > Rutidosis > Rutidosis leptorrhynchoides. The sequence continues at coordinate 708,631,730 of NC_092333.1, forward strand.
TCCCACTTTTCAACAGTTTCTATCTTTGCCGGATCCACCTTAATACCTTCTTTGTTCACTATGTGACCGAGGAATTGAACTTCTTCCAACCAAAATACTTCCTCAATACTTCTAACACCTTTCTCAAATGTTCACCGTGTGCTTGGTCATTCTTTGAGTAAATAAGTATGTCATTGATATTGCTAAAAATATACATATAGTTTGTCGCAATATCAATCCAAAATATTATGACTTTTATGTGTATTCGAGTAGTTTTCGGTGTGTAATTGGTTAAAATATCCAAAGCGTCGAATGAAATGCTATTATCGATTTTCAATGATATAAAGATCAAAATGAAGATAAAATGAAGATTTCTAATGAGTAAAAAAGACTACAACATCGCGCTTCAAGACTACAAACATCGCGCCTCAAGACTACAAGTTAAAACGATCGGAATCACGAAATCTGCGCGCCTGCACGAAAAAAAAATCATAACTAAATCATACGGACTCGAAAAAAGGCGAATCAGGTGTCCAGACGTCCGTAACTCACAGGACTACAACTTTTATTTGCATGTCTAGTTCTAAAAATGAAGTACACGGATTGTATAGCTCCTATACAAAATGTGTAATGTTGAAAAATGTAAAATTCAAACAAAGCAAAATGAGTTGGCCAACTTTATGGTAAATAAATAATTCTTTATGCTGGATGGAAGCTTTACAGTCTCTTTACACAACACATGGAATAAATTAGTGAAAATAAAGATCAATGAGAAAATGGGACGGTGGCTTTATGATTAAATATAATACTTTTGCAAGCCTTTGGTCCTTTACAGCAAAAAAGAGAAGTGAACACTCAATTCCACCTACTACTTCAAGAGGCATATGCTATACATACAGAGTACTACACAAATTAAAAGAAGGAGGAGACAGATAATTTAAGAGAGATAGGAGAGATATAAACATATCACAAAAAAATAATTATTCACGTCTGTTTTCATTTTTATTTTATTAAGTACTCTGTATCAATTTTATTTTCAGTTCCGAGTTCAATATTTAGGATAGTTTCAATATTAAGGGTGTATTTTTCGTGATTAAGGGTGTTATTGTACGAGTGAAAGGGTATTGTTATTGTAATTTTTCTACCGTTTGAAGTTAATGAAAGTGAAGATTTTCGTAAGTTTATTCTATTAAAATTATCGTTATCAATTTTTATCGTTATTATTATGTTTGTATGTTTTTATTTTTATGTTTACCCTAGCATAATGAGTAGCTAAATTTTCCTAGTGTTTGCTTAGATGTAGAGCCCCTAGTGAAATGGATTGTTATCATTTGTAAAAATTAAAATGTAACTTGAGTATTTTAACATTGAGCCTAATTAAAAGAACCATTATTATGTACCTAGATATTTAACTCTTGTCACTTAATTTATTAGATTCAAATAATGAAAGTTATTTTATTTATATAAATTAAGCTTCAACATTAATAATGATCTAGACGAATTTATGAATAAGTTATTAACACTAATTTAGAAATAAAGTTCGGTGGTTTGGGTAATATCAATAGTTATATAATAGTGAAATTGTAAAAAGGGAAACCGTTATGATTTGGGTATTGGCGAAAGTCAATACTAAATTAGGTCTCAATTTAAATACTTGGGGAATAGTAACTATCTAAATAAGATCCGATGAAAATTAGATTTAATTTAGCTAGTCGAAACTTTATAAATTCGAAAGAAAAATATAAAGTTTTATACTAAAACATTTTAATAGGACTTAAACTCAAAACAATCCATGGATCTAGAGGTGACACATTTAAGTAAACACTCCTATTTATTTATATTGTAAGTTGTTATTTTTACTTTTATTCATTGAGTAAATTAAATTAATATTTCTATCAGTTTCATTTACGTACTGTTAATAATTTTTATGACTTAAATAACCCTCATGCTAAAAAGATACGGGTTAGAAGACCAATATGAGGGGTTGTTAAACATTAGCACATTCAGAGAAACAAAACCCCAATATCACTCCCCAACTCAATTGGTTTAATATCAAAATTGTAACATGAAAACATGAAAAGTAATTGGTTTTATGATCGATTCAAATATAACTTGAAGATTAAAAACCAATTTTCTAATAATTAAATTTGTAATTTAGTTAATTTTATTTAAATTGTATTTTATTTTTTTGTATGATATTTATTCCTAATCCAAAACTTTTTTTTAAACTAGTTTAACATCAAAGACTATTAAAAACCATTAAACACTCCATCTCCCTGTGGAACGAATCGGATTTACCAATAAACTAAACTACGCGGATAGGACTAGTTGCCTATATATGTGTGAAATCAACCTGAATTCATTAAAATACCACATATACAATAAATCAATTCGTGTAACAAAACAACTCAAATCCGTTCAATAAATAAAGGTTGCGTTTCGAATCATCAACTTTTTGGCGCCACTGCCGGGGAGTTGGCAGTTAAATAAATAGATAATTTTTCTGATTCGTAGTAGTAGTTGGATTTGTACATAGACCGGGTTGTTGGATCACCAATTTTATTGGTCAATAGAAGGATCCTGCCCCTCTGCTGCATCTTTTGGCTATTCGAAACGTGGGCAAAATCAGAAGGAAAATCTGTTTGTTTAAGGGTTTTTATCATTGTTTTTATATTATTCGATCCTCTCGAGGAAATTCATTTCCAAGAAAGTTCAAAGTTTATGAATAAATCCTTTAGTTCTTTGTACAATTTCCCAATTGTATGATCCGTTCAGAAAATCCTAAACTTGTTAAACTTAATCCGAAACCGCAAAGAATTAATAAAGGACAAAAACAACAAAAAGAAGCAGGAAGTACTAGTAATTTTAAAACACAGAAAAACACTAAAAAAGAAACAAGTAAGTAACACTAGAAAAGCTTTTGGTTTTATGATCTCATAATAGAAATTAATGCATGAAATTACGTTCCTCCAACACTGAATTAACTCCTTCATATCCTGAACCTGAAAGGGAATTCCACGAACGCTTAAGAGCTCAAGAAGTAGAATCTCTTGCTGAGAATTTACAATCACTTTCCTTAGAATCTGACTCTGAACCAGTTATCCAACCAATCATAGAGCCATTTATTAAAGAAGAAGAAGAGATGGCGGCTACAAATCAAACGATGGAAGCATTAATGAAGGCAACAAGAACAGGTCAAAGCCACGCAATTATTCAACCCACTATGACTGACGGTTTTGAAATAAAGGGTCAATTTCTCCACATGGTGACTAATACATGTCAATTCGGTGGAGCCCCAAATGAGAATGCTAACGAGCATCTTCGAAAGTTTGTAAGCATTTGCAAGCTTTTCAAAATCAAAGATGTCACCGATGAAGTTGCATGTTTAAAAATCTTTCCATGGTCCTTAAAGGATGATGCAAGAGATTGGCTAGACTCATTACCAGAAGGTTATATTGAAGACTGGAATGATATGATGGATAAGTTTTTGTCAGAATTCTTTCCTGCTTCAAAAGCAGCAAAATTGCAAAGTGATATAAACCACTTTATGCAAAAGCCAAATGAAACTCTTTATGAAGCTTGGACCCGATTCAACAAAATGCTTAGGGTATGTCCTCAACACGGGTTGAATACATTCCAAAAGGTCCAAATATTCTATAAAGGAGTCAATGTGGTAACTAGAAAAGATATAGATGTTGCAGCCGGAGGTTCGATCATGAAGAAAACACCTGAAGACGCTCACACAATCATTGCCGATATAGCAGCCCATTCCCATAATTGGCATCAAGAGATGGAATTCTCTAGATCATCAAAGGTTGCTAGTATCGAAAGTAATGATGAAATTGCTTCTTTAAAAGTCCAAATAGCAAATCAAGCAAGGCAAATTGAGAAGGTAACCAAAGAAATGCACGCTATCAGAGTAGGGTGTGAACTGTGCCAAGGTCCCCATCTTAATAGAGATTGTGATTAAAGTACAATGGAAGAGTAAGCAAATTTCTTAGGTTACTTGCGAAAAGGTGAAATGAATTTCAATGATTTTCCAGCAATAGAAGCAAACAACCGAAAATATCCTCCTATAAACAGCAATCAAATAGGAGGACCTTCAGGTTCAAATAATAATAACTATCAAGGAGGAAATCCAGGTTACCAAAATAACCGGAATTTCCCAAATGAAAATCAAAGAAATGCACCACCAGGTTACAATCACTTAAATAACCGAAATCAACCTCAACGAATTTATCAAAATAATTTCCAACACAATCAACCACAACCACAAGCACTCATACAACCACAACCCGAGAAGAAATCCGGTTTAGAAGATCTCTTGAGAGATTTTATGGTTAAGCACGAGCAAAATGCAGAGCTCCAAACTCAGCAAATTCAAAATCAACAAGCCACAATTTAGAATTTAGAAAGAGATGTTGGAAGGATCTCACAGTTACTATCAGAGAGACCACCAGGTACTCTCCCCTCAAATACTCAAGTGAATCCCAACAACAACCAAACAAGAAATGAGCATGTAAATGCTATAACTACTAGAAGTGGTTTAACTATTAACCCGGAGACTCTAAAGTCCCCGGAAGTTCCTTTATCTCCTTCTATTTTACAAGTACCTGTTGATAAAAATGAGCAAGTTGACAACGAACAAGAAAAAGATGATCCACCAGAGGTCATATCGAAGAAAAGTGAAGAACCACCAGTAAAGGTGTATAAGGAACCTATTCCATACCCAAAAGCATTGAAGAAAGATAGACTCGCGAGTCGATATCAGAAATTTGCGGACATGATCGAGCAAATTAGCATTAACATGCCACTCGCGGAGGTTCTTAGGGATATGCCCAATTACGGGAAGTTTTTGAAAGATCTCATATCTTCGAAGGGTAAATACCACGATGTTTCTGCCACATTCCTCCATGAGGAGTGTTCGGCCATCTTGAAGAAACAAAATGTACCTCCAAAATTGGGAGACCCGGGTAGTTTTATCATTCCATGTATGATGGGTGATTCGGTAGTGTACGATGCACTAGCCGACCTAGGTGCAAGTGTTAACCTAATGCCTTACTCGTTATATTTAAAACTTGACTTAGGAGACTTAAAACCAACCCGGATGGGTATTCGATTAGCAAACCAATCATTTGATACTCCCATAGGTATAGCCGAGGATATTCTTGTAAAAGTTGGCTCACTTATTGATGTTATGCGAGGTGTATATAAAATAGTTATTAAATTTTAGCAGAAAATACTATTTAATACGATACAATTTTACACAAGATATTTATTTATTTATAGAATGGATATACTTAAACCTTGCTACAACACTTATAGGCAGTGTACCTAATCGTACAGTAGTGTAGTTTTTAGTAAGTCCGGTTCGTTCCACAGGGAAATCTTTAAACAAAGCTCAACGCTATATTAGTTTACTTTTATAAAAATACAAATATATATATAAGTAATATTATTATTATAAAGGGGGGTTTTTACCGTTTAATGACCGGTTTGTCGATTTTAAGACTTTAGTCGCAGTTAAAACCTAATGTAAAATATAAATACAAGACTTAAATTAAAGCTTAAAGTAAATAACAATAATGAAATTGCGAATAATAAAAGTGCGATAAACTTGCGATAATTAAAAAGTACGATAATTAAAAATGCGATTAAACAACAATAAATAAAAGTGCGATAATTAGAAGTGCAATTAAATATAAAATAAAGGAAATTAAATATGAAATAAAAGAATTATGCTTATTTAAACTTCCGTAATCATGATGTTTGACGTGTTGATTTTAGTTTTGTGCCCATGGGTTAATTGTCCTTTGTCCTGGATTATTTAATATGTCCGTCTGGTTTTTGTCCATAACAGTCCATCAGTCATAAATATAAATTGCAAGTGTCCTTGTCAAATTATTATTATACCCGAAGTTAAATATTCCATCTAATTGGGGATTCGAATTGTAACAAGGTTTTAATACTTTGTTTAATGAATACACCAGGTTATCGACTGCGTGTAAACCAAGGTTTTACCACTTTGTTAACAATTACACCAATTACCCTTGAATGTAATTTCACCCCTGTTTTAATTATTCTAGTGGCTATTAATCCATTCCCGTGTCCGGTTAAATGAACGATTATTCGTACATATAAATACCCCGCCCATCGTGTCCGATTGAGTGTATATGGTAGTTTATAGGGACGCCCAATTGTAAATCTTTATATTAACATTAACAAACTTTCATTTAGTTAAACAAATATAAAGCCCATTAATAGCCCATAGTCTAATTTCCACAAGTGTCGTTCTTTTGTCCAAACCCCAATTATGGTACAAAGCCCAATTACCCAATTTTAGTAATTAGCCCAACATCATGATTACTTCGTTTTAAATAAGCATAATAATAACTTAGCTACGAGACATTAATATAAAAAGGTTGAACATAACTTACAATGATTAAAAATAGCGTAGCGTTACACGGACAGAATTTCGACTTACACCCTTACAACATTCGCTAACATACCCTTATTATTAGAATTATAATTAAAATTAAAATATAAATTATAAATATAAATATAAGTTTTACGTATGAAGAGGAAGAAAAAAAATGATATGAAATTTGATCAGAATTCGGTTGGCTTTATAGCCAGAGTTGAAAATTGGGGCTCCGCGACTCGCGGCAAAATGCCCTTAAAACTCCGCGAGTCGCGGAGATGTATTTACAGCTCACACCCTTGGAGTTTCTTGCTGCCGACGGTTTTTAATATATATATATAATATATATATAATTAATATAATTAATTATATATTATATTATATTTATATACATAGTTAACTTGTAATTTTTAGTCCGTTGCGTCGAGCGTTAAGAGTTGACTCTGGTCCCGGTTCCGGATTTTCGAACGTCCTCGCGTACAATTTAATATCTTGTACTTTGCGTTTTGAATCTTGTACTCTTGTGATTTCGAGACGTTTCTTATCAATAATTGGAACCTTTTCGATTGTCTTTTGTACTTTTGAGCTTTTTGGTCGTTTGCGTCTTCAATTCGTCGAATCTGTCTTTTGTCTTCACCTTTTATTATTTAAACGAATATCACTTGTAAATAGAACAATTGCAACTAAAAGCTTGTCTTTCTTGAGGAATAACGCTATGAAATATATGTTCGTTTTTAGCATTATCAAATATTCCCACACTTGAGCGTTGCTTGTCCTCAAGCAATATCGTCTTGAAATACTAGAATCACTTCTTTATTCTTCACACTTTGTACATCAGTGATTTCTATACGGCGGTATAAACAATGGTAGTAACGATATGGTTTACAGTCCCACATGACTATAAAAATTTAGATCCATTAAGGAAATTGGATCTTTATGAAAACATTTGATCTTTTGAAATCTAGTTTTTACCCTAGATTAGTTTTCCGGAATAACCCGTTACCGGTGTTTGCAAAATATTTTTGTGGGTTTGGTGGGTTTCAGATTTGAAAATTTTAGCTCAAAACTTGCGGTTTTGTGTCACCCACTTGCTAACCTTGTATTTGGAAAGCAACACGTCCAGTTTACTTGTTCCGTATATTACCTTTCGGCAAACTACCGTCCGGTTGTAAGGAAAGCGTTGAACAAGCAACTGTTTAAGGCAATGTCCCGTGACATGCTTTTGATTATGGTCTATAACGTGTCGGACGCAATTACTATCCTTGGTAGGAGCAATAGTAAAGCTCACCCTTATAATTTTTCGGTATGGCACAAGGTCCTGTCTTTGACCACTATGCAACCACCGTTCTTACGGTTGACACCCGATTTGGTTCAGGTGACCTAATGAATTCAAGGTGAATTTCTTAGGATTTTACGTTCAATGGTAATGAACGCATTGAAAATGGTTTTTCAGAAAACAAATCGGTTTGTATTTTTGATCAAAATATTTTCTCGTTCAAGCTCGAGTTTAGATATCATCGAATTCCATGAGTTTGTAATTCTCAATCTTTAAGGTCAATCTCAAGGATTGAGTAATATCAGGCTTAAAAGCTAATTTTTAATCTTTAAGGAGATTATCCTTTCTGGGGATCTGATTCATTAGTCTTATCAAGCTAATTTGCACGGTGCCTCCCCATTGTACGAGATAAATCCTTCTCATGGTTAGGATAAATCTGACCACTTGGCGACCCTGTTTGATGCTGAGGTCCGTGGATTTCCAGCCGATTTTAGAGATGACTTTTCTAGATTTTTCGTCAACCTACAGCTGGTCTGGACGACAACTTCATGACCTAAATCAAGAAGCGCGTGTCTTTTTCGGAAGACTTTACTTCCTTTTAATGATGGAATTGATTCATCGTGTAGATCCATCTCTTCTTTTCTTTCATCGGGTAAAACAGTTTAGTTTAGTTCAAAGCAAAAGTATTTTCAGTTATTGGTTACAGATATATGTGACATATGTTTAAAATAACTTGGTAAATTTTCCCACACTTGGCTTTTATTTTCCTTTTTATCGTCCTCTATTCCATTTTAAATGAATTTTAACATTTTAGTTTGTTTCTCAATTTATGTCCTTTCCGAGGTAACAATAATTTCGGTGTTAAAACCTAGTTTTATCGTTCATAAATATGTATAAACATGATTTTGAATTCATTTAATTGAAAATTTTGAAAAATTTTACTAGAATTGGGTAGTCAGTATATAAGACTAGGGCTGTTCTTTTTTATCAGAGAGCACTAGATTCTAATACAACTACTGCTTTACTAGTATTTTTAATGGTAACCAAGTGTATAAAGTAAAAAAATTTTAAAATCCGAAAGAATTTAACCCCTTCCCACACTTAAGATCTTGCAATGCCCTCATTTGCAAGAAATCAGTAACAATTTAAATTATTGAGGGTGATTTGTGTGAAAATGATTAAATTTTTACCAAAGTTTCCAAATATATTGGCGTTTGTTTGCTGAATGATAAATGGTGCACATCATTTGTTCATTCCGTCTTGTTGTTATTTCACATATATTTTGCATCTTGTCGTCAAAATTAGTTGCTTTTGCTGAACTTAATGCCAGTCTTTGAAAATGCGTTGTTTTACCCTGTTGTGTACATAAGATAAACTGCAAACATATATACATATTTTTGAAGTTTGGTTTATTACCCCACATTCAAAAATTATTAAAATCTAAGAATAAAAGTTAGACAATTATAAAAATGATTACAATATTAACAAAAATATTAAATGTATCAATAATTACAATTTACAAAAAAAAAAAAAATAATAAGTAAACTAAGGATGATATTGGTACCAATAGGGGTTCCACGCATAACCATAAGTGCTATAGAATGCTTCGGCAGGGTCATACGTAGGATATGGTGGCTGCATCTCTATCGACCAAGGAGGGAAGACGGGTTTCGGTGTAGGAATATAGTTTCTACCTATATGTTGGCAATGCGCTATGATCTGGTTCTGATGAACTTGCCAATCTTCAAATGCTCTCTGTCTAGCATTTTCGTATTCCTGAGAAGCTATAAACCTATGCATTTCTTGCATCTCATTCCCCCCTCCTACATTACCTTGTTCCTGGTTTCTCTCCACCTGTGGATGTCTACCATGGTATCGTACTGCGGCGTTATTTCGCCGCTTCAAAACTTTCGCACCATGGTATACATTTAAACCTATAGTATCGCGGGGTTCCGGCTCTTCTAGTAATAATCCCCCCCGACTTATATCCACACCGAGATATTCACCAATCAAAGTAATAAAAATACCACCTCCTATTATGCTATGTGGTCGCATCCCCCGAACCATAGCTAATAAATAATAACCCACATAATATGGTATACTTACAGCGCTCTGTGGGTCTCGAATACACATATGGTAAAACAAATCTTGTTCATTTACCTTTTCTTTGTTTTTACCCCTTTGTGTAATCGAATTAGCTAAAAACCTATGTATCACTCTTAATTCGGCTCTATCTATATCCAAATAAGAGTAGTTTCCCCCTTTGAAACGGTGATGGCTTGTCATTTGACTCCACACACCGTGTGTATCAAAATTTTCATCTATCTTTCTACCGTTTAGTATCAATCCTCTACAATCGGCAGACGCTAACTCCTCAGGCGTATATATACGTAAAGCCTGAGCCATGTCCAGTAAAGACATGTGGCGCATCGAACCGCCTAACAAAAATCTAATAAAAGAACGATCGGTTAAACTAGCTACCCGATCATTCAACTCTATACTACATAACAACTCTTCACACCATACTTTATATACAGGTCTGCGTATGGTGAATAAACATATCCAGTCATTAAAAGAAGAATTACCATACCTCTGTACTAGTAATTCCCTAATTGGCCCGGCCAATTCTACAGCTTCTAAGGGTCCCCATTCTATGACCCTCGGTACCTCAACAACCTTAGAGTGAAGAGTATGCAAACCCCGTTGATATTTTGGATAATCTATCCAAAGTCTGTCAAATCGCAGGTTCGGGTGCAACTCTTCCAAATGCATATCGGAAAAGGTCATGACTGGATGAGGTACATCCTGCTTGTAGTAGTTATCTACCTCCTGTTGTTCCAAGTTCTCAGCAGGAGCATGGCGGGCTTGGGATGAAGATTCACCCCTTTCATTCTGCAAAACACATCAAAAACAAATTTTGTGCATCCAAATATGCATTAGTGTCAGCAAAATCATCAATCAAAATAATTACAATGACATTATCAATTTATATCAAACTTAAGCTCATTTTCACATTTTTATCAAATCTATACTTTTTCAAATAAGCATATACGAAAATTTTCGCCAAGTTCATAAGCATTCAACTCAAATAACATGTCAAAATAATCATTACTAGCAAATAAACAAGTCTCAAATGGCATTATCTTTCAAAAATCAAGTTCATGAATTTTAGACTTGAAAAAGTCCACTTTAATTCTCAAAATCATGTTTAGGCTCAAAGTTTGGATCATTTAACTACCTAGACATGTTACACTACTCAATTTAGCAACAATTCATGACAAAAATCGGCCATAACCTGTTTATATCAAAAAGCCCCAAATTGCTCAAGAACACAAACCCTAGATTATTCAAAATTTGAAGTTTAAGGCTTCTAATCATGTTAAACAGCATCAATCTAGGTTATACAAGCATAATACATAAACAATTTAAGTCTAATTACACTAAAAAGCATCAAAATCAAATTGGGAAAAAATAGCTCAAGAACACCTAATTTCGAATTAATGGTGTTTAGGTGTAGAAATTTACCGTTTTTCTTGAGTAATTCTTAGATATCATCCTTCTCAACATGATTTTAGCAAAAAATTTGGTGATTAACGGTTAAAAATTGAGATTTTTGGGGGTGATTTTCGGGTTTTTTTCGGGGTTTTTTCGAGCTGTATTTTTGCAGTTTTTGTGTGTGGGAGCTGATCAGTTCGTGCAGCTCTCTATATTTTTTTTCTGTAATTTGGTCCCTCCGCGAGTCGCGGAGATTTAGGCTCCAAACTCCGCGAGTCGCGGAGTTTGGTATTTTTTTTTTTTTTTTATAATCATTAACTTTTGAAAACAATTAAGAAATTAATTTTAAAATTTTGTTTCCCTTGTTATCTAGGACGAGGTCGTTTCGGATCGATGTCCTAGTCCGTCCCTCGACAAAATTTTAAAATTTGTCTTTTTGTAGCGATTGTTTTAAAAGCTAAGATTTTTTTGGGTTTTTTCAATGTTTTTGGCATACTTTAATTCAATAAGATTAAAAATAATGATAATAAAAGTTTTCGTCCCTCCCTCGGGTAAAGCAATTTCGGTTCAAAGACCTAGTCTTCAACTTACGACGAATTTTAAAAATCATATTCTTAACTTAATGTGATAAAGTAAATTTTTGTTTTTAAATTCACACAACTTAAATATAAAATTCAAAATTAATAAAAAAATAATCACACCAAACTTAAAATTTGAAATGCATAAAATTAAAAATTCATATTTTAAAAATTAAAAATTCACACCAAACTTAATTTAAAAATTCATATTATAAATTCATACCAAACTTATATTAATTTTTCAAATATTTACAATTTTAAATATATTGTTTTTACAAAATTTACAATATTAATTTAAGATTTAAATATTAATATTAAAAACATGGTAAAAATAAAATTGAAAATCTTTTTGTCTTTTTATCCCACTTTAATCAATCAAATATTATCAAAAATATGCGCCCCTCTTTTCGATAAAGTAATTTCGGTTCCAAGACCTAATTTGACTCATGACGAATTTTTGAAATATTTTGGGTTGATTGATTAAAGATATTTATACCTTAAGAATAAACGTTAAATTTTGCAGTGATGTAATAAATTTTTGAACGATATCAATAATTTCGGTCGCCAAACCTAATTTTATTTAATACCAATTTAATACTTTTTAGCGAACAAATTAGCGTTTATTATCAAAAGGTTAAAAATAAAAATAAAAATAAAAACTGTACAGACATACCTGTGAAATAGATTTCTTAGTTATATGATCTATTATATTCATAAGATAGTCGGTTTAATTGGTTTTCCATGGCTGCATAGGCGTAACCTCGAGCATTCATTGTCTTTTCTTCTAAACATATGAACGGTCCGTCTCTGCATAAAGTAACAAATTCGGTATTTGAATAGGTTTGATTATTTGAACATTTACCTCCATGTGACCATTTTCCGCATTTGTGACATCGTTCTAGGTGTCGTGCTCTTCTTTTCGCTGCGGATTTTGATTTTCCTTTACCAAATTGTAACTTATTATCTTCGCATCTGGATCCTTTTCTAACTCCGTCCATTCTTTCTCTGATTACTGATACTAATTCACTCGGTAGTATGTCATTATTTCTTTTAGTGATCAAAGCGTGTAGCATTAGACCATGGTTTAATTCACAGGCAGTCTTCATTTTGTAAAAACCTAAAAAAAATAAAAATTCAGAATGGGGGGAGAAGACTAGTTCTTTAGGGTCTGCTAGGGAAAGACCATTCGGGTTCCATTTTCGAGAACTACACGAAAACAGACAATCTAACTCTAACAGAAATACATATTATCCTTTAAAGACTTGATTCTCCCCACACTTAGTTAGCTGTGGTGTCGAAATTGTGATTAACTTCATTGTCGACTTCCATCGGACCCTGTATGTAATGTTTAACTCTGTGACCATTAACTTTAAATTCAATCCCATTTGAATTTATTAATTCTATCGTTCCGTATGGGAAAACTCTTTTGACTATGAATGGTCCAGACCATCTTGATTTCAATTTTCCAGGAAATAGCTTGAATCGTGAATTGAAAAGAAGAACTCTGTCTCCTTCTTTGAATTCTTTTGAACTTCTGATTCTTTTATCATGCCATTTCTTCGTTCTTTCTTTATAGATTAACGAATTTTCGTATGCTTCATGTCTTAATTCTTCTAATTCGTTTAGTTGACTTAATCGTAGACGTCCGGCTTCATGTAAATCAAGATTACATGTTTTCAAAGCCCAAAATGCTTTGTGTTCAATTTCTACTGGAAGATGACATGCTTTTCCATAAACAAGTCTAAAAGGTGTGGTTCCAATTGGAGTTTTGTAGGCTGTTCTAAAAGCCCAGAGTGCATCCTCCAATTTAATGGACCATTCCTTCGGATTTGATCCTACGGTTTTCTCTAGAATACATTTTAAAGCTCGGTTGGTATTTTCAACTTGTCCACTTGTTTGTGGATGATATGCGGTGGAGATTTTATGAGTTACTCCATATCTTTTAAGAACTTTCTCAAGTTGATTATTACAGAAATGAGTACCCCGATCACTTATTAAAGCTTTCGGTGTTCCAAACCTTGCAAAAAGACGTTTTAAAAAGTTGACTACAACTCGTGCATCGTTAGTTGGGAGAGCTTGTGCTTCAGCCCATTTAGATACATAATCAATGGCTACGAGTATATATAGATTATTATGAGATTTTGGAAATGGACCCATAAAGTCAATACCCCAAATGTCAAATACTTCACATACTTGGATGACATTTTGTGGCATTTCATCACGTTGACTTATTCTTCCGGCCCTTTGACATGCATCACAGGATTTGCAAAGAAGGTGTGCGTCTTTGTAAATTGTAGGCCAATAGAATCCAGTTTCATAAACTTTTCTTGCTGTTAGTTGAGGCCCATAATGCCCTCCTGTTGGTCCTGTGTGACAATGGTTTAAAATTTTACTAGCTTCATCTCCAAATACACATCGGCGTATTATTCCATCGGGACAACTTTTAAACAAATGTGGATCTTCCCAGAAATAGTGTTTTATATCACTGAAGAATTTCTTTCGTCTTTGGTACGATAATCCTTTTTCAAGGAATCCACAAACTAAGTAGTTTGCATAGTCTGCAAACCATGGAATTTCTTTATAATCTATCTTCAATAGATATTCATCAGGAAAGTTGTCTTGTATGGCTGATTCATTTAGAACTTCTAATTCGGGATTTTCAAGACGAGAAAGATGATCAGCGGCGAGATTTTCTGCTCCTTTTTTATCTCGGATTTCAATATCAAACTCTTGTAAGAGTAAGATCCAACGGATTAATCTTGGTTTAGCATCTTGTTTTGAAAATAGGTATCTAAGAGCAGAATGGTCGGTATAGACCACCGTTTTGCTAGAACGAGATATGATCGAAATTTGTCAAAAGCAAAGACAATAGCAAGGAGTTCTTTTTCAGTAGTTGTATAGTTCGTTTGTGCTCCTTGTAATGTCTTACTAGCATAATATATAGGTTGAAATCGTTTTTCAATCCTTTGTCCTAAAACGGCTCCCATTGCAAAATCACTTGCATCGCACATTAGTTCAAATGGTAGATTCCAATTTGGTGTTATCATGATTGGTGCATTAGTGAGTTTTTCTTTAAGAATATTAAAAGATTTGATACACTCATCTGAAAAGATGAATGGCGCATCCTTTTCTAGGAGTTTATTCATAGGAGTGGCAATTTTAGAAAAATCTTTTATGAAACGTCGGTAAAAACCGGCATGCCCTAGAAAACTCCTAACTCCTCTAACATTAGTGGGATGTGGAAGTTTAGCAATTACATCTACTTTAGCTCTATCCACTTCAATTCCTTCTTTTGAAATTTTATGTCCAAGAACGATGCCTTCTTTAACCATGAAATGGCATTTCTCCCAATTAAGTACTAGATTCGATTTTTCGCATCTAATTAGCATTCGTTCCAGATTAACTAGACATGATTTAAATGTATCACCGAAGACTGAAAAGTCATCCATGAATACTTCCATGCATTCTTCTATCATGTCGTGAAAAATCGCCATCATACACATTTGAAAGGTTGCAGGGGCGTTACAAAGTCCAAATGGCATGCGTTTGTAAGCAAAAGTACCATAAGGGCACGTGAATGTGGTTTTCTCTTGATCTTCGGGTGCTATTGGAATTTGAAAATATCCGGAAAATCCATCTAGAAAACAATAGTAACTATTTCCGGCTAATCTTTCCAACATTTGATCTATGAAAGGAAAGGGAAAGTGATCTTTTCTGGTGGCGTCATTTAATTTTCTATAATCAATACATACACGCCATCCTGTTACAGTCCTAGTAGGAATAAGCTCATTTTTCTCATTTGTGATGACAGTCATGCCACCCTTCTTAGGCACGCATTGAACTGGGCTTACCCATGGACTATCAGAAATTGGATATATCAAACCTGCATCTAGCAGTTTAATAATCTCTTTCTTAACTACATCTTGCATATTAGGATTTAGTCTTCGTTGGCGTTGCACATACGTTTTATGACCTTCTTCCATAAGGATTTTATGTGTGCAATACGAAGGACTTATTCCTTTAATATCATGAATCTTCCATGCAATGGCTGGTTTATGAGCTTTCAACACAGAAATGAGTTGTGATTTTTCATTTTCAGTAAGAGAAGACGATATTATTACAGGTAATTCAGATTCACCATGTAAATAAGCGTATTCCAAATGATTTGGAAGTGGCTTTAACTCTAATTTCGGAGGTTCTTCTATCGATGATTTATATCGATATCTGTCTTCTTCTTTTAGCATTTGAATTTCTTCTGTTGTTGGTTCATATCCATTAGCTATAAGTGTAGCTAACATTTCAGCTTCATCAATTGGTTCATTACCTTCTCCTAAAGAACATTCTCCTGTTCCTTGTAATTCTGGAAATTCTTCTAATAATTCTGCATGTGCATCTATAGTTTGAATATAATAACATGTATCATCTGCAGATTGTGGTTGTTGCATGGCTCTATCCACTGGAAAGGTAACACTCTCATCCTCTATACTTAGGGTCAGTTTCTTACCGAACACGTCTATCATTGCTTTAGCCGTGTTTAAGAATGGTCTTCCTAATATGAGAGGAACTTGAGAATCTTCTTCCATGTCCAAAACAACAAAATCTACTGGAAATACTAAAGTACCAACTTTAACTAGCATGTTCTCCATTATCCCTCTAGGATATTTTATTGATCTATCGGCTAGTTGTATGCTTATTCTGGTTGGTTTCAATTCTCCAAGGTCTAGTTTAGCGTATAGTGAATACGGCATTAGATTTATACTAGCACCTAAGTCTGCTAATGCTTCTATTGAACTAAGACTACCCAGAAAACATGGAATTGTGAAACTTCCTGGATCAGATAGTTTTTCTGGTATCTTATTCAACAGCACTGCTGAACAATTAGCATTCATAGTAACAGCCGAGAGTTCTTCCATTTTCTTTCTATTCGTGATTAGATCTTTCAAGAATTTAGCATATCTTGGCATTCCTGAAATCACATCAATGAAAGGAAGATTTACATTTATCTGTTTAAACATATCCAAAAATTTGGATTGCTCGGCTTCAAGTTTCTCTTTCTTCATTTTACTCGGGTAAGGAAGTGGTGGTTGGTATGGTTTAACATAAGGTTTATCCTTAACTGTGTTATCTTCATTAACCTTTTCAACTACCGGTTCTTTTTCCTTTTCTTTATCAGGTTGTGGTTCTTGTGGAGTAGGAATAGTTTCATCAGAAGTTACAGGTATTTCAGGTGATTTAAGTGTTGTACCACTTCTTGTGGTAATAGCTTTAGCTGTTTCATTCCGGGGGTTAGCATTTGTATCGCTTGGTAAACTTCCCGGTTTTCTTTCACCTATTAACCTTGCTAGGTTACTTACTTCTTGTTCCAGATTTTGAATAGAAGCTTGTTGATTTCTAAATGCTTGAGCATTTTGTTCATTTGTTTGTTTTTGAGATGTGAAAAACTGCGTTTGAGTTTCAACTAGCTTCGTCATCATATCTTCTAAATTTGGCTTTTTATCATCGGTTTGTTGTGGTGGTTTGTTTTGAAAATTCGGTCTTTGCTGATTATAAGTATTATTGGATACTTGTTGATTGCTAGGACCTTGTTGGTTGTTGTATGGAATATTTCGGTTATAATTCTGGTTTTGATTGTAAATTGGTCTTGGCGGTTGATAATTATTCTGATAATTATTTCCAGGCCTTTGGTTTATGTATGAAATATTCTCTCTTTGTTCCATTGTTAATTCAATACTGAGACAATCTTTTGTCAAATGTGGTCCTCCACACTGCTCACAACTAATTCGTATTGAGTGAATATCCTTAGTCATCTTTTCCATTCGTCTCTCGAAAGCATCTATCTTTGCGGAAATGGAATCTAAGTCATGGCTAGAATCAGCTCTAGCTGCTTTAGATGATCTAATGATATCTTTTTCTTGGTGCCACTCATGTGAGTGGGAAGCAGTGTTATCAATAATTTTGTAAGCATCAGTTTCGGTTTTCTTCATAATAGAACCACCAGCTGCTATATCTATGTCTTTCCTTGTAGTGATGTCGCATCCTCGGTAGAATATTTGTACTATTTGACAGGTGTCTAACCCATGTTGCGGACATCCTCTTAATAACTTTCCATATCTTGTCCACGCCTCATATAGAGTTTCATTTGGCTTCTGTGTAAACGTAACAATTTCTGCTTGAAGTCTTACGGCTTTAGATGCAGGAAAGAATTGTTTAAGAAATTTGTCAATTAAAACGTCCCATGTATCAATCGCCCCTTCAGGTAACGATTCCAACCAATCTTTGGCTTCTCCCTTTAAAGTCCAGGGAAATAACATGAGATATATCTGTTCATCCTCCACTTCTCGTATTTTAAATAGTGTGCAGATCCTATTAAAGGTACGTAGATGTTCATTTGGATCTTCCTTCGGCGCACCACTAAATTGGCATTGATTAGTCACCATGTGTAGAATTTGTCCTTTGATTTCATAATCTGGCGCATTAATGTCTGGATGGGTAATTGCGTGACCTTGGCCAGTGCGTTTAGCTCTCATTCGGTCTTCCATACTTAAAGGTTCCAGATTCTCCATAATTGAATTTGTTGAATCGGTATCAATAGATGATTCTGATTTAATAGTTCGTTCCTCAACAATCTCTGTTTGAATGATTGGTGGTTCCGGAGGAAAGTTTAATGGTTCAGGATCTACGAACCGTTCCTGAATATTCTCTGGATTCTCAATTGTGAGGTCGGGTTCAAAAAATGGATTATCGGTAATTTGAACTGAAGTACTTGGTCGACTGGATGACGATTCTAAAGAAAAATCAACGGCGGTTATATTTGTTAAACGATGTCTTGATCGAGTTACAGGTGGTGAACGTACAAAAGGTGATGAACGTCTTGCTCGGTGCATTCACTGAATATCCTATTAGTTTTAAAAAGGAAAGAAAAATTATAATAAGTTATCCAATTAATAGACTTTTATGATTTTGCCCACGTTTCGAATAGCCAAAAGATGCAGCAGAGGGGCAGGATTCGTTTGGTCTCAATATAATTGAGGACTGTTTGGCTCCAATAACCCGGTCCACGTACAAATCCAACTATTACTACGAACCAGAAAATTTTGATGTCTATCAATTTAACCACTTAAAATAAATTTTCGTAATTTTAAGAAATTTAGATAAGAAGTAGAAAAAAATTCTAAGTCCTAAAAACTAGAATGGCGAGAAATAAGAGAGAAAAAGAGTTCGTCGCAAAAGGTTGAAAAAGAAAAAAAATGGTTGAAAAATAAAAGGTGACGGAAAAATAAAAGAAACTTATCAAAACTTAAAAATACTTAACTAACCTAACCTTATTACTACAACTAACTTAAAATTATAATCGCAAATTGAGATTACTAATTGGAATGATAATTGATACATAATAAAAGGTCTAAAAATATTAAAGCTTACAGGAAAAACTAAATCCCAAATGGAAATAACTTAAAAAGAAACTAAAACTTAAAAAGGCGTCGCAAAATTCTAAAGCACCTAAATCTTTAGTCTAAAGAAAAAGCATTTAAGGAATTCTACGGCAAAGCCTAAAAATCTAGGAGTAAAAATAACTATAGCAAAAACTAAGTTTAAAATTAAATATGAGCTAAAAATACAAATATTACGCTACAACGATTAAAAAGGGACAAAATATAAAAATATACAAAAAGTTGTAAAAAGTACAATTTTTATAAAAATATTATTTTTATATTATTTTTTTAATAAAACTACTAATTTTACAATTTAATAAAACTAATTAAACTAAAATATATAAATAAAAAGTAAAAGTAAAATTAAAACTAATAATAATAATAATAATAATTAGGTTTTAATAATAATAATAATTAAAAATAACCCGTAATCAATGCTTGATTAGGGTTTTTGTCCGTGTGTCAGATGGCCTCCGCGAGTCGCGGTGATTAATGAGGAAAACCCCGCGAGTCGCGGGGTTCAGGAATTCAGTTGACAGCTGATAATTTTTACGCGTTTTTCTTTATTTTTTTTTTATTTTATGTTTTCTGTTTTTTAAATAAATAAAAGATTTTAAAATAAAACTTATATTTTTATAAACTAAAATAGAAATAAAGAAACTTATAAAACTTAAATATTTAACAAAATCTTAAAAATGCTTATATTTTTGTTTTTCTTTTTATATTTTTGAATAATTAAAACGTATTTTTACAAAAACGACTTTTAATAAAAGTAACTAAAATTTTTTTTTTTTTTCTTTTTTTATATTAGCGTTGCGCTTCTGGCTTTTAAGATAATTCCCCGGCAGCGGCGCCAAAAATACTTGATGTTATGCGAGGTGTATATAAATAGTTATTAAATTTTAGCAGAAAATACTATTTAATACGATACAATTTTACACAAGATATTTATTTATTTATAGAATGGATATACTTAAACCTTGCTACAACACTTATAGGCAGTGTACCTAATCGTACAGTAGTGTAGTTTTTAGTAAGTCCGGTTCGTTCCACAGGGAAATCTTTAAACAAAGCTCAACGCTATATTAGTTTACTTTTATAAAAATACAAATATATATATAAGTAATATTATTATTATAAAGGGGGGTTTTTACCGTTTAATGACCGGTTTGTCGATTTTAAGACTTTAGTCGCAGTTAAAACCTAATGTAAAATATAAATACAAGACTTAAATTAAAGCTTAAAGTAAATAACAATAATGAAATTGCGAATAATAAAAGTGCGATAAACTTGCGATAATTAAAAAGTACGATAATTAAAAATGCGATTAAACAACAATAAATAAAAGTGCGATAATTAGAAGTGCAATTAAATATAAAATAAAGGAAATTAAATATGAAATAAAAGAATTATGCTTATTTAAACTTCCGTAATCATGATGTTTGACGTGTTGATTTTAGTTTTATGCCCATGGGTTAATTGTCCTTTGTCCTGGATTATTTAATATGTCCGTCTGGTTTTTGTCCATAACAGTCCATCAGTCATAAATATAAATTGCAAGTGTCCTTGTCAAATTATTATTATACCCGAAGTTAAATATTCCATCTAATTGGGGATTCGAATTGTAACAAGGTTTTAATACTTTGTTTAATGAATACACCAGGTTATCGACTGCGTGTAAACCAAGGTTTTACCACTTTGTTAACAATTACACCAATTACCCTTGAATGTAATTTCACCCCTGTTTTAATTATTCTAGTGGCTATTAATCCATTCCCGTGTCCGGTTAAATGAACGATTATTCGTACATATAAATACCCCGCCCATCGTGTCCGATTGAGTGTATATGGTAGTTTATAGGGACGCCCAATTGTAAATCTTTATATTAACATTAACAAACTTTCATTTAGTTAAACAAATATAAAGCCCATTAATAGCCCATAGTCTAATTTCCACAAGTGTCGTTCTTTTGTCCAAACCCCAATTATGGTACAAAGCCCAATTACCCAATTTTAGTAATTAGCCCAACATCATGATTACTTCGTTTTAAATAAGCATAATAATAACTTAGCTACGAGACATTAATATAAAAAGGTTGAACATAACTTACAATGATTAAAAATAGCGTAGCGTTACACGGACAGAATTTCGACTTACACCCTTACAACATTCGCTAACATACCCTTATTATTAGAATTATAATTAAAATTAAAATATAAATTATAAATATAAATATAAGTTTTACGTATGAAGAGGAAGAAAAAAAATGATATGAAATTTGATCAGAATTCGGTTGGCTTTATAGCCAGAGTTGAAAATTGGGGCTCCGCGACTCGCGGCAAAATGCCCTTAAAACTCCGCGAGTCGCGGAGATGTATTTACAGCTCACACCCTTGGAGTTTCTTGCTGCCGACGGTTTTTAATATATATATATAATATATATATAATTAATATAATTAATTATATATTATATTATATTTATATACATAGTTAACTTGTAATTTTTAGTCCGTTGCGTCAAGCGTTAAGAGTTGACTCTGGTCCCGGTTCCGGATTTTCGAACGTCCTCGCGTACAATTTAATATCTTGTACTTTGCGTTTTGAATCTTGTACTCTTGTGATTTCGAGACGTTTCTTATCAATAATTGGAACCTTTTCGATTGTCTTTTGTACTTTTGAGCTTTTTGGTCGTTTGCGTCTTCAATTCGTCGAATCTGTCTTTTGTCTTCACCTTTTATTATTTAAACGAATATCACTTGTAAATAGAACAATTGCAACTAAAAGCTTGTCTTTCTTGAGGAATAATGCTATGAAATATATGTTCGTTTTTAGCATTATCACTTATCTTTCCCGTCGACTTTGTTATTCTAGAAATGCAAGAGGACACATAAGTTCCTATCATTTTAGGACGTCCTTTCCTTAACACTGCAGATGCTATCATTAATGTCCAAAAAGAACAATTGAGTCTAGGTGTGGGAAACGAGAGAATAATTTGTCACATTGACAAAGCCTTAAAAAGACCCACTTCCACCGATGACTCTTGTTTTCAAATTGATGTTATAGATCTTTGTGTCGAGAATGAATTGCAGGAGCTACTGGAAATTGATATCCCGGGGTTAGCCCCGGTAAGTGAGAATGAATACTTCAATATTGATAAAGATTTTGATGAGTTGATGAAGGTGGTCACGGATGACGAGACCATCAAAGAAGAAATTCCCAAGGAAGAGGAATCGTTTGAGGAAATCAAGAATGAAGATAGATTCCATATAAAGAATTCCTTGGAAGAACCAC
Organism: Rutidosis leptorrhynchoides; assembly: GCF_046630445.1. NCBI lineage: Eukaryota > Viridiplantae > Streptophyta > Magnoliopsida > Asterales > Asteraceae > Rutidosis > Rutidosis leptorrhynchoides. The sequence continues at coordinate 708,654,203 of NC_092333.1, forward strand.
CCGTACTAGAGCTTAAAGAGCTACCCAAACACTTGGAGTATGCTTATCTCGAAGGTACATCTCAATTACAGGTAATTATTGCTTCACATCTTTCCGGTAACGAGAAGGATAGGTTAATCTCTGTTTTAAAAACCCATAAAAAGGCTATAGCCTGGAAAACAACCGACATTCCAGGGATAAACCCGTCTTATTGTACACATAAAATTCTCCTTGAGAATGACTTCAAACTAGTAGTACAAAGACAACGCAGGCTAAATCCCAACATGAAAGAGGTTGTTAAAAAGGAGGTAGTCAATCTTCTTGACGCCGGGTTAATCTATCCCATCTCCGATAGTCCTTGGGTTAGTCCAGTACAAGTAGTACCCAAAAAGGGGGGTACAACCGTTATTCTAAATGAAAAGGACGAACTCGTTCCAACTAGAACGGTTACAGGCTGGAGAGTCTGTATTGATTACAGACGTCTCAATGATGCCACAAGAAAGGATCATTTTCCGTTACCTTTTATTGATCAAATGATTGAACGATTAGCGGGGAAAGAATATTATTGCTTTCTAGATGGTTTCTCCGGTTACTTCCAAATTCCAATTGATCCCAACGACCAAGAAAAGACCACATTCACTTGTCCTTTTGGTACCTTTTCCTATCGCCGCATGCCGTTTGGTTTATGCAATGCACCCGGAACCTTTCAAAGGTGCATGATGGCAATTTTCGATGATATGGTAGAGGATTGTATGGAAGTCTTCATGGATGACTTTTCCGTGTTTGGAGATTCCTTTGAATCGTGTCTTTTTAACCTTGAACGTATGCTTATCCGATGTGAGAAAGCAAATTTGGTCCTAAATTGGGAAAAATGCCACTTCATGGTAAAGGAGGGCATTGTACTTGGTCACAAAATATCTCGTGCGGGAATAGAGGTAGATAAAGCTAAAATTGAAGTTATATCTAAGCTACCCAAACCGTCGAATGTTAAGGCCATTAGAAGCTTTCTTGGTCACGCGGGATTCTATAGGCGATTTATCAAAGATTTTTCTAAAATCGCCCGCCCATTGACCAAGCTTCTTGAAAAGGATGCTCCATTTGACTTTGATTCTAATTGCGAAAATGCATTGTCGATTCTAAAGTCAAAACTCACACAAGCTCCCATTATCGTATCTCCGGATTGGAGTATGCCATTTGAGCTAATGTGTGACGCAAGCGACTATGCCTTAGGTGCTGTCTTAGGACAATGACCCGATAATCATTTTCTTCCAATTTATTATGCAAGCAAAATGCTAACGGGGGCTCAAATTAATTATACCACCACGGAAAAGGAGCTCCTAGCGGTTGTTTATGCGTTTGATAAATTTCGGTCATATTTGGTGTTGTCCAAGACCATTGTTTACACGGACCATTCGGCACTTAGGTACTTATTCTCGAAACTAGATGCAAAGCATCGTCTCATACGTTGGGTTCTTTTACTTCAAGAATTTGACATTGAGATACGTGACAAGAAAGGAGCCGAGAATCTAGCTGCCTACCATTTATCCCGACTTGAAAACCCTGAATTAGATAAACTCGATGATACAATCATCAAGGACACATTTCCGGACGAATCTCTAATGAGGGTTGACAAGGAATGTGAAATCCCATGGTTTGCTCATTTTGCAAACTATCTTGCTTCAGGCATTCTTCAAAAAGGACTTTCTTACCAACAAAAGAAGAAATTCTTTGCGGATTTGAAATCCTATTTCTGGGAACACCCTGACCGATTTCGTGTTGGTACAGATCAAATAATTCACCGTTGTGTGTACGGACAAGAGGCTCAACAAATTCTTGAGCATTGCCATCAAGGGCCCACCGGCGGTCATTTCGGACCAAACCACACTGCAAGAAAAATCCTTGACTCGGGCTTTTATTGGCCCACGATCTTTAAAGATGCCCATAATTTCGTTTGGACTTGTAATGCATGCCAACGAACGGGTAACATCACAAAAAAGGATGAGATGCCTCAAACCGGCATCCAAGTTTGTGAAATCTTTGATATTTGGGGAATCGATTTCATGGGACCATTTCCAAGTTCCCATAAGTGCAAGTACATCCTAGTAGCCGTTGACTATGTATCCAAGTGGGCTGAAGCAAAAGCTTTGCCTACAAATGATGCTAGGGTGGTGGTGAACTTCTTGAAAAATCTCTTCTCACGCTTTGGAATCCCAAAGGCGCTCATATCCGACAGAGGAACACATTTTGCCAACAACCTTCTTGAAAAGGTGTTGAAGAAGTATGTCGTAACTCATCGTTTCTCTACTTCGTACCACCCGCAAACAAGTGGTCAAGTGGAGAACACGAATCGTGCCTTGAAATGCATACTTGAGAAAACGGTTAATAACAACCCTAAGATTTGGCAACGCAAGTTAGACGACGCGTTGTGGGCTTTTAGGGCTGCGTATAAAACACCAATCGGTACCACACCCTTTAGACTTGTATATGGTAAAGCATGTCATCTACCTGTCGAAGTTGAACACAAGGCATATTGGGCTCTGAGAGTGTGTAATACTGACCTTGTGCAAGCCAGAGAAAATCGTTTCTTACAACTTCACGAACTAGATGAATTATGTAACGACCCGGAAATTTCCGACCAAATTTAAACCCTAAACTCTATATGTTTCCGACACGATAAGCAAAATCTGTAATGTTGAGTCTAGAAAGTTTAAAATCTATATTCGGATAATCAATTACCCTTTGACCATTCCCGAGGATTCACGAACAACCGTTTGTAATTAGATATGTATAGATATTATAACTTGAAATGCATTACTAAATTGCTATATGATATAGTTGTTATATTAATATTACTACTCTCATTATTGTTATTAAAACAAATACTAATGATAATAACAATATCAATATTATTAATAGTAGATACAATTGATTTATTATATTATTATTATCATCATTAATATCATTATTATAATTAGCAGTTTAAAAAAAAAATAAAAATATAATTTTTATTATTATGAATCATATTAATATTATTATTAGGTATTATTATCATCAGATCAGATACATATATATATATATATATATATATATATATATATATATATATATATATATATATATATATATATATATATATATATATATACAGCCGTTTTTGGATAGATTAATTTATATAAACTAAGAAATATATTAGGTAATAGATGTATCAGTTAAATAATTAAACACATAAGAGAACAAATATATATTGCATAGGATTCTTATATCTATCAACGTCAGTTTAATTTTTTTTCTTATGCCTCTCTATACCCGTGAACACATATATCATATCTTATATGTTATATCCATAGATCTATATGCTTATATATAGATGAACTTTTGAGATTGTTAAAACCCCAAAACTCGTCACCATGCAAACACCTTTGATAACCTTCGAACCATCCACCATATATCCGCTTAACTCCACCCCTCCTTCTGCTCAAGACCATCATCACCAAACCACCATTTAATGGCTACCGGTTCCTGTTCCTATTTCATGTTTTTCTTGTCGTGAACAACTAACCACAATCACCGATGTTATACCTTTCTTCTTTTCTTTCTTTCGCGTCTCTATCTTTTGTTCGGTCCTCCTGTTGCAACTTCTGATTGAACTCGATTGTTTCTGTCTCCTGTCAACTTGAATACCACAAGATCAACTCGAGTGCTACTGCTTGAAAACTGTTTCGTTTCCTAAACCCACCACCAATCACTACCGTAGGACATCACCTTAACCATCTAAACCCATTCCATCTTCACCCATCACCGGTTCTTGTTTTAATTCGAACCACAACAAACTGAAACCCACTTGGTTCCTTTCTTCTCCATCGGTGACACCACCATGAGATACCAACATAAATTATCACCACACCCATAAACATTTAAATTCTTGCAGCATGTTTTCTAATCACCATTCGAACTATCTTGTTTGCTACTACCATTTCGTTTCTGCTTCAGACTAAACAACCAACAAAACATCACCGTTGATTACCAACAAAGAGTCGACAACCACCCTCAACTCCCTTTTCTCTCTTCTTTCTTTCTCTATCCTTTCTTTTCCTCTCACACTTGCAACTGCAGACCACGAAGAACTCCACCCACTCATTTAAAACGTCACCAACGAAACCTTCTTGAAACTTATCAATTCGATTATCATAAACTGCTACCACTTTCCTTTTTCTGTTTCGCTTAAATTGGTATGTTGCTACTGCATCTGTTTTAATGTTTTAGTCGACCACCGAATTGCCGCCGCTACTGCAGCTTCTGTTTCCAATTTTTTTTTATGAACGAATGATGGTGAAAGGAGATGATGAGTCATAGATGAAGATGCAATAATAATGATAATGATTAAGAAAGTGTCGGCTAAATTATTTATGTGTCGATTGAGAATAAAACCGATTACTAGGTTTATATTGTTATTGGACTACAAGTGTATTAATCTTGGGCCAAATTCGGTTATTGGGCCGAGACCCAACTAGTTTATAGCTGGGCTGAAACAAAACAAAAGAAGAACTGGATATATATTTAATCGGGAGACGGATAGATACAGAAAAACAGTTTAGATTGAATGGTTAGAGTGTTGTTCCGGTATGCGAGAGGTCTCGGGTTCGAGACCTGCTGGTGGCCTTTCTTTTTAAACCCCATTTATGTGAGGTAGATTCTTAATTAATATTTTTATTTATTATTATTATTAGTACAAAAATGACACTAATTATTATTATTATTATCATTAAATTTTAATATATTATTATTATTAGTACTACAAACGAAATGACTAGTTTAATCACTATTAAATTATTAATACTAGTAAGACTTTAATATAGTTATTATTATTATTTTAAACAAAAGATATTTACATAAAAATATATATTTACTACATATATCATGGCTATATTAATATTAATATTACATACTATTGTTTAAAACAAAATGTTACTATTATTTAAGTTAGATATAATATATAAATATATTTTAATATATGAATCTTAACACATTATATATATTTTAAATCTAACATCCGAATATAAATTAATTATTCAAAATACATAAAATAATTATAATTAAAATTCTTAATAAAATAACATATAAATTATAAAGAAAACAAGTATATTAATATAAACAGATAAACTTGTTTGAATATTAATACATGTTTTAATATATATAACTGATATAGGTTCGTGAATCCGAGGCCAACCTTATATTTGATCAATGATGTTATATGTATTTTTACTACAAAATACATTAGGTGAGTATATAGTCCCACTTTTAAACTCTAAATATTTCGGGATGAGAATACATGTATTTTATGTTTTACGTTATGGACACAAGTAACTGAAAAATATATTCTACGTTGAGTTGTACCACTGGCATATTTCCCTGTAGCTTGGTAACTAATATTTACAGCGGTATTGTAAACGCGAATCCTGTTGATAGATCTATCGGGCCTGACAACCCCAACCGGACTGGACGACCAGTATTCAACGGTTGCACAGTACTTCGTTTCGTGACTACACTTGGTACGGTGTAGTAAGATTTCATAATAAAGGGAATATGCGACGTGATTAAATGTTAAGTATGGTTACCAAGTGCTCAACCACTTAGAATATTTTTATTAAAATGTTTACACATGAAATCTTGTGGTCCATTGTTATAACGCTGCTAGCATTAAACCTATATATCTCACCAACTTTATGTTGACGTTTTAAAGCATGTTATTCTCAGGTACGAATTAAGTCTTCCGCTGTGCATTTGCTCATGTTAAGGACATTACTTGGAGTCGATCATCGCAATGGAACCAAATGTTAATGACTTCGTCCAGGAGGATTAGGACGGGTCTTTACAGTTGGTATCAGAGCGGTGGTCTTAGTGAACCAGGTCTTGCATTAGTGTGTCTAACTAGTAACTGTTAGGATACATTAGTGAGTCTGGACTTTGACCGTGTCTACCTGTCAAAAAGTTTTGCTTATCATTTCTAGTCGTAAATTATTTGCTTATTATCCTTAGGGAATTGCCTGCTTATCATTCATAAGTCTAGACACGTCTTACTGCATTTAGTGCATCGATAGTGTATAGACAAAATTCATATCTTAGCATATCTGTTACTTTGGACTTTAGTTGACATCTTTTCAAAGATTCTCCGTAATTTACGGGATTTTGGGTATTATATATACATATGTAAAGTATGTATAGAAGAGTACCAAATCTAACTTCTATAATCTATTTCATACCAAAAATTCATTTTTCCGATTATACAAGATGGATTCCGCATCTAGTTCGAATTCCTCAGATTATGACGGCTATGCCGATATGGATTTTCATTCAAGCTCCGAAGGCAGCATCACCGGAATGGATCAACCAATCTCCCATCATCTATTCTGGATGAATTGGGGGTGGGTTCGTAATATACTAAGTCACTGGAGACATGAAGAGGGTGATCCCTTCCATCCACCAAATTGCCCTCTTGGCGATGAACCTGAAGCACTTACCGGCGAACCTGTTCGAAAAACCATTTTCTCTCTCATTTCTAGAGTATCTCGTCACGATTATATACTATCCCATATTTCAGATCTTGTTCATTCGCTCACTCCAACCACCAATCATCCCGGTGTACTAGCAGAAGTTAACGAACTTCGCGCTCGCGTGACGGCTTTGGAGAATATGGTGCGAAGGTTACAAACACCAGCAGCAGCACCAGCAGCATAATCCGTACCACCATCATCAACACCGACAGTACCCATATCACCCTCAACCACAACCTCGTCGTAAACCTCAACATCACAATTTGTACCTCGGATATCAACATCACACACCTCAATATCACTATCTGTACTTCGAGTATGATCTTCGTTTTACATATCATTCTATATCGATTATCTTCACTTTACTTATCGTTCTATCTCATTTATCTTCGTTCGACATGGTAATTATGTAATCTTTAATGTTTTAGAGATCATGTAATCAAGTATTAACGATAAATCAAAAAAAAAAAAAAAAAATTTAATATCTTATTGACTCATTAGATCCATGATTACATCCGAAGAAAATATATATACAAGTATATTTTCATAAAGATTGTAATTAAAAATTCTTTCGTACAAACTGTTAATGATGAAAATATTTTAACGCGTAGGTAGTACCCGAGGAATATTTAGATCTCACATTAATAAGTTACAGTGTATATTCTTCGAATCTGATTCAACGGTTATTTGCTATCTCACCTACAATCACCGATATACGTATCTGTTCACCCCAGATTTACCATTTCCATTTCAATTTTAAATTTGGATTTTTATCTATCAGAATCCAACAAGTGGCATAAAGAAGAAACATTGGACAAATTAAAAATTGTTAGAAACACACGAATTAACTAATTGAAATCTGTTAAGGATTCCACGCTAACTGTTCCTAGTTAACTGTTCCCAGCTAACTGTTAATTCCGTATTACATTTTATCGCAATTTAGTTTATTGTCATTTAAGTTCTGTTATTTATTTTACGCACTTTAAATAACGGGACACGTATACAAGGTTTCGACCTATCATATCGACCCATCTATATATATATTTCGGAACAACCATAGACACTCTATATGTGAATGTTGGAGTTGGCTATACAGGGTTGAGGTTGATTCCAAAATATATATATACTTTGAGTTGTGATCGACACTGAGACTGGTACACGGGTCACGATACGTATTAGTTAATTCAAATATTATATATTTAATTTATATATGAATATATTGGATCATTGTACAATCGGACTATTGGACTGCTAACTTTGGACAATTAAAATGAATTAAAATATTGATTATAACATATGAAACTAAACTAATCTTCAAGTTTGCCACTTGATTTCATCCTAAACCTCATTTGTATCTCGACGTTTACAATCCGCGTACAAACCTATCAGGATTCTTGAAAATACCTCAATCGAGAAGATGAACCAGCCGTACTTCATCTACGGAAGAAAAGATTTATGCACCTGAAAAACTCTCGAACCTAAATTCCTAGATTAACACGTACCCGTGTTGAATCCTTTACCAGTTATTAACATAAACAACCTTACGATTCCTTTTCAAAGTAGCCAATTTTGTCACAGCTCCACTTCGACTTCTCAGTAGGACTACTCTTATTATAACCAAGATATATATCTACGTTATCCTTTCGACGTTGTTACCAGAGAACCTTTTACAATCCACCATACTACCATCAGCGTTTAATCATCTAAAAACACAATGCTCCTGAAATCACCTCGGTTTGATAACCAATGACCCAGATCTGTTAACTTTGAAAATGCTGACGAAGCAGCATGTTGTAGATGGTCTTAATGGTTAAAAGTTGATGATAAAGAAGGAAGTGTAAGAAACACTCGATAGTAAATTTGGTAATGAAAAAACGGATTGAGCTAACCGTGAAGGAAACAAAGAACAAATACAAGAACTGAATCTGCTTTCAAAGAATCCAAATGATTCAGTGCCTGCTGAAATCATTAGTAAGAACCCTACTCTTTATTCTAAACCTTGCCCGGATGATATTCTTCATCATCATCTTATCTTAGATATTATAAGATATCTTCATACCTTTTCTCCATATTTCTGGAAATATTTTCACAACTATTCATATCTGAGATCATTTATCTCTTCGTAACATTTGCGTTACAATATAAAAGAAACTGTGTTAGTTCTAAATTCTGAAACCTCCGAGTTTAAAATATGAATGTTTTGAAGTAGTGTTGGGAACTGATGCATGAATTAGTATAATATAATGACACTTGATCAACGTCATTATATTACAGTAAGTCACGTTGAGTTTCTAATGGAATGTGATGATTCACAGTACCATCATCATATGCCATGTCACACGACTCTTACATTCTATCCAATCCCCGAACATATTAGGAACAAATCATCTTGATAGTTCTATCTTTTCCAAGATAATCTGGTAATTTGACAAATCAAAATCGTGCCATTACCATTTCTTTCTAAGAACATTAGCTATGTTCATTCCAAATTTCATATCTACGAATTCTGGACCATTACTCGCTTGACTCGAAGTCGGGAAGAGAAAACGAAAGCATGAAGCTCCGAAAAATAATGAAGGAGATAAAACCCAACAATCACCCAGGATTTACAAACCGTGTATATCAAAACGTATTGCAACGTAAAGACACGGGAGAATTAAAAACATTATAATTTCGAATGATAGAAGTGAATAGATTCTTCTGAGAGTAGATGAAAAGAAGAATGACAGATGTAAAAATTAGGGGTATATCAAGAATCAGAATTGGATGGAGCATATCGACGAATGTTTTAAAATAGGAATTAAGGAGAAATAGTGGAAGATGTAGGCTATGGAAATAAGGAAGTAAAGGAGATGGATTTATAGTGAAATATTCGACAAGAAAAATCGAAACAGATTGCCGCATTAAATCAAAGAAAATCCTGATCGTAGAAGAATCAAATCTTATTATAAAAGATTTTCTTTAAATTTCTTAAATTCCGGAAATCAAATCTAATCACATCATCGGTTAAAACAATTCCATATCTACTCATTTTATTCTTTTGTGATAGCTTCACTCGTGCATATCACATGATCGAAACGTTTTAACCAATAATGATAAAACTCTATTATTATCTCATATTCGTCATGAAAACATTCCATTGTTATCTATGACAACCTCTACCAAATTTCGGGGACGAAATTTTTTTAACGGGTGGGTACTGTAACGACCCGGAAATTTCCGACCAAATTTAAACCCTAAACTCTATATGTTTCCGACACGATAAGCAAAATCTGTAATGTTGAGTCTAGAAAGTTTAAAATCTATATTCGGATAATCAATTACCCTTTGACCATTCCCGAGGATTCACGAACAACCGTTTGTAATTAGATATGTATAGATATTATAACTTGAAATGCATTACTAAATTGCTATATGATATAGTTGTTATATTAATATTACTACTCTCATTATTGTTATTAAAACAAATACTAATGATAATAACAATATCAATATTATTAATAGTAGATACAATTGATTTATTATATTATTATTATCATCATTAATATCATTATTATAATTAGCAGTTTAAAAAAAAAAATAAAAATATAATTTTTATTATTATGAATCATATTAATATTATTATTAGGTATTATTATCATCAGATCAGATACATATATATATATATATATATATATATATATATATATATATATATATATATATATATATATATATATATATATATATATATATATATATATACAGCCGTTTTTGGATAGATTAATTTATATAAACTAAGAAATATATTAGGTAATAGATGTATCAGTTAAATAATTAAACACATAAGAGAACAAATATATATTGCATAGGATTCTTATATCTATCAACGTCAGTTTAATTTTTTTTCTTATGCCTCTCTATACCCGTGAACACATATATCATATCTTATATGTTATATCCATAGATCTATATGCTTATATATAGATGAACTTTTGAGATTGTTAAAACCCCAAAACTCGTCACCATGCAAACACCTTTGATAACCTTCGAACCATCCACCATATATCCGCTTAACTCCACCCCTCCTTCTGCTCAAGACCATCATCACCAAACCACCATTTAATGGCTACCGGTTCCTGTTCCTATTTCCTGTTTTTCTTGTCGTGAACAACTAACCACAATCACCGATGTTATACCTTTCTTCTTTTCTTTCTTTCGCGTCTCTATCTTTTGTTCGGTCCTCCTGTTGCAACTTCTGATTGAACTCGATTGTTTCTGTCTCCTGTCAACTTGAATACCACAAGATCAACTCGAGTGCTACTGCTTGAAAACTGTTTCGTTTCCTAAACCCACCACCAATCACTACCGTAGGACATCACCTTAACCATCTAAACCCATTCCATCTTCACCCATCACCGGTTCTTGTTTTAATTTAAACCACAACAAACTGAAACCCACTTGGTTCCTTTCTTCTCCATCGGTGACACCACCATGAGATACCAACATAAATTATCACCACACCCATAAACATTTAAATTCTTGCAGCATGTTTTCTAATCACCATTCGAACTATCTTGTTTGCTACTACCATTTCGTTTCTGCTTCAGACTAAACAACCAACAAAACGTCACCGTTGATTACCAACAAAGAGTCGACAACCACCCTCAACTCCCTTTTCTCTCTTCTTTCTTTCTCTATCCTTTCTTTTCCTCTCACACTTGCAACTGCAGACCACGAAGAACTCCACCCACTCATTTAAAACGTCACCAACGAAACCTTCTTGAAACTTATCAATTCGATTATCATAAACTGCTACCACTTTCCTTTTTCTGTTTCGCTTAAATTGGTATGTTGCTACTGCATCTGTTTTAATGTTTTAGTCGACCACCGAATTGCCGCCGCTACTGCAGCTTCTGTTTCCAATTTTTTTTTTATGAACGAATGATGGTGAAAGGAGATGATGAGTCATAGATGAAGATGCAATAATAATGATAATGATTAAGAAAGTGTCGGCTAAATTATTTATGTGTCGATTGAGAATAAAACCGATTACTAGGTTTATATTGTTATTGGACTACAAGTGTATTAATCTTGGGCCAAATTCGGTTATTGGGCCGAGACCCAACTAGTTTATAGCTGGGCTGAAACAAAACAAAAGAAGAACTGGATATATATTTAATCGGGAGACGGATAGATACAGAAAAATAGTTTAGATTGAATGGTTAGAGTGTTGTTCCGGTATGCGAGAGGTCTCGGGTTCGAGACCTGCTGGTGGCCTTTCTTTTTAAACCCCATTTATGTGAGGTAGATTCTTAATTAATATTTTTATTTATTATTATTATTAGTACAAAAATGACACTAATTATTATTATTATTATCATTAAATTTTAATATATTATTATTATTAGTACTACAAACGAAATGACTAGTTTAATCACTATTAAATTATTAATACTAGTAAGACTTTAATATAGTTATTATTATTATTTTAAACAAAAGATATTTACATAAAAATATATATTTACTACATATATCATGGCTATATTAATATTAATATTACATACTATTGTTTAAAACAAAATGTTACTATTATTTAAGTTAGATATAATATATAAATATATTTTAATATATGAATCTTAACACATTATATATATTTTAAATCTAACATCCGAATATAAATTAATTATTCAAAATACATAAAATAATTATAATTAAAATTCTTAATAAAATAACATATAAATTATAAAGAAAACAAGTATATTAATATAAACAGATAAACTTGTTTGAATATTAATACATGTTTTAATATATATAACTGATATAGGTTCGTGAATCCGAGGCCAACCTTATATTTGATCAATGATGTTATATGTATTTTTACTACAAAATACATTAGGTGAGTATATAGTCCCACTTTTAAACTCTAAATATTTCGGGATGAGAATACATGTATTTTATGTTTTACGTTATGGACACAAGTAACTGAAAAATATATTCTACGTTGAGTTGTACCACTGGCATATTTCCCTGTAGCTTGGTAACTAATATTTACAGCGGTATTGTAAACGCGAATCCTGTTGATAGATCTATCGGGCCTGACAACCCCAACCGGACTGGACGACCAGTATTCAACGGTTGCACAGTACTTCGTTTCGTGACTACACTTGGTACGGTGTAGTAAGATTTCATAATAAAGGGAATATGCGACGTGATTAAATGTTAAGTATGGTTACCAAGTGCTCAACCACTTAGAATATTTTTATTAAAATGTTTACACATGAAATCTTGTGGTCCATTGTTATAACGCTGCTAGCATTAAACCTATATATCTCACCAACTTTATGTTGACGTTTTAAAGCATGTTATTCTCAGGTACGAATTAAGTCTTCCGCTGTGCATTTGCTCATGTTAAGGACATTACTTGGAGTCGATCATCGCAATGGAACCAAATGTTAATGACTTCGTCCAGGAGGATTAGGACGGGTCTTTACAAATTAAGATTACAAGCATATGAAAATTCTAAAACATACAAAGATAAAACTAAAAAATGGCACGATGCACGATTAAAAAAGAAAGAATTTGAACAAGGGGATAAAGTATTAGTATTCCAATCACATTTCAAGTTTTCACCTGGTAAACTTAGATCCCGATGGACTGGGCCATATATAATAAAACAGGTTTTTCCATCTGGATATGCAGAGTTATACAGCAAAGACGGTGGAACTTTCAAGGTGAACGGTCATCGACTCAAATTATACTTTGACGGAATCAATACTACGGAAAGAGACGAGATCACCTTCTACCCTAAGGACAAATAAATTCAGGGTAGCTTTAAGGTTTTAAACTCCATTCTCGATTTTTATTTTTATCTTTAAGAGTGGGGTTAGTTTGGTCTTTTGATGTCAAAGCTAAGGTATACGAAATAGTTTATATTTTACTAGGAAATACTATTAAATATGCTACAATTTTACACAAGATATTTATTTATTTATAGAATGGATATACTTAAACCTTGCTACAACACTTATAGGCAGTGTACCTAATCGTACAGTAGTGTAGTTTTTAGTAAGTCCGGTTCGTTCCACAGGAAATCTTTTTTAAGCAAAGCTCAACGCTATATTAGTTTACTTTTATAAAAATACAAATATATATATAAGTAATATTATTATTATAAAGGGGGTTTTTTTTACCGTTTCATGACCGATTTGTCGATTTTAAAACTTTAGTCGCAGTTAAAACCAAATGTAAAATATTAAAAATAAATACAAGACTTGAATTAAAGCATGAAGTAAATAACGATAAATGAAATTGCGAATAATAAAAGTGCGATAAAATAAACTTGCGATAATTAAAAAGTACGATAATTAAAAGTGCGATTAAATACAATAACAATAAAAATGCGATAATTAGAAGTGCAATTAAATATAAAATAAAGGAAATTAAATATGAAATAAAAGAATTATGCTTATTTAAACTTTCGTAATCATGATGTTTGACGTGTTGATTTTAGTTTTATGCCCATGGGTTAATTGTCCCTTGTCCTGGATTATTTAATATGTCCGTCTGGTTTTTGTCCATAACAGTCCATCAGTCATAAATATAAAGTGCGAGTATCCTCGTCAAATTATCCTTATACCCGAAGTTAAATATTCCAACTAATTGGGGATTCGAATTGTAACAAGGTTTTAATACTTTGTTTAATGAATACACCAGGTTATCAACTGCGTGTAAACCAAGGTTTTACTACTTTGTTAGCAATTACACCAATTACCCTTGAATGTAATTTCACCCCTGTTTTAATTATTCTAGTGGCTATTAATCCATTCCCGTGTCCGGTTAAATGAACGATTATTCGTACATATAAATACCCCGCCCATCGTGTCCGATCGAGTGTATATGGTAATTTATAGGGACGCCCAATTGTAAATCTTTATATTAACATTAACAAACTTTCATTTAGTTAAACAAATATAAAGCCCATTAATAGCCCATAGTCTAATTTCCACAAGTGTCGTTCTTTTGTCCAAACCCCAATTATGGTACAAAGCCCAATTACCCAATTTTAGTAATTAGCCCAACATCATGATTACTTCGTTTTAAATAAGCATAATAATAACTTAGCTACGAGACATTAATATAAAAAGGTTGAACATAACTTACAATGATTAAAAATAGCGTAGCGTTACACGGACAGAATTTCGACTTACACCCTTACAACATTCGCTAACATACCCTTATTATTAGAATTATAATTAAAATTAAAATATAAATTATAAATATATATATATATTTTACGTATGAGGGGAAGAAGAAAAAGATGGATGAAAATGATCAGAATTCGGTTTGCTTTATAGGGAGTTTTAAAACTGGGGGCTCCGCGACTCGCGGCCTTTTTGGCCTTCAAACTCCGCGAGTCGCGGAGTTTGAAATTACAGCTCAAAACTTTTGGAGTCTTTCTTGCCGACGGATTTTATATATAAATATAAAATATAAATAATTAATATAATTATTTATATATTATATTATATTCTTGTGCATAGTAGACTTGTAATTTTTAGTTCGTTGCGTCGAGCGTTGAGAGGTGACTCATGTCCCGGTTCCGGATTTTTGAACGTCCTTGCGTACAATTTTATATTTTGTACTTTGCGTTTTGAATCTTGTACTCTTGTAATTTCGAGACGTTTCTTATCAATAATTAGAACCTCTTTGATTGTCTTTTGTTCTTTTGAGCTTTTTGGTCGTTTGCGTCTTCAATTCGTCGAATCTGTCTTTTGTCTTCACCTTTTATTATTTAAACGAATATCACTTGTAAATAGAACAGTTGCAATTAAAAGCTTGTCTTTCTTGAGGAATAATGCTATGAAATATATGTTCGTTTTTAGCATTATCAAATATTCCCACACTTGAGCGTTGCTTGTCCTCAAGCAATATCGTCTTGAAATACTAGAATCACTTCTTTATTCTTCACACTTTGTACATCAGTGATTTCTATACGGTGATATAAACAATGGTAGTAACGATATGGTTTACAGTCCCACATGACTATAAAAATTTAGATCCATTAAGGAAATTGGATCTTTATGAAAACATTTGATCTTTTGAAAATTAAATCTAGTTTTTACCCTAGATAAGTTTTTCGAAATAACCCTTTACCGGTGTTTGCAAAATATTTTTGTGGGTTTGGTGGGTTTCAGATTTGAAAATTTTAGCTCAAAACTTGCGGTTTTGTGTCACCCACTTGCTAACCTTGTATTTGGAAAGCAACACGTCCAGTTTACTTGTCCTGTATATTACCTTTCGGTAAACTACCGTCCGGTTGTAAAGGAAAGCGTTGAACAAGCAACTGTTAAGGCAATGTCCCCTGACATGCTTTTAATTATGGTCTATAACGTGTCGGACGCAATTACTATCCTTTGTAGGAGCAATAGTAAAGCTCACCCTTATAATTTTTCGATCTGGCACAAGGTCCTGTCTTTGACCATGCTATGCAACCACCGTTCTTACGGTTGACACCCGATTTAGTTCAGGTGACCTAATGAATTCCAGGTGAATTCCTAGGATTTTACGTTCAATGGTAATGAACGCATTGAAAATAGGATTTTCAGAAAACAAATCGGTTTATAATTTTGATCAAAATATTTTCTCGTTCAAGCTCGAGTTTAGATATCATTGAATTCCATGAGTTTGTAATTCTCAATCTTTAAGGTCAATCTCTAGGATTGAATAATATCAGTCTTAAAAGCTGATTTTTAATCTTTAAGGAGATTATCCTTTCTGGGGATCTGATTCATTAGTCTTATCCAGCTAATTTGCATGGCGCCCCCCCATTGTACGAGATAAATCCTTCTCATGGTTAGGATAAATCTGACCACTTGGCGACCCTGTTTAATGCTGAGGTCCGTGGATTTCCTGCTGATTTTAGTGATGACTTTTCTAGATTTTTCGTCAACCTACAGCTGGTCTGAACGACAACTTCATGACCTAAATCAAGAAGCGCGTTTCTTTTTCGAAAGACTTTACTTCCTTTTAATGATGGAATTGATTCATCGTGTAGATCCATCTTTTCTTTTCTTTCATTGGGTAAAACAGTTTAGTTTAGTCCAAAGCAAAAGTATTTTCAGTTATTTGTTACAGATATATGTGACATATGTTTAAGATAACTTGGTAAATTTTCCAACACTTGGCTTTTATTTTCCTTTTTATCGTCCTCTATTCCATTTTAAATGAATTTTAACATTTTAGTTTGTTTCTCAATTTATGTTCTTTCCGAGGTAACAATAATTTCGGTGTTAAAACCTAGTTTTATCGTTCATAAATATGTATAAACATGATTTTGAGTTCATTTAATTGAAAATTTTGAAAAATTTTACTAGAATTGGTTAGTCAGTATATAAGACTAGGGCTGTTCTTTATTATCAGAGAGCACTAGATTCTAATACAACTACTGCTTTACTAGTATTTTTAATGGTAACCAAGTGTATAAAGTAAAAAATTTTAAAATCCGAAAGAATTTAACCCCTTCCCACACTTAAGATCTTGCAATGCCCTCATTTGCAAGAAATCAGTAACTATTTAAATTATTGAGGGCGATTTGTGTGAAAATGATTAAATTTTACCAAAGTTTCCAAATATATTGGCGTTTGTTTGCTGAATGATAAATGGTGCACATCATTTGTTCATTCCGTCTTGTTGTTATTTCACATATATTTTGCATCTTGTCGTAAAAATTAGTTGCTTTTGCTGAACTTAATGCCAGTCTTTGAAAATGCGTTGTTTTACCCTGTTGTGTACATAAGATAAACTGCAAACATATATACATATTTTTGAAGTTTGGTATATTACCCCACATTCAAAAATTATTAAAATCTAAGAATAAAAGTTAGATAATTATAAAAATGATTACAATATTAACAAAAGTATTAAACGTATCAATCATTACAAATTACAAAATAAAAAAAAATAAGTAAACTAAGGATGATATTGGTACCAATAGGGGTTCCAGGCATAACCATAGGTGCTATAGAATGCTTCGGCAGGGTTATACGTAGGATATGGTGGCTGCATCTCTATAGACCAGGGAGGGAAGATGGGTTTCGGTGTAGGAATATAGTTTCTACCTATATGTTGGCAATGAGCTATGATTTGGTTCTGATGAACTTGCCAATTTTCAAATGCTCTCTGTCTAGCATTTTCGTATTCCTAAAAAGCTATAAACCTTTGCATTTCTTGCATCTCATTCCCCCCTCCTACATTACCTTGCTGTTGGTTTCTATCCACCTGTGGATGTCTACCATGGTATCGTACTGCGGCGTTATTTCGCCTCTTCAAAACTTTCGCACCATGGTATACATTTAAACCTATAGTATCGCGGGGTTCTGGTTCTTCTACTAATAATCCCCCCCGACTTATATCCACACCGAGATATTCACCAATCAAAGTAATAAAAATACCACCTCCTATTATGCTATGCGGTCGCATCCCCCGAACCATAGCTGATAAATAATAACCCACACAATACGGTATACTTACAGCGCTTTGTGGGTCTCGAATACACATATGGTAAAACAAATCCTGTTCATTTACTTTTTCCTTGTTCTTACCCCTTTGTGTAATCGAATTAGCTAAAAACCTATGTATCACTCTTAATTCGGCTCTATCTATATCCAAATAAGAGTAATTTCCCCCTTTGAAACGGTGATGGCTTGTCATTTGACTCCACACACCGTGTGTATCAAAATTTTCATCTATCTTTCTACCGTTTAGTATCAACCCTCTACAATCGGCAGATGCTAACTCCTCAGGCGTATATATACGTAAAGCCTGAGCCATGTCCAGTAAAGACATGTGGCGCATCGAACCGCCTAACAAAAATCTAATAAAAGAATGATCGGTTAAACTAGCTACCCGATCATTCAACTCTATACTACATAACAATTCTTCACACCATACTTTATATACAGGTCTACGCATGGTGAATAAACGTACCCAGTCATTAAAAGTAGAATTTCCATACCTCTCTACAAGTAATTCCCTAATTGGCCCGGCCAATTCTACATCTTCTAAGGGTCCCCATTCTATGACCCTCGGTACCTCAACAACCTTAGAATGAAGAGTATGCAAACCCCTTTGATATTTTGGATAATCTATCCAAAGTCTGTCAAATCTCAGGTTCGGGTGCAACTCTTCCAAGTGCGTATCAGAAAAGGTCATGACTGGATGAGGTATATCCTGCTTGTAGTAGTTATCCACCTCCTGTTGTTCCGCATTCTCAGCAGGAGCATTACGGGCTTGGGATGAAGATTCACCCCTTTCAGTCTGCAAAACACATGAAACACAAATTTTGTGCATCCAAATATGCATTAGTGTCAGCAAAATCATCAATCAAAATAATTACAATGACATTATCAATTTATATCAAACTTAAGCTCATTTTCATATTTTCATCAAATCTACACTTTTTCAAATAAGCATATACGAAAATGTTCGCCTAGTTCATAATCATTCAACTCAAATAACATGTCAAAATAATCATTACTAGCAATTAAACAAGTCTCAAATGCCATTATCTTTCAAAAATCAAGTTCATGAATTTTAGACTTGAAAAAGTCCACTTTAATTCTCAAAATCATGTTTAGGCTCAAAGTTTGGATCATTTAACTACCTAGACATGTTACACTACTTAATTTAGCAACAATTCATGACAAAAATTGGCCATAACCTGTTTATATCAAAAAGCCCCAAATTTGCTCAAGAACCCAAACCCTAGATTACTCTAAATTTGAAGTTTAAGGCTTCTAATCATGTTAAATAGCATTAATCTAGGTTATACAAGCATAATACATAAACAATTTAAGCATAATTACACTAAAAAGCATCAAAATCAAATTGGGGAAAAAATTGCTCAAGAACACCAAATTTCGGATTAAATGGTGTTTAGGTGTAGAAATTTACCGTTTTTCTTGAGTAATTCCTAGATAGCATCCTTCTAAACATGATTTTAGTAAAAAATTTGGTGATTAACGGTTAAAAATTGTGATTTTGGGGAGTATTTCTCGGGTTTTTTCGTGCAGAATTCGCTGTGTTTTTGAGTTGTGGAGTGCACTGATCTGTTACAGCTCTTTATTTTTTTTCTGGGTTTTGGTCCCTCCGCGACTCGCGGCATTTAACCCTTCAAACTCCGCGAGTCGCGGAGTTTGCTATTTTTTTTTTATAATCATTAACTTATTAAAACAATTAAGTACTTAATTTTTAAAATTTTGTTTCCCTTGTTATTTAGGACGAGGTCGTTTCGGATCGATGTCCTAGTCCGTCCTTCGACAAAATTTTAAAATTTGTCTTTTTGTAGCGATTGTTTTAAAAGCTAAGATTTTTTTTTTTTTTTTAATGTTTTTGGCATACTTTAATTCAATAAGATTAAAAATAATGATAATAAAAGTTCTCGTCCCTCCCTCGGGTAAAGCAATTTCGGTTCAACGACCTAGTCTTCAACTTACGACGAATTTTAAAAATCATATTTTAACTTAATGAGATAAAGTAAATTTTTGTTTTTAAATTCACACAACTTAAATATAAAAGTCAAAATTAATATTAAAATTTCACACCAAACTTAAAATTTGAAATGCATAAAATTAAAAATTCATATTTTAAAAATTAAAAATTCACACCAAACTTAATTTAAAAATTCATATTATAAATTCATACCAAACTTATATTAATTTTTCAAATATTTACAATTTTAAAAATATTGTTTTTACAAAGTTTACAATATTAATTTAAAATTTATATATTAATTTTAAAAACATGGTAAAAATAAAATTAAAAATCTTTTTGTCTTTTTATCCCACTTTAATCAATCAAATATTATCAAAAATATGCGCCCCTCTTTTCGGTAAAGTAATTTCGGTTCCAAGACCTAATTTAACTCATGACGAATTTTTGAAATATTTTGTGTTGATTGATTAAAGATATTTATACCTTAAGAATAAACGTTAAATTTCGCAGTGATGTAATAAATTTTTGAATGATATCAATAATTTCGGTCGCCAAACCTAATTTTATTCAATACCAATTTAATACTTTTTAGCGAACAAATTAGCGTTTATTAACAAAAGGTTAAAAATAAAAATAAAAATAAAAACTGTACACACATACTTGTGAAATAGATTTCTTAGTTATATGATCTATCCCATTCATAAGATAGTCGGTTTAATTGGTTTTCCATGGCTACATAGGCGTAACCTCGAGCATTCAGTGTCTTTTCTTCTAAACATATGAACGGTCCGTCTCTGCATAAAGTAACAAATTCGGTATTTGAATAGGTTTGATTATTTGAACATTTACCTCCATGTGACCATTTTCCGCATTTGTGACATCTTTCTAGGTGTCGTGCTCTTCTTTTCGCTGCGGATTTTGATTTTCCTTTACCAAATTGTAATTTATTATCTTCGCATCTGGATTCTTTTCTAACTCCGTCCATTCTTTCTCTGATTACTGATACTAATTCACTCTGTAGTATGTCATTATTACGTTTAGTGATCAAAGCGTGTAGCATTAGACCATGGTTTAGTTCACAGGCAGTCTTCATTTCGTAAAAACCTAAAAAAAATAAAAATTCAGAATGGGGGGAGAAGACTAGTTCTTTAGGGTCTGCTAGGGAAAGACCATTCGGGTTCTATTTTCGAGAACTACACGAAAACAGACAATCTAACTCTATCAGAAATACATATTATCCTTTAAAGACTTGATTCTCCCCACACTTAGTTAGCTGTGGTGTCGAAATTGTGATTAACTTCGTTGTCGACTTCCATCGGACCATGTATGTAGTGTTTAACTCTGTGACCATTAACTTTAAATTCAATCCCATTTGAATTTATTAATTCTATCGTTCGGTATGGGAAAACTCTTTTGACTATGAATGGTCCAGACCATCTTGATTTCAATTTTCCAGGAAATAGCTTGAATCGTGAATTGAAAAGAAGAACTCTGTCTCCTTCTTTAAATTCTTTTGAACTTCTGATTCTTTTATCATGCCATTTCTTTGTTCTTTCTTTAAAGATTAACGAATTATCGTATGCTTCATGACTCAATTCTTCTAATTCGTTTAGTTGACTTAATCGTAGACGTCCGGCTTCATGTAAATCAAGATTACATGTCTTCAAAGCCCAAAATGCTTTGTGTTCAATTTCTACTGGAAGATGACATGCTTTTCCATAAACAAGTCTAAAAGGTGTGGTTCCAATTGGAGTTTTGTAGGCTGTTCTAAAAGCCCAGAGTGCATCCTCCAATTTAATGGACCATTCCTTTGGATTTGATCCTACGGTTTTCTCTAGAATACGTTTTAAAGCTCGGTTGGTATTTTCAACTTGTCCACTTGTTTGTGGATGATATGCGGTGGAGATTTTATGAGTTACTCCATATCTTTTAAGAACTTTCTCAAGTTGATTATTACAGAAATGAGTACCCCGATCACTTATTAAAGCTTTTGGTGTTCCAAACCTTGCAAAAAGACGTTTTAAAAAGTTGACTACAACTCGTGCATCGTTAGTTGGGAGAGCTTGTGCTTCCGCCCATTTAGATACATAATCAATGGCTACGAGTATATATAGATTATTATGAGATTTTGGAAATGGACCCATAAAGTCAATACCCCAAATGTTAAATACTTCACATACTTGGATGACATTTTGTGGCATTTCATCACGTTGACTTATTTTTCCGGCCCTTTGACAAGCATCACAGGATTTGCAAAGAAGGTGTGCGTCTTTGTAAATTGTAGGCCAATAGAATCCAGCTTCATAAACTTTTCTAGCTGTTAGTTGAGGCCCATAATGCCCTCCTGTTGGTCCTGTGTGACAATGGTTTAATATTTTACTAGCTTCATCTCCAAATACACATCGGCGTATTATTCCATCGGGACAACTTTTAAACAGATGTGGATCTTCCCAAAAATAGTGTTTTATATCACTGAAGAATTTCTTTCGTCTTTGGTACGATAATCCTTTTTCAAGGAATCCACAAACTAAGTAGTTTGCATAGTCTGCAAACCATGGGATTTCTTTATAATCTATTTTCAATAGATATTCATCAGGAAAGTTGTCTTGTATGGCTGATTCATTTAGAACTTCTAATTCGGGATTTTCAAGACGAGAAAGATGATCAGCGGCGAGATTTTCTGCTCCTCTTTTATCTCGGATTTCAATATCAAACTCTTGTAAGAGTAAGATCCAACGGATTAATCTTGGTTTAGCATCTTGTTTTGAAAATAAGTATCTAAGAGCAGAATGGTCGATATAGACCACCGTTTTTACTAGAACGAGATATGATCGAAATTTGTCAAAAGCAAAGACAATAGCAAGGAGTTCTTTTTCAGTAGTTGTATAGTTCGTTTGTGCTCCTTGTAATGTCTTACTAGCATAATATATAGGTTGAAATCGTTTTTCAATCCTTTGTCCTAAAACGGCTCCCATTGCAAAATCACTTGCATCGCACATTAGTTCAAATGGTAGATTCCAATTTGGTGTTATCATGATCGGCGCATTAGTGAGTTTCTCTTTAAGAATATTAAAAGATTTGATACACTCATCTGAAAAGATGAATGGCGCATCCTTTTCTAGGAGTTTATTCATAGGAGTGGCAATTTTAGAAAAATCTTTTATGAAACGTCGGTAAAAACCGGCATGCCCTAGAAAACTCCTAACTCCTCTAACATTGGTGGGATGTGGAAGTTTAGCAATTACATCTACTTTAGCTCTATCCACTTCAATTCCTTCTTTTGAAATTTTATGTCCAAGAACGATGCCTTCTTTAACCATGAAATGGCATTTCTCCCAATTAAGAACTAGATTTGATTGTTCGCATCTAAGAAGCATTCGTTCAAGATTAGCTAGACATGATTCAAATGTATCACCGAAGACTGAAAAGTCATCCATGAATACTTCCATGCATTCTTCTATCATGTCGTGAAAAATCGCCATCATACACCTTTGAAAGGTTGCAGGGGCGTTGCAAAGTCCAAATAGCATGCGTTTGTAAGCAAAAGTACCATAAGGGCACGTGAATGTGGTTTTCTCTTGATCTTCGGGTGCTATTGGAATTTGAAAATATCCGGAAAATCCATCTAGAAAACAATAGTAACTATTTCCGGCTAATCTTTCCAACATTTGATCAATAAAAGGTAAGGGAAAGTGATCTTTTCTGGTGGCGTCATTTAATTTTCTATAATCAATACACACACGCCATCTTGTTACAGTTCTAGTAGGAATAAGCTCATTTTTCTCATTTGTAATGACAGTCATGCCACCCTTCTTAGGCACGCATTGAACTGGGCTTACCCATGGACTATCAGAGATTGGATAAATTAAACCTGCATCTAGCAGTTTAATAATCTCTTTCTTAACTACATCTTGCATATTAGGATTTAGTCTTCGTTGGCGTTGCACATACGTTTTATGACCTTCTTCCATAAGGATTTTATGTGTGCAATACGAAAGACTTATTCCTTTAATATCATGAATCTTCCATGCAATGGCTGGTTTATGAGCTTTCAACACAGAAATGAGTTGTGATTTCTCATTTTCAGTAAGAGAAGACGATATTATTACAAGTAATTCAGATTCACCATGTAAATAAGCGTATTCCAAATGGTTTGGAAGTGGCTTTAACTCTAATTTCGGAGGTTCTTCTATCGATGATTTGTATCGATATCTGTCTTTTTCTTTTAGCATTTGAATTTCTTCTATTGTTGGTTCATATCCATTAGCTATAAGTGTAGCTAACATTTCAGCTTCATCAATTGGTTCATTACCTTCTCCTAAAGAGCATTCTCCTGTTCCTTGTAATTCTGGAAATTCTTCTAATAATTCTGCATGTGCATCTATAGTTTGAATATAATAACATGTATCATCTGCAGATTGTGGTTGTTGCATTGCTCTATCAACTGAAAAGGTAACACTCTCATCCTCTATACTTAGGGTCAGTTTCTTACCGAACACGTCTATCATTGCTTTAGCCGTGTTTAAGAATGGTCTTCCTAATATGAGAGGAACTTGAGAATCTTCTTCCATGTCCAGAACAACAAAATCTACTGGAAATACTAAAGTACCAACTTTAACTAGCATGTTCTCCATTATCCCTCTAGGATATTTTATTGATCTATCGGCTAGTTGTATGCTTATTCTTGTTGGTTTCAATTCTCCAAGGTCTAGTTTAGTGTATAGTGAATACGGCATTAGATTTATACTAGCACCTAAGTCTGCCAATGCTTCTATTGAACTAAGACTACCCAGAAAACATGGAATTGTGAAACTTCCTGGATCAGATAGTTTTTCTGGTATCTTATTCAACAGCACTGCTGAACAATTAGCATTCATAGTAACAGCCGAGAGTTCTTCCATTTTCTTTCTATTTGAGATTAGATCTTTCAAGAATTTAGCATATCTAGGCATTCCTGAAATCACATCAATGAAAGGAAGATTTACATTTATCTGTTTAAACATATCCAAGAATTTGGATTGCTCGGCTTCAAGTTTTTCTTTCTTCATTTTACTCGGATAAGGAAGTGGTGGTTGATATGGTTTAACATAAGGTTTAGCCTTAGCTGTGTTATCTTCATTAATCTTTTCAACTACCGGTTCTTTTTCCTTATCTTGATCAGGTTGTGGTTCTTGTGGAGTAGGAATGGCTTCATCAGAAGTTACAGGTATTTCAGGTGGTTTAAGTGTTGTACCACTTCTTGTGGTAATGGCTTTAGCTGTTTCATTCCGGGGGTTAGCGTTTGTATCACTAGGTAGACTTCCCGGTTTTCTTTCACCTATTAATCTTGCTAGGTTACTTACTTCTTGTTCCAGATTTTGAATAGAAGCTTGTTGATTTCTAAATGCTTGAGCATTTTGTTCATTGGTTTGTTTCTGAGATGTGAAAAACTGCGTTTGAGTTTCAACTAGCTTTGTCATCATATCTTCTAAATTCGGCTTTTTATCATCGGTTTGTTGTGGTGGTTTGTTTTGAAAATTAGGTCTTTGCTGGTTGTAAGTATTATTGGATACTTGTTGATTGCTAGGACCTTGTTGGTTGTTGTATGGAATATTCCGGTTATAATTTTGGTTTTGATTGTAAATCGGTCTTGGCGGTTGATAATTATTCTGATAATTATTTCCAGGCCTTTGGTTTATGTATGAAATATTCTCTCTTTGTTCCATTGTTAATTCAATACTGAGACAATCTTTTGTCAAATGTGGTCCTCCACACTGCTCACAACTAATTCGTATTGAGTGAATATCCTTAGTTATCTTTTCCATTCGTCTTTCCACAGCATCTATCTTTGCGGAAATGGAATCTAAGTCATGGCTAGAATCGGCTCTAGCTGCTTTAGATGATCTAATGATATCTTTTTCTTGGTGCCACTCATGTGAGTGGGAAGCAGTGTTATCAATAATTTTGTAAGCATCAGTTTCGGTTTTCTTCATAATAGAACCACCAGCTGCTATATCTATGTCTTTTCTTGTAGTGATGTCGCATCCTTGGTAGAATATTTGTACTATTTGCAGGTGTCTAAACCATGTTGCGGACATCCTCTTAACAACTTTCCATATCTTGTCCATGCCTCATATAGAGTTTCATTTGGTTTCTGTGTGAACGTAACAATTTCTGCTTGAAGTCTTACGGCTTTAGATGCAGGAAAGAATTGTTTAAGAAATTTGTCAACTAAAACATCCCATGTATCGATCGCCCCTTCAGGTAACGATTCCAACCAATCTTTGGCTTCTCCCTTTAAAGTCCAGGGAAATAACATGAGATATATATGTTCATCCTCCACTTCTCGGATTTTAAATAGTGTGCAGATCCTATTAAAGGTACGTAGATGTTCATTTGGATCTTCCTTCGGCGCACCACTAAATTGGCATTGATTAGTCACCATGTGTAGAATTTGTCCTTTGATTTCATAATCTGGCGCATTAATGTCTGGATGAGTAATTGCGTGACCTTGGCCAGTGCGTTTAGCTCTCATTCGGTCTTCCATACTTAAAGGTTCCAGATTCTCCATAATTGAATTTGTTGAATCGGTATCACTAGATGATTCTGATTTAATGGTTCGTTCCTCAACAATCTCTGTTTGAATGATTGGTGGTTCCGGAGGAAAGTTTAGTGGTTCAGGATCTACGAACCGTTCCTGAATATTCTCCGGATTCTCAATTGTGAGGTTGGGTTCAAAAAATGGATTATCGGAAATTTGAACTGAAGTACTTGGTCTACTGGATGACGATTCTAAAGAAAAATCAACGGCGGTTATATTTGCTAAATGTCTTGATCTAGTTACAGGTGGTGAACGTACAAAAGGTGGTGATCGTCTTGCTCGGTGCATTCACTGAATATCCTATTAGTTTTAAAAAGGAAAGAAAAATTATAATAAGTTATCCAATCAATAGACTTTTCTGATTTTGCCCACGTTTCGAATAGCCAAAAGATGCAGCAGAGGGGCAGGATTCGTTTGGTCTCAATATAATTGAGGACTGTTTGGCTCCAATAACCCGGTCCACGTACAAATCCAACTATTACTACGAACCAGAAAATTTTGATGTCTATCAATTTAACCACTTAAAATAAATTTTCGTAATTTTAAGAAATTTAGATAAGAAGTAGAATAAAAATCTATGTCCTAAAACTAGAATAGCGAGAAATAAGAAAGAAAAAGAGTTCGTCGAAAAAAAAAATCGAAAAAGAAAAATGGTTGAAAAATAAAAGGTGACGGAAAAATAAAAGAAACTTATAAAACTTAAAAATACTTGACTAACCTAACCTTATTACTACAACTAACTTAAAATTATAATCGCAAATTGAGATTACTAATTGGAATGATAATTGATACATAGTAAAAGGTCGTCTAAAAATATTAAAGCTTGCAAGAAAAACTAAATCCCAAATGGAAATAACTTAAAAAGAAACTAAAACTTAAAAAGGTGTCGCAAAATTCTAAAGTACCTAAATCTTAGTCTAAAGAAAAAGCACTTAAGGAATTCTACGGCAAAGCCTAAAAATCTAGAAGTAAAAATAACTATGGCAAAATCTAAGTTTAAAACTAAATATGAGCTAAAAATACAAATATTACGCTAAAACAATTAAAAAGGGACAAAATATAAAAATATACAAAAAGTTGTAAAAATTACAATTTTTATAAAAATATTAATTTTATATTATTTATTTAATAAAACTACTAATTTTACAATTTAATTAATCTAATTAAACTAAATAAAACAAATTAAATAAAAAGAAATTTTAAAATAAAACTTAATTTTAATAATAATTGATAATTAGGGTTTTATATTAATAATTATTATAATTACCCGTAATTAATGCTTGATTAGGGTTCTGGTCAGCTGTGTCAGATGGTCTCCGCGAGTTGCGGTATTTAATGCATCAAACCCCGCGAGTCGCGGGGTTTCAAATTTCAGCTGACAGGTTTCAAATTCGACGCGTTTTTTCTTTATTTATTTATTTTTTTTTCTGTTTTCTGTTTTTTTTTATAAAAAAAAAAATATGTGTATAAATAAAACTTATATTTAAAACTTAAATAAAAATAGAATCACTTTATAGTTTTATAAATAAAAATCTTAAAACTAGATTTATATATATATATTTTTTTTTATGTTTTTAAATAAAAACAAAATACTTAAATAAAACTTATGTTTTTATAAAATAAAAATAAAGAAACTTTATAAAACTTAAATATTTAACAAAATCTTAAAAATACTTATATTTTTGTTTTTCTTTTTATATTTTCGAATATTTAAAAACGTATTTTTATAAAAGCGACTTTTAATAGAAGTAAACTAAAAATCCTTTTTTTTTTTTTTATATATTAGCGTTGCGCTTCCAGCTTTTCAGAGAGTTCCCCGGCAGCGGCGCCAAAAATACTTGATGTCAAAGCTAAGGTATACGAAATAGTTTATATTTTACTAGGAAATACTATTAAATATGCTACAATTTTACACAAGATATTATTTATTTATAGAATGGATATACTTAAACCTTGCTACAACACTTATAGGCAGTGTACCTAATCGTACAGTAGTGTAGTTTTTAGTAAGTCCGGTTCGTTCCACAGAGAATCTTTTTTAAGCAAAGCTTAACGCTATATTAGTTTACTTTTATAAAAATACAAATATATATATAAGTAATATTATTATTATAAAGGGGGTTTTTTTTACCGTTTAATGACCGGTTTGTCGATTTTAAAACTTTAGTCGCAGTTAAAACCAAATGTAAAATATTAAAAATAAATACAAGACTTGAATTAAAGCATGAAGTAAATAACGATAAATGAAATTGCGAATAATAAAAGTGCGATAAAATAAACTTGCGATAATTAAAAAGTACGATAATTAAAAGTGCGATTAAATACAATAACAATAAAAATGCGATAATTAGAAGTGCAATTAAATATAAAATAAAGGAAATTAAATATGAAATAAAAGAATTATGCTTATTTAAACTTCCGTAATCATGATGTTTGACGTGTTGATTTTAGTTTTATGCCCATGGGTTAATTGTCCCTTGTCCTGGATTATTTAATATGTCCGTCTGGTTTTTGTCCATAACAGTCCATCAGTCATAAATATAAAGTGCGAGTATCCTCGTCAAATTATCCTTATACCCGAAGTTAAATATTCCAACTAATTGGGGATTCGAATTGTAACAAGGTTTTAATACTTTGTTTAATGAATACACCAGGTTATCAACTGCGTGTAAACCAAGGTTTTACTACTTTGTTAGCAATTACACCAATTACCCTTGAATGTAATTTCACCCCTGTTTTAATTATTCTAGTGGCTATTAATCCATTCCCGTGTCCGGTTAAATGAACGATTATTCGTACATATAAATACCCCGCCCATCGTGTCCGATCGAGTGTATATGGTAATTTATAGGGACGCCCAATTGTAAATCTTTATATTAACATTAACAAACTTTCATTTAGTTAAACAAATATAAAGCCCATTAATAGCCCATAGTCTAATTTCCACAAGTGTCATTCTTTTGTCCAAACCCCAATTATGGTACAAAGCCCAATTACCCAATTTTAGTAATTAGCCCAACATCATGATTACTTCGTTTTAAATAAGCATAATAATAACTTAGCTACGAGACATTAATATAAAAAGGTTGAACATAACTTACAATGATTAAAAATAGCGTAGCGTTACACGGACAGAATTTCGACTTACACCCTTACAACATTCGCTAACATACCCTTATTATTAGAATTATAATTAAAATTAAAATATAAATTATAAATATATATATATATTTTACGTATGAGGGGAAGAAGAAAAAGATGGATGAAAATGATCAGAATTCGGTTTGCTTTATAGGGAGTTTTAAAACTGGGGGCTCCGCGACTCGCGGCCTTTTTGGCCTTCAAACTCCGCGAGTCGCGGAGTTTGAAATTACAGCTCAAAACTTTTGGAGTCTTTCTTGCCGACGGATTTTATATATAAATATAAAATATAAATAATTAATATAATTATTTATATATTATATTATATTCTTGTGCATAGTAGACTTGTAATTTTTAGTTCGTTGCGTCGAGCGTTGAGAGGTGACTCATGTCCCGGTTCCGGATTTTTGAACGTCCTTGCGTACAATTTTATATTTTGTACTTTGCGTTTTGAATCTTGTACTCTTGTAATTTCGAGACGTTTCTTATCAATAATTAGAACCTCTTTGATTGTCTTTTGTTCTTTTGAGCTTTTTGGTCGTTTGCGTCTTCAATTCGTCGAATCTGTCTTTTGTCTTCACCTTTTATTATTTAAACGAATATCACTTGTAAATAGAACAGTTGCAATTAAAAGCTTGTCTTTCTTGAGGAATAATGCTATGAAATATATGTTCGTTTTTAGCATTATCATCTTTCCCTAGCAGACCCTAAAGAACTAGTCTTCTCCCTCCATTCTACCTTTTTAATTTCTTTTTATTTTTATTGTTTATTTTCAAGATGCGCAATCATTATGTCTACAACCATTTCCTTTTAATGTGCGATAAGATTTTACCAAGGGATGTGGTATTAGATATAAAGAGAAGATGCGATAAGGCGAGGAAAGAGATAAGATAGGAACTTAATGAGATAAACTATGCAAGAGGAAAATCTAAATCAGCTAAGAGGCGTCGAGCGCGTCATTTGGGCAAATGTGTAAAATGTGGAAAACCGACTCACTACGGAGATTGCCCAAAGAACCAAACGGACTCTAATTACGAGTACGTAACCTTGTGCCGAGAAGGGCCTTTAAAATGTGCAGAGGAAAACCTCTTAAACCAACGAGGTTACGCCTACGAAGCGATGGGGAGCGAAATTATGCGACTCTCCTACGAGACGAGCCAACGCGGTTTCACTCTCTAAATCTTTTTCTCGCCAATTGTGTGTTTGTGCATTTTTTTTTGTGTTTATGTTTTGGTGTGTTTTGGTTTGTTTTTGTTTGTTGTGTGTTTTTATTAAAACGGTCTACCATTTAAAAGTGATGAACCTTGAGTTCAACCTGTTTTCATTGAAAACGTTAATGTTAAGTGTTACAACTGAATTATCGTTCTTCAAATTGCACGAAATTTCTTGTTGAATTCATAAGATATCTGTTAAATAGTAAACCACAAAAACAAAATATAAAATTTGAAAAAGATCTTTCTACTAAATCGAAGGTGAAACGCCTTGAGTTTAACTTGTTTCTTTGAAAACGAAAATGTTTAAGTGTCACAACTGAATTTCCATTTTTCAAATTGCACAAATTTTTTTTTTGTTAAATTATAAAAGTCTATAGTAGATTGCAAAGTTTTAAGTTTAAAAATTAGTTGATTTAAAAGTATACAAAAATAAAGTGTATTATAAACCTTATTTTTATTTTTTATTTATTTTTCATATACTTGTTTTAAAATTTAAAAATGTTAATCTTTTTAACACAAAAATAGAGTGTTTTATTTTATTTTATTTTAAATTTGATTTTCGTAAAAAAAAAAAAAAAAAAACTTTAACTTTTAATGAATTAAATTTTATAAATTGAATTTAAAAATTTATAAACGGATAAAGACTAGGTATAACAACCGAAATTTCCGTTACAACAAATATAAATTTAAAAATGATATTTTGAAATTTAACTACTTATAAAGTTGAAAAAAAAAAATACAAAAACTTATGGTGTGTGTTAAATATTTTCTTTTACTTATATTTATATATACAAAAATTTTAAGTGTGGGGTAAAATTTTTGTACTCTTGAACTACAACCCCATCTTGTGTGTGATTAACATGTTTGTTGACAGGTACTTTTGATGATGATATATTTGACATAACGAAACACGAAAGTTATATTGTGAAAAAAAGGATTGGATATGTTCATACGATAAGCATTTTACGATCTCCAATTACTTAAAAAAGGAAGTTCTAAATACTTTACACTTTTTGTCCTCTCAAATTTATACATTTTATCTGATTTTATGTAATGAGGGCAATACATAATCTTAAGTGTGGGGTGGGGGATATAAATTCTCGAGAACTTATAACTTGGTGGTTTTTACGAAAAATTTTAAAAATTTTTAAACAAATATATCGAGTCAAAATTTTAAGGTAATTACGAGCAATTAAAGATTAGGTGTTAAAAACCGAAATTATCTTCTCAATACATTAAAAACACATAAGTTTATTTGTTTAAAACCTATAAAAGAAAACCAATTATAACAGAATTTATAAACCCCTATGTTTAGAACCATTTATCACGTGTTTCTATGAAGTTATTGCAGATATCATTGCTTTGAAATGTATAAACCTGAGTATCCCATTGATTGCGAAGGAAGTCAAGTCTTCCAAACTGACACACTTGCTAACTTATGTTAGAAGATGTAGTCCAGAACAGCTGTAGGTTGACGAAAAATCTTGAAAAGTCATCTCTATCATCGGCTGAAAATCCACCTAACCTCAGCATTAAACAGGGTTTTTGGTGGTCAAACTTATCCTGACCATGAGATGGATCTGTCTCGTACAATGGGGGGCACATTGCAAATTAGCTTTTAAGACTAATGAATCTAATCCCCAGATGGATGATCTCCGTAAAGATCAACCGCATCTATGTTTGACCGCCGTCAACATACATATGCCATAACAAATTGAGGTGTGCAAACTCATGGTTCACTGATGATATTTGGATACGATATAAGTTTCTTCTAAAACTTATGCTATTTTATGAACTATATTGTGTAAAACCATTTTTTAGGACATTCGGTTTCAAGTTCCATGATACTTCAATTATGGGGGCGGATAGCTTGCTAATCGCCGACTGAGGCTTCGGTTTTCAGTTACCCTCAACCGGAATTTGAGGTTAAAACCGGAAACGTGTCTAGTGTAAAAACTAGCATGACATTTTATAAAATCATAAAACGTTTTCACAAGGTCCAATTTCCCTAAGGATCCAAATTTTTAAACCTCAGTCACGAACCTCAAACTTTGTTTTCGTTGTCAGAATTTCATTTCGTGTGGTGTGCTTGTGATTCAATAAAAAAAAAATTTTGTAGTGTTTCCAACTTATTCCATATAGCGTGTGTTTTCGTTTCGTGTGACGTGTGTGTGTGATGAATGATTGATATGGAAAAATATGCAGTATTCTGAGTCTATTAAAAAGATGTTATTGCTTGAGGACAAGCAACGTTCAAGTGTGGGGTAATTTGATATTGCTAAAAATATACATATAGTTTGTCGCAATATCAATCCAAAATATTATGACTTTTATGTGTATTCGAGTAGTTTTCGGTGTGTAATTGGTTAAAATGTCCAAAGCGTCGAATGAAATGCTATTATCGATTTTCAATGATATAAAGATCAAAATGAAGATAAAATGAAGATTTCTAATGAGTAAAAAAAAAGACTACAACATCGCGCTTCAAGACTACATACATCGCGCCTCAAGACTACAAGTTAAAACGATCGGAATCACGAAATTTGCGCCCCTGCACGAAAAAAAAATCATAACTAAATCATACGGACTCGAAAAAAGGCGAATCAGGTGTCCAGACGTCCGTAACTCACAGGACTACAACTTTTATTTACATGTCTAGTTCTAAAAATGAAGTACACGGATTGTATAGCTCCTATACAAAACGTATAATGTTGAAAAATGTAAAATTCAAACAAAGTAAAATGAGTTGGCCAACTTTATGGTAAATAAATAATTCTTTATGCTGGATGGAAGCTTTACAGTCTCTTTACACAACACATGGAATAAATTAGTGAAAATAAAGATCAATGAGGAAATGGGACGGTGGCTTTATGATTAAATATAATACTTTTGCAAGCCTTTGGTCCTTTACAGCAAAAAAGAGAAGTGAACACTCAATTCCACATACTACTTCAAGAGGCATATGCTATACATACAGAGTACTACACAAATTAAAAGAAGGAGGAGACAGACAATTTACGAGAGATAGGAGAGATATCAACATATCACAAAAAAATAATTATTCACGTCTGTTTTCATTTTTATTTTATTAAGTACTCTGTATCAATTTTATTTTCAGTTCCGAGTTCAATATTTAGGATAGTTTCAATATTAAGGGTGTATTGTTCGTGATTAAGGGTGTTATTGTACGAGTGAAAGGGTATTGTTATTGTAATTTTTCTACCGTTTGAAGTTAATGAAAGTGAAGATTTTCGTAAGTTTATTCTATTTAAATTATCGTTATCAATTTTTATCGTTATTATTATGTTTGTATGTTTTTATTTTTATGTTTACCCTAGCATAATGAGTAGCTAAATTTCCCTAGTGTTTGCTTAGATGTAGAGCCCCTAGTGAAATGGATTGTTATCATTTGTAAAAATTAAAATGTAACTTGAGTATTTTAACATTGAGCCTAATTAAAAGAACCATTATTATGTACCTAGATATTTAACTCTTGTCACTTAATTTATTAGATTCAAATAACGAAAGTTATTTTATTTATATAAATTAAGCTTCAACATTAATAATGATCTAGACGAATTTATGAATAAGTTATTAACACTAATTTAGAAATAAAGTTCGGTGGTTTGGGTAATATCAATAGTTATATAATAGTGAAATTGTAAAAAGGGAAACCGTTATGATTTGGGTATTGGCGAAAGTCAATACTAAATTAGGTCTCAATTTAAATACTTGGGGAATAGTAACTATCTAAATAAGATCCGATGAAAATTAGATTTAATTTAGCTAGTCGAAACTTTATATATTCGAAAGAAAAATATAAAGTTTTATACTAAAACATTTTAATAGGACTTAAACTCAAAACAATCCATGGATCTAGAGGTGACATATTTAAGTAAACACTCCTATTTATTTATATTGTAAGTTGTTATTTTTACTTTTATTCATTGAGTAAATTAAATTAATATTTCTATCAGTTTCATTTACGTATTGTTAATAATTTTTATGACTTAAATAACCCTCATGCTAAAAAGATACGGGTTAGAAGACCAATATGAGGGGTTGTTAAACATTAGCACATTCAGAGAAACAAAACCCCAATATCACTCCCCAACTCAATTGGTTTAATATCAAAATTGTAACATGAAAACATGAAAAGTAATTGGTTTTATGATCGATTCAAATATAACTTGAAGATTAAAAACCAATTTTCTAATAATTAAATTTGTAATTTAGTTAATTTTATTTAAATTGTATTTTATTTTTTTGTATGATATTTATTCCTAATCCAAAACTTTTTTTTAAACTAGTTTAACATCAAAGACTATTAAAAACCATTAAACACTCCATCTCCCTGTGGAACGAATCGGATTTACCAATAAACTAAACTACGCGGATAGGACTAGTTGCCTATATATGTGTGAAATCAACCCGAATTCATTAAAATACCACATATACAATAAATCAATTCGTGTAACAAAACAACTCAAATCCGTTCAATAAATAAAGGTTGCGTTTCGAATCATCAGTCATCAATGAAAACAATAACAAACTTGTCAAGGTATGGTCCACACACTTGGTTCATAAGGTCCATGAACACAGCTGGTGCATTAGTTAAACCAAACGGCATGACCATAAACTCGTAATGACCGTAACGTGTTCTGAAAGCAGTCTTTGGAATATCATCTTCTTTCACCCGCATTTGATGAAACCCGGAACGTAAGTCAATCTTTGAATAAACATACGAGCCTTGTAGTTGATCAAATAAGTCGTCGATTCTCGGTAGTGGGTAGCGGTTCTTGATGGTAAGTTTGCTCAATTCTCGGTAGTCGATACACAACCTGAATGTACCATCTTTCTTCTTGACAAACAAAACAGGAGCTCCCCACGGTGATGTGCTTGGTCGAATGAAACCACGCTCTAAAAGTTCTTGTAATTGGCTTTGCAGTTCTTTCATCTCGCTGGGTGCGAGTCTGTAAGGAGCACGAGCTATTGGTGCAGCTCCTGGTACAAGATCTATTTGAAATTCAACAGATCGATGTGGGGGTAATCCCGGTAATTCTTTCGAAAATACATCGGGAAATTCTTTTGCGACAGGAACATCATTGATGCTCTTTTCTTCAGTTTGTACTTTCTCGACGTGTGCTAGAACCGCATAGCAACCTTTTCTTATTAGTTTTTGTGCCTTCAAATTACTAATAAGATGTAGCTTCGTGTTGCCCTTTTCTCCGTACACCATTAAGGGTTTTCCTTTTTCTCGTATAATGCGAACTGCATTTTTGTAACAAACGATCTCTGCTTTCACTTCTTTCAACCAGTCCATACCGATTATCACATCAAAACTCCCTAACTCTACTGGTATCAAGTCAATCTTAAATGTTTCGCTAACCAGTTTAATTTCTCGATTCCGACATATATTATCTGCTGAAATTAATTTACCATTTGCTAATTCGAGTAAAAATTTACTATCCAAAGGCGTCAATGGACAACTTAATTTAGCACAAAAATCTCTACTCATATAGCTTCTATCCGCACCCAAATCAAATAAAACGTAAGCAGATTTATTGTCAATAAGAAACGTACCCGTAACAAGCTCCGGGTCTT
Source organism: Rutidosis leptorrhynchoides (assembly GCF_046630445.1). Classification (NCBI taxonomy): domain Eukaryota; kingdom Viridiplantae; phylum Streptophyta; class Magnoliopsida; order Asterales; family Asteraceae; genus Rutidosis; species Rutidosis leptorrhynchoides. Next base: position 708,690,745 of record NC_092333.1, read on the forward strand.
CCTGTGCCTCTGCCGCATTAATATTGAAAACTCTTCAGCGGCCTTGTCCATTCGTGTTCTCCTGGTTCGGGCAATTTCTAATAATGTGGCCCGGTTTTCCACATTTATAACAAACTACATTGGCATAACTTGCTCCGACACTACTTGCTCCGCCATTACTCGTTCCGACACCATTTGTTCCTTTCGTTCTGTTAACCCCTGGTCCGTAGACCTCACACTTCGCCGCGCTATGACCATTTCTTTTACACTTGTTGCAAAATTTGGTGCAGAACCCCGAGTGATACTTTTCACACCTTTGGCATAGCTGCTTCTGATTGTTGTTGTTGTTGCGGTTATTATTGTTGTTGGGATGATTGTTGTAGTTGTTGTTGTTGTTGTTGTTGTTGTTGTTGTTGTTGTTGTTGTTGGGCCGTTTGTTGTAGTTGCGATTGATGTTGCGATTGTTGGGATAGTTGTTGCGATTATTGTTGTAATTGCTGTTGTTGTTGTTGTTGTATTGGTGATTCTTATCACCGTTTTCCTCCCACTTTCTTTTGACTTGCTTCACATTGGCCTCTTCAGCAGTCTGTTCTTTAATTCTTTCTTCAATCTGGTTCACTAGTTTGTGAGCCATTCTACATGCCTGTTGTATGGAGGCGGGCTTGTGTGAACTTATATCTTCTTGGATTCTTTCCGGTAATCCTTTCACAAATGCGTCGATCTTTTCTTCCTCATCTTCGAACGCTCCCGGACACAATAGGCATAATTCTGTGAATCGTCTTTCGTACGTGGTAATATCAAATCCTTGGGTTCGTAACCCTCTAAGTTCTGTCTTGAGCTTATTGACCTCGGTTCTGGGACGGTACTTCTCGTTCATCAAGTGCTTGAATGCTGACCACGGTAGTGCGTAAGCATCATCTTGTCCCACTTGCTCTAGATAGGTATTCCACCATGTTAACGCAGAACCTGTGAAGGTATGCGTAGCGTACTCACTTTGTCCTCTTCAGTACACTTACTTATGGCAAACACTGATTCGACCTTCTCGGTCCACCGTTTCAATCCGATCGGTCCTTCGGTTCCATCAAATTCCAAAGGTTTGCAGGCAGTGAATTCTTTGTAGGTGCATCCTACACAATTTCCTGTACTGCTAGATCCAAGGTTATTGTTGGTATGTAGCGCAGCCTGTACTACGGCTATGTTTGAAGCAAGAAAGGCACGAAATTTCTCTTCACTCATATTCAAGGTGTGTCGAGTAGTCGGTGCCATTTCCTTCTAAATAGTCAAATGAAATGAGTTAATCATATAGAATATCAAGAGTAGTCAATAGTATTTCGTAGCGTAATATGAACTTATTTATAACAGCTCTTTCTTCATATTAGTGTTTTATACTATTTAATTCGGGTAGTACCTACCCGTTAAGTTCATACTTAGTAGCTAACATACCATTTCAACTACTACAATTCTATATGAAAAATGAATCACAAAAAAAAAAAAAAAAAAAATCATATTAAAACCTTTATACAATAACTTGCAAACTTACAATACCGCTTTTTTTTTTTTTACATATAGCATGAAATATAGCACATAAAACTTTGATACAAAGTAGTTGCGAAGATAATTCTAGTTAATAAATAAGGCGTTCAGCAAAGGCAATAAAGACACGTAATTCATACGTCCAGAAACAAGTCATGCATTCTGGTTTTACTAATACCACTTCCCATCCTTGGTTTTGTGGAACATAACCGTTGTGACCGATAGTAAGACAATGTGTTGTAACGTCGTCAAAAGGATGAAGGTTACGTAATGATCAACAATCTCGTAATAACCTAAAAACCTCATTTCTTACCCCAATTACCGACTCCGTCACTTGTGGAAACGTTTTGTTTAATAGTTGTAGCCCGATGTTCTTATTCTCACTTTGGTGAGAAGCGAACATTACTAACCCGTAAGAATAACATGCTTCTTTATGTTGCATGTTAGCCGCTTTTTCTAAATCACGAAGTCCTATATTCGGATATATTGAGTCAAAATAATTTCTTAACCCGTTGCGTAAAATAGCATTTGAGTTTCCCGCAATATATGCGTCAAAGTAAACACATCGTAACTTATGGATTTCCCAATGTGATATCCCCCATATTTCGAGCGAAAGCCTTTTATAAATCAAGGCATTCTTGGAACGTTCTTCGAATGTCTTACAAACTGATCTCGCCTAAAATAGTTGTGCCGAGGAATTCTGACCGACTCTAGACAAGATTTCATCAATCATGTCTCCGGGTAGGTCTCTTAAAATATTGGGTTGTCTATCCATTTTGTGTTTTTATACTGTAAAATAGACAAGAGTTAGATTCATAAAAAAAATACTTATTAATACAAACAATTTTTACATATATCATAAAGCATAAGCACACTATATTACATATATTACACCACACGAATACAACTATCTTATTCCGACTCGCTCATTTCTTCTTCTTCGATTTTGGTTCGTTTTGCCAAGTTTCTAGGGATATATGATGTTCCCCTAATACGAGCCGTCGTTTTCCACATTGGTTTAGAAAAACCTGGTGGTTTAGAGGTTCCCGGGTTATTGTCACAACTTAAGAAATATGGGTGTTGATGATACATATAAAGTTCATCTGGTTTGGAATCAAATTTCTCTATTTTTATGCCCTTTCCCTTATTGTTCTCGTTTGCCTTATTAAATTGTGTTGGGGTAATTTCTATAACATCATCGGAATCCTTGTCGGGATCCGATTCATCGGAGAATTGGTAATCCTCCCAATACTTTGCTTCCTTGGCGGAAACACCATTGACCATAATTAACTTTGGTCGGTTGGTTGAGGATTTTCTTCTACTTAACCGTTTTATTATTTCCCCTACTGGTTCTATTTCTTCTTCCGGTTTCGATTCTTCTTCCGGTTCCGACTCTTTTTTCGGTTCCTCTTCGGGAACTTGTGAATCAGTCCACGAATCATTCCAATTTACATTTGACTCTTCATTATTATTAGGTGAGTCAATGGGACTTGTTCTAGAGGTAGACATCTATCACATAATATCAAACGCGTTAAGAGATTAATATATCACATAATATTCACATGTTAAAAATATATAGTTTCCAACAAAATTTGTTAAGCAATCATTTTTCAAGTAAACACGGTCGAAGTCCAGACTCACTAATGCATCCTAACAAACTCGATAAGACACACTAATGCAAAATTCTGGTTCTCTAAAACCAACGCTCGGATACCAACTGAAATGTCCCGTTCATATTGATTATAAACGTTCCATATTAATTGATTTCGTTACGAGGTTTTGACCTCTATATGAGACGTTTTTCAAAGACTGCATTCATTTTTAAAACAACCATAACCTTTATTTTATCAATAAAGGTTTCAAAAGCATTACGTAGATTATCAAAAAATGATAATCTAAAATATACTGTTTACACACGACCATTACATAATGGTTTACAATAGAAATATATTACATCGACATATGTTTCTTGAATGCAGTTTTTACATAATATCATACAAACATGGACTCCAAATCTTGTCCTTATTTTAGTATGCAACAGCGGAAGCTCTTAATATTCACCTGAGAATAAACATGCTTTAAACGTCAACAAAAATGTTGGTGAGTTATAGGTTTAACCTATATATATCAAATCGTAACAATAGACCACAAGATTTCATATTTCAATATACATCCCATACATAGAGATAAAAATCATTCATATGGTGAACACCTGGTAACCGACATTAACAAGATGCATATATAAGAATATCCCCATCATTCCAGGACACCCTTCGGATATGATATAAATTTCGAAGTACTAAAGCATCCGGTACTTTGGATGGGGTTTGTTAGGCCCAATAGATCTATCTTTAGGATTCGCGTCAATTAGGGTGTATGTTCCCTAATTCTTAGATTACCAGACTTAATAAAAAGGGGCATATTCGATTTCGAAAATTCAACCATAGAATGTAGTTTCACGTACTTGTGTCTATTTTGTAAATCATTTATAAAACCTGCATGTACTCTCATCCAAAAAATATTAGATTTTAAAAGTGGGACTATAACTCACTTTCACAGATTTTTACTTCGTCGGGAAGTAAGACTTGGCCACTGGTCGATTCACAAACCTATAACAAATATGTAAATATATATTAAAGTATATTCAAAATATATTTACAACACTTTTAATACATTTTGATGTTTTAAGTTTATTAAGTCAGCTGTCCTCGTTAGTAACCTACAACTAGTTGTCCAACGTTAGATGTACATAAAAAAATTGATATATATTATCTTGAATCAATCCACGACCCAGTGTATACACGTCTCAGGCTAGATCACAACTCAAAGTATATATATTTTTGGAATCAACCTCAACCCTGTATAGCTAACTCCCACATTACTGCATATAGAGTGTCTATGGTTGTTCCAAATAATATATACACATGGGTCGATATGATATGTCAAAACATTTGCATACGTGTCTATGGTATCCCAAGATTAAATAATATATTAGAATACATGTATAATACAATATAAGTTAGCTAGGATATGATTAATATAGATTTGTTACCAATTTTCACGTTGCTACAACAAGAAAAATTATCCAATCTTGTTTTACCCATAACTTCTTCATTTTAAATCCGTTTTGAGTGAATCAAATTGCTATGGTTTCATATTGAACTCTATTTTATGAATCTAAATAGAAAAATTATAGGTTTATAGTCGGAAATATAAGTTACAAGTCGTTTTTGTAAAGGTAGTCATTTCAGTCGAAAGAACGACGTCTAGATGACCATTTTAGAAAACATACTTCCAATTTGAGTTTAATCATGATTTTTGGATATAGTTTCATGTTCATAAGAAAAATCATTTTCCCAGAAGAAAAAATTTTAAATCAAAGTTTATCATAGTTTTTAATTAACTAACCCAAAACAGCCCGCGGTGTTACTACGACGGTGTAAATCCGGTTTTACGGTGTTTTTCGTGTTTCCAGGTTTTAAATCATTAAGTTAGCATATCATATAGATATAGAACATGTGTTTAGTTGATTTTAAAAGTCAAGTTAGAAGGATTAACTTTTGTTTGCGAACAAGTTTAGAATTAACTAAACTATGTTCTAGTGATTACAAGTTTAAACCTTCGAATAAGATAGCTTTATATGTATGAATCAAATGATGTTATGAACATCATTACTACCTCAAGTTTTCTGGATAAAGCTACTAGAAATGAGAAAAATGGATCTAGCTTCAAAGGATCCTTGGATGGCTTGAAAGTTCTTGAAGCAGAATCATGACACGAAAACAGTTCAAGTAAGATTTTCACTCGAAATAAGATTGTTATAGTTATAGAAATTGAATCAAAGTTTGAATATGAGTATTACCTTGTATTAGAAATATATCTTACTATAAATAAGAAAGATCTCTTGAGGTTGGATGATCACTCTACAAGATTGGAAGTAAGCTAGCAAACTTGGAAGTATTCTTGATTTTATGAAACTAGAACTTGTAGAATTTATGAAGAACACTTAGAACTTGAAGATAGAACTTGAGAAAGATCAATTAGATGAAGAAAATTGAAGAATGAAAGTGTTTGTAGGTGTTTTTGGTCGTTGGTGTATGGATTAGATATAAAGGATATGTAATTTTGTTTTCATGTAAATAAGTCATGAATGATTACTCATATTTTTGTAATTTTATGAGATATTTCATGCTAGTTGCCAAATGATGGTTCCCACATGTGTTAGGTGACTCACATGGGCTGCTAAGAGCTGATCATTAGAGTGTATATACCAATAGTACATACATCTAAAAGCTGTGTATTGTACGAGTACGAATACGGGTGCATACGAGTAGAATTGTTGATAAACCTAACGAGGATGTAATTGTAAGCATTTTTGTTAAGTAGAAGTATTTTGATAAGTGTCTTAAACTCTTTCAAAAGTGTATGAATACATATTAAAACACTACATGTATATACATTTTAACTGAGTCGTTAAGTCATCGTTAGTCGTTACATGTAAGTGTTGTTTTGAAACCTTTAGGTTAACGATTCTTATTAAATGTTGTTAACCCAATGTTTATAATATCAAATGAGATTTTAAATTATTATATTATCATGATATTATGATGTACGAATATCTCTTAATATGATATATATATACATTAAATGTCGTTACAACGATAATCGTTACATATATGTCTCGTTTCAAAATCATTAAGTTAGTAGTCTTGTTTTTACATATGTAGTTCATTATTAATATACTTAATGATATGTTTACTTATAATAATATCATGTTAACTATATATATATATATATATATATATAACCATATATATGTCATCATATAGTTTTTACAAGTTTTAACGTTCGTGAATCACCGGTCAACTTGGGTGGTCAATTGTCTATATGAAACCTATTTCAATTAATGAAGTCTTAACAACTTTGATTGCTTAATATGTTAGAAACACTTAATCATGTAAATAACAATTTCATTTAATATATATATAAACATGGAAAAGTTCGGGTCACTACATAACATATCCTCCAAAGTTTGATTCGTACGTTCGGTTTGACCGTCCGTTTGAGGATGATACGCCGTGCTCAATTTCAATTGTGTACCCATATCTTCATGAAACTTTTCCCAAAACCGAGATGTAAAACGAGTATCTTGATCCGAAATAATCGATATAGGAACTCCGTGTCGAGAGATGACTTCCTTGATAAACAACTTAGCCAAGGTCTCCGACGATATCGCTTCCTTAATGACAAGATACAAAGCACTTTTCGTCAATCGATCAACTATCACCCAAATTGAATCAAATTGGGTTCTCGCCGTTTTAGGTAACTTTGTAATGAAATCCATGATAATGTGCTCCCATTTCCATTTCGGGATTTCTAACGGTTGTAACTTATCATACGGCTTTTGGTGCTCGGCCTTAACTTGCAAACACGTGACGCATTGCTCAACATACTTTACAACATCACGTTTCATGCCCGGCCACCAATAATCCTTCCTCAAATCAAGATACATCTTCGTTGCGCCCGGATGAATGGAATACTTTGACTTATGTGCTTCATCAAGTAGCACTTGTCGATACTCACCCATCTTAGGCACCCACACTCTTCCTTGAAAGGACAACAAACCGCGCGAACTCATAGTAATGAATTCCGATTGCCCCACAACTCGCTCCGCATGCTTGTTGTGAACGTAAGCCTCTATTTGAATCACACCAAGTTTTTCAAGAAAATGGTTAGTAATAATCATACGTAACAATCCCAATCGTAACGCTGGGTGATGACTCTTTCAACTTAACGCATCCGCGACCACATTCGCCTTGCCCGGATGATAAAGTATTTCACAATCATAATCTTTTACCACATCCATCCACCTACGTTGACGATAATTCAAATCTCGTTGATTAAAGAGATGTTTCAAGCTCTTATGATCCGAATAAATCGTACTCTTTACACCATACAAGTAATGGCGCCAAATTTTCAACGCATGCACAACCGCCGCCAACTCAAGATCATGAGTCAGATATCTCGTCTCGTGTTCCTTTAATTGTCGAGAGGCATAAGCGATGATTTTACCCCTTTGCATAAGAACACACCCGAGCCCATTTAGCGAAGCATCACAATAAACCGTCATGTCTTCCACTCCTTCCGGCAAAACTAACACCGGAGCTTGACACAGCTTCTCTTTTAGCAATTGAAAAGCAATTTCTTGCTCGTTCTCCCAATTAAATTTTGCGTTCTTCCTCGTCAATTTCGTCAATGAAGAAGCGATCTTAGAAAAGTCTTGGATAAATCGACGATAATAACCGGCTAATCCGAGAAACTTCGGACTTCCGTAGGCGTAGTCGGTTGTCTCCAACTCTTCACCGTCTCTATCTTCTCCGGATCTACTTGAATACCATCTTCGTTCACAATATGGCCAAGGAATTGAACCTCCCTTAGCCAAAATTCACATTTGGAGAACTTAGCATACAACTTCTCCTTTCGTAACGTCTTCAATACTTCACGCAAATGACGTTCATGTTCGTTCATACTCTTCGAATAAATAAGTATATTGTCGATGAACACAATTACCGACTTGTCCAACATAGGTTGGCATACTCGGTTCATAAGGTCCATGAACGCCGTCGGTGCATTCTTAAGACCAAAAGGCATAACTACGAATTCAAAATGCCCATAACGCGTTCGAAAAGCCATTTTCTCGACGTCTTCCTCACGGACCCGCATTTGGTGATAGCCGGATCGTAGGTCGATTTTAGAGAAATACGTTACACCTTGGAGTTGGTCAAACAAATTGTCAATCCGAGGTAATGGATAACGATTCTTGATCGTCACTTTATTTAACTCCCGATAATCGATGCACATCCACATACTACCATCCTTCTTATTTACAAATAAAACCGGAGCGCCCCATGGCGAAGCACTCAGTCGAATAAAACCCTTCTCAAGCAACTCTTGGGTTTGATTTAACAACTCTTGCATTTCCGTCGGCGCTAAACGATAAGGAGTTTTAGCAATGGGAGTAGCTCCCTGAACCAACTCAATGCGAAATTCAACTTCTCTTTCCGCCGGAATACCCGGTAACTCGTCCGGAAAAATGTCTTCGAATTCACTAACCACCGAAATTTCACGAATGGGTGGTGACTCATCACGAGTATCAACAACATGGGCAAGAAAGACCATGCCACCACTATCGAGGAGACGACGTGCCCGTGCAAAAGTGCATATCGGCACAAGTCTTCTACGCTTATCACCGTGAATAATTAACTCTCCCCCACTTGGGGTCTTCACACGAATAAATTTTTCATGGCATGCAATATCGACTCTATTACGATCGAGCCAATCCATGCCCACAACAATATCAAAATCGCCCAAGGTCATCGGAATGAGATCTATCTTAAAGTTTTCGGCACCAAACACAACATCACAATTTTTACACACATCAACTACTAGCACCGTCTTGCCGTCCGCTATTTCGACTTCTACCGGATGACTTAACTTAGCTATCGGTCTATTAAGTTTAAGCACAAATTTAGGAGACACAAACGACAAATTTGCACCGCTATCGAAAATAATCCTTGCCGGATTAGAATTGACCATGAAAGTACCTGCAACAACTTCGTTCGATTGTTTGGCTTCATCATTGGTCATCAAATAGTTGCGACCCCTAGCCGTACCCGCCGCCTTCTCTAACCGCTTCACATTATCGTTTCGCAAATCGGGACACTCCGGCTTCTTATGCCCTTCTTTACCGCAATTAAAACAAGTGACCTTGTTTCCGAAAGATGGTTTAGGACATTCACGAGCCATATGACCCGGTTGCCCACAATTGTAGCACGCATAAGAAAAACCCCCGGAAGCGCCCTTCTTCACGCTATTAACACTCTCGGAACCCTGCTTGTTCTTGTTCTTCTTGTTTGAAATGTTAGAATGACTAGAACCTTCAAACTTTCTTTTGGAAAACGTGAAATCGCTTTTTCTTGGAACATCCGGCTCAAAACCCCGAGCCAATTCAAATAACTCATCAAAAGACTTAGCCATACCCCGACTAATCTTGCCCTTGAACTCATCATTCAAAGTACGGTAGAAATCTTTCATTAGCTTGTGATCGTCACCCACATATTTCGGACAAAAACGAGTTTTTGCCAAAAAGGTAGACTTGAGTGTGACCAAGTCCATTGAACCTTGTTGCAAATGGTGCAACTCGTCCCGGATTCTATCAAGGTCGGAAGAAGTTCGGTATTCTCTAAAGAATTCCTACTTAAACTCCTCCTATGTCAAGCTCATGCATTGTTCTTCACCATATAAATTGATTTTATCGTCCCACCACAACTTGGCTTCTTCCCTCAACATACTAGAACCATACCTCGCCTTCTTTTCGGGAGGACACTCCGCGGTACGGAAAGCCCCCTCGATATCAGAAATTCAACACGTGCTTTTCAACGGATATCGCACCCCATTAAACATCGGGGGTTGAGCGTCCTTGAAGTTCTTGTAGTGAAATTCCCGCCTCCCTTCGCCTCCTTCACCACGAGGATAAACGTTTCTAGCATCAAGTGTCTCTTCGACAGTGGCCTTCATTCGTTCATTAATTAAATCGGTTATTTGTTCGTCAACCGATTCTTTGAAAACTTTCCTCACGCTAACAAGAAAATCCTCCTTGTAGTTCTTCAAGATGGCCTCAACCTTGGCCGTGAATTCGGAGTCCTCGCTTGTACCTCCGATATCGTTATCGTGTCTGTTTCTCATCTTCATTCTATAAAACGAAAAAGGTTAAACAAAGAACGAAAGGACATAACACATAAGTATACATGTACACCACGCCACCCCATCTCGCTCAACAATCGTCGTACATTGCTTGTTTGATACGATTTGCACCCGTAACAACGGTAGCTAATCGTTGTTACGCGAGCACGTCGCATTAACTCGCTAGTACCACATCTATCTTGCTTGATGATTGCTAAAACAACACAAAGCAATTAGTGCATGGTTAATTCACATAAACACTAGCACTAACAATTCCCTTTCCAACCCAAAGTCCTACAAGTCCCGCATAAAGCGTACACACAGTGAAGTCTAAGTGTAGGCACCTATCTCAAGTCGCCTAAATCCCTTAGACCATGCTCTGATACCACTTGTAACAACCCAAACCAAATCGCAAACGAACCCGCTTGAAATATAACAAAATTTTTTTTTGTTTGTTCAGCTACTGGCGCGGCGCGCCAAACTGGTCTGTCCCAAAAGTCTTGAAATGCGAAAAATATTGGCCACTTCCCGACATAATTAGACAAAACGCTTTTAACAACATATTCAAATATGTAAAACTAACACATTCCATTAATAAAAATGAGTTTTACGAAGCGGGGCCCACATCGGCCGTTTTACGAGTTTAATACAAAATATGAGTTTCGACCATCAAAAGTTTAAGTACCAAACTACACTACGAGCATGGTGTTTGGGATTAAACTACCCAAGTCTCGGTCAAACTCCAAAAGCTAATATCTCCAAAAGCGTTCCCTAACAACAACGGGATCTTTAATCCAAGATGATGCCCTTACCCTTGTCCACAACCGAACCTATAAAAAGGTAAACAACAAGAGGGTAAGCTAACGCTTAGTGAATACAATAATTATACACATACATATATAATACACCTACTTGCAATCACTTACTCAAATACCGCATACATGCTAGCAACACAATTAGCTTATAAACTCGAATACAAGCTAGAAATCTCCAATACCACAAGCTAGCATAGCAACGCATATAAATATAACTCGAATAATATAATATGCTTAAACTTACAACACAATAACCATGGTTAACCAATCGTACAAGGGAATGGCGCCCGCGAAAGGCCATCGGAGTTCACAACATCCATTAGTGTACTTAGCACCTCGTATCACTAACCCCCAGGTGGCATCTTAACACCTCGATACTTCACCCTCGGGTGGCGTCTTAACACCTCGACACTTCACCCTTTATTATTTTATGGAGTGGTGTCTTAACACCTCGACACTACACCCCTAGGTGGCATCTTAACACATCGATGCTTTACCCCGAGTGGCATCTTAACACCTCGATGCTTCACTCATCACGTGAAACGTGGTGTCTTAGCACCTCGACACTACACATTTCATGCTACAACAAATAGATACATTATATACCTACACATATAATTATTCTACTCACCTTACGCCTTCGATGAATCGATAAACCAAGCTTGAAACTTCAAGGTAACACACCTATTACAAAGTACATATAATCATTCATTCATTCAAGTTGGTCAAACTCACATACTCACCTTTACTAGGTCATTTTGACCCATTTGGACACTTAACCCTAAAATTGGGTCAACTCACACCAAAACCCTAATATTAGCCAAGATAGGTTTAAAACATATTTCAACACAAGGTTTATGCATTATTCACAAACATTAACTAACTTAGGTCCATTTTGACCTATTTAACCAATTTAAAGTCAACACATCCATTTTGGGTCATTCACTAACCCACACAACACCCATTTACATACATATTGGTGTGCTAGCAATTTACTAACTAATTAAGTTCATAAACATCAATTTAACACTTTGAAAACCCTAGTTAGTCACCTTTGGGTCTACATGACCAAATTCCACCCAAAAACCCCTAATTCACTAACAAATGGGTTTTATGTGCAACACTACCCAAACCCTAACCCTTAATACAATTAAACAAGGAAGTTAAGATTAGAGCATACCACTACTACCAAAACGAAGCTAGAGGGTAGATGAAAAACTTTAAAGCTTGCACTTAGACCCGATTCAACCTTCTTCTTCCTTATTTTGAGCTCTCTCACTCTAGAAAAACCCTCTCTCTCTAAAATTGAATGGATGAGGTTGATGTAGGTGGAAATGGAGTTAATGAGACCCCAACAACTGGTTTAGGGCCTTAAAGTCGGACCTCATGTGATTTTACCAATTTACCCCCAAAATATCTAATTTTAAAAGGAAGTGAGCTGTCACAGCATATCGGCGCGGCACGCCAAATGGCTGCACGGCGCGCCAGTCGCCCAGTCCAGATTATGCCTTTTATTTAAAATATGAAACGAACACCCACTCAACCCATACTGTATTTACACATATGTACGATGAAATAATAGGGTCTTACAATTCAATTACCCTTCGACTGCTCTCGACGATGCACGAATAATTATACGTAAATCGATAAACGATAGCAATGTATTAAGTATATGATACAGTACATTAAACTTAATTATTTTAATATATGTTTACTATATTAAAATATATTGTTAAACGATTGATATTTAAATAAAGTTGACTAGAACGTTTATGAAGTTAAAAAAAATAAGCGTTGGTACATAAATGATTTATGTTTAAACTTTAAGTGTAAACGTTATGTGATATAACAATTTCTAGTATTTAAATGATTTCGATTATATATATATATGCTATATATATGCTATACAAATTTCTAAACAAAAATATATATTTTACAACGTAAAAATATAATAATATTAACTAAGATATAAAACGTCTTGATTTAAAAATACTATTAATTATATTGTAGTAAATAACGAGAAGACGATTTAAAGAAGCAAATGACCAAAATACTAAAATATATAAGTTACGTTTCAAATAAGATAATTTCTAGCAAATAAGTCTAATTATTGATAAAGGTACTTATCGCGAAACGTAAAGTACAAGTTTTCTAAGCATACGAAAGGACGTTCGAAAAATCGGAACCGGGACATTAGTCGAGCATCAACGTACAAGTCATTGGAACTAAATTTACAAGTTAACTATGCACGTAAATATAATATAATATTTAATTAATGATATAAATTAAATATATTATATATAAAATATAATATAAACTGCCGGCAGCCCACTTTTAAATTGAATTGTGAGCTGTAAAAGTTAGCTCCGCGATAGCGGAGCAGTTACACACAAAAACTCTGCGATAGCGGAGCAGTCAAAATCAAAAATGCCTATAAAAGCCAGCCTTGTTCTGCCGATTTATGTACATCAGATTGAATCGATTCAATCTCTTTCTTTCTCTCTATATTTATATTTATATTATAATTTTAATTTTAATTTTAATTTAAGTTTAATAATAATAAGGTATATACAAGGGTGTTTTAATTCGGGTTTCAAACCGTTTTAAACTAAGAAAATATTGGGTATTATTTGGGGTATTGTTCGTGAATCCAAGACCAACCATACAATTATCCACTATCATTACGTCTACGCAAATTGCCTACAATATTGAATATCAATATTGAACCGTGAGTTTATAGATCCCTTTTTAAATGCTTTAAATATTTTTGGGCTAAGAATACATGCAATTTATTTTAAACGTAATGGACACAAGTACATACTTATTTCTACACTGAATTAAACCGAAAATCCCTTAGCTTCGGTAACTAGTAGCTGCCAGTACATAGGATGTGGACTGGTGGGCGCGAATAATTGTATATGGATCCATAGGGTTTGACATTCCCGTCCGAGCTAGTAGCGCTAGCCTTTTAACGGACGTATGTTATTTGATTTTACGACACGTTGGTTTGCGTGTATTAAAACGAATAGGGTAATTATTATTATAGCGTTAAGTTTAGTTACCAGGGTGCTCTGTTACGTAGAATCTATTGATAAAATTTTGATGAAATCTTGTGGTCCATCTTTATATACTTATACCTCGAGCAATTAAACCTATAACTCACCAACATTCGTGTTGACCTTTTTAGCATGTTTTATTCTCAGGTTCTTAGACTGCTTCCGCTGTGATGTGCTTGTTGCCTGCATGGAGTCTCTCATGCTTTGTATAAAGTTTATTGCATTCGAAACAAAACTACGTTGTGTAATAAATAATTTGACTGTGATGTCAACCTGTAAAATAAAGACTTATGTATTTTGGGGATTTGCGTATACTTAAGCACTCGCCCACATGTTTATAACTTTCTATGTTTAGAAAGTCACTTATTTTAATGAATGCAATATTTTATCAAAACGTATCATATAGAGGTCAAAACCTCACTTTGGAATCAATGATTAACGTGCCGCATCAATAGCAATTTTGGCGGGTCGTTACAGGTTGTGATGATTAGTGAGCGGTTTGTGGTATTTAGTCATTGTTGGTTGAATGTTGGTTAATGGACTAACCGACAAAGTTAAGTATGATGCTTAACCAAAGAATATATTTTGACCATGACACATACATATGCATAAGTGATGATCGACATCTTAACATAAAACATGCAAGGTCACTAATCCATACTTGATCTTGCAAATGACCAAGTCAAACAAAACTTAAAAAATAAAAATAAAGATCAGTAAAGTACACGGTCAAAGTACGGTCGACCGCATACCCAGCCGTAGAAGCCCAGAATGAACTACAACGCGGTTTTGTGAAAACAAGTTGCACGGTCGCCACCACGATCAACCGCAGTGCGACCGCAGTTTTCTCTGTCACCATTTTTGACCAAATTTAGTTTGACTAGTTCCTGACATCTATAATTAATGAAACCTTTTTCAACATGCTTAGAATAGATGTCCTTTCCATACTCAATTGAGTGTTGGTCATAAAAACACTAATCTTGGTTAATTAAGCTTAATTACATCTTAATGACAAATTAATCATTATTAGGCATAACACATAAGTGTTAATCAATAACTTGTGATCTTAAAATCTGTCTAGACATTCTTAGGATGATCACCAAGTACCAACACACATAGGCTAATGTCACTAGAACACTAATTACAATTAAAGTTTACTTAGTGACAAATTTAGGCTAAATGAAGAACAATGCTTTTGAGTAAAGAGTTGTAATCCTAAAATTCACTTAGATACATTTAGGATGGTCACCATGTCCCAACTAGAGATTGCTCTTCCCTTGTGCATGTGTTGGACATTAATGTATGCTTACACATTAATCATACAATATGTTATATTGCAAGTAAGCTTGATAAAGCTTAAACCATAGTGTTGTGAAAATATCTATATGATTGAATTAGGATAACTATCTCTTGCTATGTGTAAGTATTACTTGCTACTTGCTAATATGTTTAATACTCATCAATTTGCCAACTTGATTACTATGCTTGCTATGTGTTTACTAGTTATAATACTAGGATTCAAGTAACTAGTCTACTCCAATAAATTAAGTGTAAAATGGTTCACAAAGGAATAATGGTCAATTGTCTATTTGGTCTTGTCTAAGTAACACATTGTGTTTACTTGTCCAAGTATGACTTAACATTGATGTCTTTACATACTTAATACTTAGTTTAGAAAGACATCATTCAATTAATCTTAAAATGAACATAACTTGTGATTAATTGAAACTAGGAAGTTAATGACATGTTGACTAGTCTTTAGGATTGACCCAAATGAATTAACGTGGCTAACTAAGTCTTGATCAAACTGAGATTACCCAAAATATCAATCAAGACACTTCTCCAAGAATGTTGGGTTTACCACTTTTAGAGTGTTATGTCATTTTCACTCAATATGACCAAATCCCACACACTTAATGCATATTGTACTTGTATAGGATGTTGGGTTTCTTTTGTAGGTGCTAGATGGAGTAAAAGTTTCAAAATGTGATGTTCAAATCTGAGTCAAATGGCTATACAACAGATACATAATTTGGAATGATGCACGCACGGTCGAACCACGGTCGACCGTGTCGGCAACCGTGTGACAACGGCTATCTTTTGAATCTCACTATAAAAGGCAAGTATTGAAGAGCATTTGAAGCTGACCCTCTTGCATATTTCAAAGGCTTATTTCCAGAGATCACAAGTGCTTTAATTACTACTCAAATGTGATCAAGCAAGAGAAGATTCTATGATTTTATAGATATAAAATTTGGTTGTTGTAAAATTACTAATCAAAATCATTTATCTTGTGAGTTTACTTAGTGTAATGTATGTCCTAATATTGTCTTAGGATCATCATTGCAAAGTTTATGAGTCTTGTAACTTCAGTTAGTAGAAGCATAGGCTAGCTTAGTGATCTACTTCCTTAAAGGGACTTAGGAAGTTGATTAATCTTATTTGGAGATTAATACTTGTCCAAGGTGAAGACAAGTTGATCTAGGTTGGAGTTGATCTTTCAAAGGGATAAAAAGATTAGGTTTGTTGTCTACCAAAAAAGTTGAAGACTTGTAAATCGGATCTCCACCGGGTATGGAGAAAAGTGCTTAGTGAAGCAAGAAATCCCGATTAGTGTAATCGGGAAGTGGATTAATGAAAGGATGTTTCCGACAAAATTGGAGGTGATGAAAAGTGGATTAATGAAAAGTGCTCTGACACCAACTGAAAGGACCCGTTCATATACATTATAAACGATTCATAATAGTTGATTACATCGCGAGGTATTTGACCTCTATATGATACATTTTACAAACATTGCATTCGTTTTTAAAAGACAAACTTTCTTTACAACGAAAGTTGATGGCATGCACACCATTTCATAATACATCCAACTATAATTGGCTTAATAATAATCTTGATGAACTCAATGACTCGAATGCAACGTCTTTCAAAATATGCCATGAATGACTCCAAGTAATATCCTTAAAATGAGCTAATGCACAGCATACATAGAATTCGCGCCTACCGTACATACACAAGTAGTTTAATGTTACCAAGCTAAGGGTATATTTCTGGTTTAAACCCACGTAGAATTAGTTTTAGTACTTGTGCCTATTTCGTAAAACATTTATAAAACCAGCGCATGTATTCTCAGTCCCAAAAATATATATAAAAGGGAGCAAATGAAACTCACAATACTGTATTTCGTAGTAAAAATACATATAACGTCATTTAATAAGTGCAAGGTTGGCCTCGGATTCACGAACGTATCAATATTGAGATTCAATATTGCAGGAAAGTACGTAGACGCAACGGAGATGATAAACACTAGATTGACCTCACGAGCATACCCATGAACCATACCCATCACCTCCATAGCTATAACCCATAATTTCCTTAGCTTCGACTCATTCAAAAAAACTATTTTGAAATCACTCGGACAGCACTTCGTCGTAATATTTTATGTATACTAATAATATCTTGAAATAATACAGAGCAAATATATATATAAATAAATATATATATATATATATATATATATATATATATATATATATATATATAAATATATATATATATATATATATATATATATATATATATATATATATATATATCAATTGAGAGAGTTTAGAGAAATATATTTTTAAGTTTCTATAAAATAATGAAACCTATTGAATTCTATTTATAATAGATTTTTGAATTATAAAAGTGAATTATTAAAGTATGAATTATTAAAGTGAATTATTAAAGTATGAATTATTAAAGTGAATTATTAAAGTATGAATTATTAAAGTGAATTATTAAAGTATGAATTATTAAAGTGAACTATTAAAGTATGAATTATTAAAGTTAAAGTAAAGTAAAAGTAAAGTAAAGGTAAAGTTAAAGTATAGTAAAAATATAAAAAACTATGTATGTATAATACGCGTATAAATATATATAATATTAATTTAAATCGTTATATATATTTAATGAAATAAAATATAAATATCGTTATATTTATTATACTGGTTAAGTAATGAGTTGTCAAAAGTGATTCTAGATATTTATAAAAGTTATATACGTTTTAATAATAAAGTTCTTTTTAAACTGAAAACGTCTTTGTACGTTTGAAAATAGATTAATAGAATATTATGGAAACCAATTCTCCACTAACTTTTGTCTAACTTTTGTAAATGACACTTTTTGTTTTTATTTATAAATAGCTTTATAAATTATTCTGAATATCGTTAAGAGGAATAGATTTTCTCAAATCATATTGGACCTCTCAACAGAGACTTGTAATCATAATTCAATGTTTCTGATAATTCAATCATTTAATATATTTTTTTTCGTCGAAAATCATATTGAAACAAATACGTTCGTGTAAAGTATTATACGTTTAATACTTTATTAATATTCTCAAGTTATAATATATATATATACATATACATATCTATTTATATATAACGGTTCGTGAATCGTCGAAATTTGGTCGAGGTTATAATGAATGTATGAACACAGTTTAAAATTCTTGAGATTTAACTTAACAAACTTTGCTTATCGTGTCTGAATAATATAAAGATTAAAGTTTAAATTTGGTCGGAAATTTCCGGGTCGTCACAGTACCTACCCGTTAAAGAAATTTCGTCCCCGAAATTTGATAGAGGTCGTCATGACTAACAATGAGAATGTTATTATAACGATTATAGAGTTTTATCATGTTCAAGAAGAATGGATAAAATAATTCGATTACTCGAAGCGTATGAGTGAAGTTATCGTAAATGAATGAAATAAGATAATAGTGATTCGTCGTATCTTTTGACGTCATCACGATTGATCTTCGAAAAGAAAATCTTTGTAATCTATATTGGATTTGATTATTCGGCGATTAAGGAAATTATGATCCTCTTCGAATTAATGCGATAATCCATTTTGATTTCTCTGTCGGATATTTCACTATAAATCCACCTCATTTGTTTTCTTACAACTCACACCTTCTCAACTCATATTTTAAAGTATTTGTCAATATGCTTCATCCAGTGCTGATTCTTGATATACTTCTCACTTTCATATCTGTCTCTCTTCTTTTTCATCTGCCTCCGGAAGAATCTATTTACTTCTACTATACTCTTGATTTTATAGTGTTTTTAGTTCTCCCGTGTCTTTATATTGCTATATGCATTGATATATACGGTTTGTGATTTCTGGGTTGTTGTTGGGTTTTATATCTTCCCTTATATTTCAAAGTCCTTACTTCTTCTATAATCATTGTCATCCACAGTTAATGCTCTCTTCTATTTGCTATGATTTATACTCCCATTTCTAGTTCGGAGCTTTGTCCTTCCGTTTCTTCTTCTTGCGATTAAGCACCGCTTGTAATGGTCCAGAATTCGCAGATGTAAATTTCGGAATGAACATTGTTAATGTTCTAGGAAGGAAATTGTAATGACACGATCTTGACTTGTCAAATTACCAGAATACCTCGGAAAAGGCCGAATCATCAAGAAATATTTTCTTGATATTTAGAGATCAAAGAGAATACAAGAGTCATGTTACATAGCACATGATGACGTTATGATCTGTGAATCATCATGTTTCATTTAGAAACTCAGCATGAATTACTGTAATATAACCACGTTGATCAAGTGTCATTATATTATACTAACTCATGCTTCAGCTCCCAACACTTCTTCAAGAATATTCCTATTTTAAACTCGAATGTTTCAGAATTTAGAAACTAAAATAGTTTCTTTTATGATATAATACAGATAGCGCGAAGAGGTAAATGATTTCAGATAAGAATAATTATAAAAATATCTTCAGAAGTATGGATGATATTTATAATGAAAGATACGATGATATCTTAGAATGTCTAATATCAGAGGATGATGAAGGATATTGTCAGCAAGGGTTTAGAGTCAGGAGCAAGGTAGTTAATGACTTCAGCAAGTACTGAATCATTTGGATTCTTTGAAGGCAGGTTCAGCCTTTGTGATTTGTCCACAGCCTCATTCATACTTTGCTCAATCCGTTTTCCAGTTCCAAAGCTTCTCTTTTTTTGAGCTTTGCCAATATACTATCCTTTATCATCCAACTTTTTACTGTTAAGGTCGTTTATAGTTTTTGCTGCTTCATTAGTATTTCGAGAACTAGTTCGCAGTTTAGGGTGTTTTTCAGAAACTTCACATTCAAAGTATATAAGTCCAGAAGATAGACACATATAATTGTTGGTGTAGACATGCTGCGAGATTTCAAAATACTGATTGCTAATTTCCGATGATTCGTATGGCAATTCTCGTTACAAGATGCAGATGAGTAAATGATGGGGTTTTGATAAATATAAAGATTTTTCGGAAAGTCAAAGATCAATGAAGTTGTTGGTAAGTTTATTGCTAATGTGGTGAATATAAACGATTCCCCGGTAACGTTGGCGAAAGGGCAACGTATCTATCGAGGTTATAATAAGACTGTTTTGATTGAGAAGTCGAAGATGACTTGCTGGAGCTGTTACAAAACTGTCTATTTTGAAACGGAATTGAAAAGTTATTTTAGCTAGTAAATGCCAAAGGGTCTAACACGGATACGTGTCAAACTATGACTTGGGTTTTGAGAGTTTTTCAGGTGTATAACTGTGGGTAACATGTGGTTGGATCATCATCTCGATTGTTCCTTAGTTGAAGTGACTTCAGGAATTTCGAAAGGTTTGAGTACATATTGTAAACGTTAATACATATGATGTTCTAACACAGTTTTGAAGTCAAAGTATAGCTTTGAAAGATATAGGAATCTAAGAGTGATGATACTGGTTATATTTCGAATTGAATTATGCAATTTCAAAATCAGAATATGTAATTGAATTTGAATGAGTATGATTGTTTTGATTTATATGAAAGAATGGATATTGTTGTGAAAGTAGGGTGTATAGTTGATGATTGCTGAATCAGTTTCGAAAAATGTAATATATTAATTGTGAATTTATATATCTCTCGGGTATTACCTACCCGTTAAAAAAAATTTCACAATTAATATTTTGTACAAAAAAAGTTTATTACAGTCTTTATGAAAATATATGTGTATATTTTCTTTAGATGTAATATAGATTTAATGAGTTAATATTAAATTAAACTCATTTGTTTTATGGTTGGAACTAGAATTGAGTAATCCCTAAAACTTTATAAATTGCATAAGTATTTCTTCAATAATATTGAAATTATGAATCATTACTTTGTTATTTGTTGGTTTTCGTGAAATTCTTGTGAACTTCGCAAGGTACGAATGATGTTATTTGAAAAGTTTCGAGTACATCGATGATGAAAGCGTAAAATCAAACATATATTCAAATAATACACTTGATTTATTATAAATTGGATTTTTTATTGAATTGAGACAGAGATTGTAATTAACGATGGTTAAGTTGCGGACGAAGGACGTACATCATTGCATATTTGTAATATGAATTAACTGAGTAGTTAAGATTCACACATAATAGCTTAGTACGGGAAGATATATTATGGTTTAAAAATTTATACATATAAATCTTTCGATTGGAAATGAGTTAATACTTCATAACTCATTGATACAATATATTTGTTGTTGATTCGTAATGATGTCCACAATGATTCTTGAACTGACAGAGTTTGTGATGTTACATGTGCTGTTGATTCTGACGATACTGACGGCACTGACTGTGTTGATGATGCTACGGTCCTGTTGATGCTGTTGGTAAAACAATTCTAGCTTGTAAATCGTACACCATTTTCGATCAAAGTTTCTACTCTACCATCTTCGTTCACTCATCCGATTTACGGTCAGAATTAAATAATCTCTAAGATTTTGGAGATTACATAACTGCCGCAGAGATATCTCTTCAATGAAGTTTATGAATTAATACTTCATCGTTTGTTGTTGTTGATATTCCTGGATATTTACAGGGCGTATGACGTTGATGTTTGAGATACATATTGTGATGTTGCGGTGTGGGATGTGGATGTTGTTGTTGGTGGTGGTAATGGTACTGTTGGTGTTGCTGATGGTAGTACTGTTTATGCTGTTGGTGCTGCTGCTGGTGTTTGTAACCTTTGCACCATATTCTCCAAAGCCACTACCCGAGCGCGAAGCTCGTTGACTTCTTCTATTACACCGGGGTGATTGTCGGTTCGGACGAGCGGATAAATAAAATCTAGAATTTGGTGTAGTATGTAATCGTGACGTCATCACGGTTGATTATTATTACTACGAAATACATCATCGATGTACTCGAAACTTTTCAAATAACATCATTCGTACCTTGCGAAGTTCACAAGAATTTCACGAAAACCAACAAATAACAAAGTAATGATTCATAATTTCAATATTATTGAAGAAATACTTATGCAATTTATAAAGTTTTAGGGATTACTCAATTCTAGTTCCAACCATAAAACAAATGAGTTTAATTTAATATTAACTCATTAAATCTATATTACATCTAAGGAAAATATACACATATATTTTCATAAAGACTGTAATATTGAAACTATTATATATTACTAAAGTTAAATATATATAACGATTTAAATTAATATTATATATATTTATACTCGTATTATACATACATAGTTTTTTATACTTTTACTATACTTTAACTTTACCTTTACTTTACTTTTACTTTACTTTAACTTTAATAATTCATACTTTAATAATTCACTTTAATAATTCATACTTTAATAATTCACTTTAATAATTCATACTTTAATAATTCACTTTAATAATTCATACTTTAATAATTCACTTTAATAATTCATACTTTAATAATTCACTTTTATAATTCAAAAATCTATTATAAATAGAATTCAATAGGTTTCATTATTTCATAGAAACTTGAAAATATATTTTTCTAAACTCTCAAGGGTATATTTCTGGTTTAAACCCACGTAGAATTAGTTTTAGTACTTGTGCCTATTTTGTAAAACATTTATAAAAACAGCGCATGTATTCTCAGTCCCAAAAATATATATAAAAGGGAGCAAATGAAACTCACAATACTGTATTTCGTAGCAATTATGTATATGACGGCACTGAACAAGTGCAAGGTTTATCTCGGATTCACGAACGTATAGTAATATATTATCAGTTAGACACACTAATGCAGACCTGGTTCGCTAAGACCACCGCTCTGATACCAACTGAAAGGACCCGTTCATATACATTATAAACGATTCACAATAGTTGATTACATCGCGAGGTATTTGACCTCTGTATGATACATTTTACAAACATTGCATTCATTTTTAAAAGACAAACTTTCTTTACAATGAAAGTTGACGGCATGCACACCATTTCATAATACATCCAACTATAATTGGCTTAATAATAATCTTGATGAACTCAATGACTCGAATACAACGTCTTTCAAAATATGCCATAAATGACTCCAAGTAATATCCTTAAAATGAGCTAATGCACAGCGGAAGATTTCTTTAATACCTGAGAATAAACATGCTTTAAAGTGTCAACCAAAAGGTTGGTGAGTTCACAGGTTTATCATAACAATCATTTCAATATATTAATAGACCACAAGATTTCCGTTTATAAATATATGTACACTCGCAAGTGTATAAAAGTATTCTATAAGTTGTAGGCACCCGGTAATAAGCCTTAACGTTCATGTTTTATCCTCTGAAGTACACCAGATCAGGTGTGTTTAAAATAACCTCGAAGTACTAAAGCATCCAATAGTCAGGATGGGATTTGTCAGGCCCAATAGATCTATCTTTAGGATTTGCGCCTACCGTACATAGACAAGTAGTTTAATGTTACCAAGCTAAGGGTATATTTCTGGTTTAAACCCACGTAGAATTAGTTTTAGTACTTGTGCCTATTTCGTAAAACATTTATAAAAACAGCGCATGTATTCTCAGTCCCAAAAATATATATAAAAGGGAGCAAATGAAACTCACAATACTGTATTTCGTAGTAAAAATACATATAACGTCATTTAATAAGTGCAAGGTTGGCCTCGGATTCACGAACGTATCAATATTGAGATTCAATATTGCAGGAAAGTACGTAGACGCAACGGAGATGATAAACACTAGATTGACCTCACGAGCATACCCATGAACCATACCCATCACCTCCATAGCTATAACCCATAATTTCCTTAGCTTCGACTCATTCAAAAAACTATTTTGAAATCACTCGGACAGCACTCCGTCGTAATATTTTATGTATACTAATAATATCTTGAAATAATACAGAGCAAATATATATATATATATATATATATATATATATATATATATATATATATATATATATATATATCAATTGAGAGAGTTTAGAGAAATATATTTTCAAGTTTCTATGAAATAATGAAACCTATTGAATTCTATTTATAATAGATTTTTGAATTATAAAAGTGAATTATTAAAGTATGAATTATTAAAGTGAATTATTAAAGTATGAATTATTAAAGTGAATTATTAAAGTATGAATTATTAAAGTGAATTATTAAAGTATGAATTATTAAAGTGAATTATTAAAGTATGAATTATTAAAGTGAATTATTAAAGTATGAATTATTAAAGTTAAAGTAAAGTAAAAGTAAAGTAAAGGTAAAGTTAAAGTATAGTAAAAGTATAAAAAACTATGTATGTATAATACGCGTATAAATATATATAATATTAATTTAAATCGTTATATATATTTAATGAAATAAAATATAAATATCGTTATATTTATTATACTGGTTAAGTAATGAGTTGTCAAAAGTGATTCTAGATATTTATAAAAGTTATATACGTTTTAATAATAAAGTTCTTTTTAAACTGAAAACGTCTTTTACGTTTGAAAATAGATTAATAGAATATTATGGAAACCAATTCTCCACTAACTTTTGTCTAACTTTCGTAAATGACACCTTTTGTTTTTATTTATAAATAGCTTTACAAATTATTCTGAATATCGTTAAGAGGAATAGATTTTCTCAAATCATAGTGGACCTCTCAACAGAGACTTGTAATCATAATTCAATGTTTCTGATAATTCAATCATTTAATATATTTTTTTCGTCGAAAATCATATTGAAACAAATACGTTCGTGTAAAGTATTATACGTTTAATACTTTATTAATATTCTCAAGTTATAATATATATATATATATATACATATACATATCTATTTATATATAACGGTTCGTGAATCGTCGGAATTTGGTCGAGGTTATAATGAATGTATGAACACAGTTTAAAATTCTTGAGATTTAATTTAACAAACTTTGCTTATCGTGTCTGAATAATATAAAGATTAAAGTTTAAATTTGGTCGGAAATTTCCGGGTCGTCACAATTAAGGTGGATTAGTTAACATCCACCCGAACCACTATAAATCCTTGTGTCTATGTTCTTTACATTACTTTATTCATCATTTTGAACATACACACCACACACATCAAGTTTTAGTTGAATTGGTTGATCATAGTTAATCGAATTTGGTGATCAATCAAAAATTTGTTAAAAATGTATTAAGTAACTATTCACCCCCATCTAGTTACTTACAATTGGTATCAAAGCGGTTGCTCAAATCATTGCTCTATAAACGTTTTTAAAAGTGTCAAAATTCGTTTTGTGCAAAAACTTGAGTCAACGATTCTTGGATCAACTCAAACTATGGGATACTTGGAAGAATTGGTGAAGGAAGCACCAATCTTTGATAAAGAAGATATTGATGTGTGGAAATCAAGATTTGAATATTATCTCAAACCTAAGGATTACTACTTGTGGAGGATAATCAAAATAGGAGACTTTATTCCACAAGCTAGTTCAAGACTAGTGAAGTCAACATTTCAAAACAATGAAGTTTTGAAACAATTTGATGCTATTTCACTACTTCATGAAGTTCTTCCTAGTGAAGAAAGAATGAAGATAATCTCATGTGAAAATGCAAAGGAATGTTGAGATTCACTATGCTCTCAAGAGGAAGAAAACTCTAAGAGTTTAAAGGTTAAAAGGGTAAGAGAGAATTTGAAGGAGCTTGGAGACTTTGATTTTCAAGAAAAGGGTTTGAATGGAGATGAAGATTTTTGCCTCATGGGTTCTTGGAATGATTTAAATCAAGATGGTCAAAGTGAAGAAGAGGTTGAATCTCCCTTCAAAGAAGATGATGTCTCAAGCATGGATTGCAATGAGGTACATGTAGTATATCCTTCTAATTATGAAGAATTGTTAGATGGTTACAAGACCATTAAATTTGTGTATGATAGTAGTCGTGACAAAGTAAAACTTTTAGAAAAAGAATTACACAAAGTTAGACAATTTAACAAAGTTTTAATTGATGAAAATAACACTTTGAAAAGAAAGCTTGAAAAGATGACTATTTATGATTCATCAAAAGATAAACTTGAAATGAATGTATGTCACGACTCTAGCAAATACAAATCACGTAATCAAAATCCATTGTCTATTATTAGGAGAATTGAGAACATGGGAACAATGGGTCAAACTAGCAATTCAATGGAAGGGATAAGTCAAGGATTGAGTAATCTTAAAATTTATCAAAACTAATGATCAAAATGCTAATGAGAATAACCTTGTCAAAAGACTTTGAATTAATGAAAGGTTTTTCATACAAATGCAAAATTGTTTTTGAAAATAATTTTAAAAGGATTGTTGAAGGAAGTCTACTTGTATTAGGATTGTATGTTTGAATGAAACTATGAATTGCATGCTAAATACAAGTTGATGTGTTTTGTGTATACTATGTGTATAATCGAATATAGATATATATACATATAAATATAGTATATTACGTGTCATTGATGATGAAACATCGGGAGGATGTGATCATTCAATGTTAGGAAAAGAAAACTTGTCCTCAAGTATTCTATAGAACCTAAGAATCGTCAAAACGCGCATAAGAGAAGAAGAAGTGAAGAAATTTGTGATCAGAAGATCCACGGCTGCATCACGGCTGACCGCAGACTCGACCACATAATCCTATTTCAAACGACTGGAAATTTCTCTAACGGCTAACACCACGATCGACCGTGCTTCGACCATGCGTGGTCTGATTCCGTTTTAAATATAATAAAACCCTCACTTTTCATTTCATTCAAACTCACTTCAAAACAAATACTCTCTGCACGACTGAGGAGATCGACCGCACAAAGAAGAACACGCACTCCTTCTATCTCAATTCCTACTTTCGGTATGATTAATCCTTGCTTTCCTAGCATTCAATTGTGTTTGTATGATGAACTAGTGTTATGAAGAAACCCTAACTAGAATGTACCAAAATTCAAATTAATGCAAACAATCAAAATTGTTCTTGAGAACAACTTAGAAATGATTGTAATGATGCCTATCTGTGCACTAATTTAACTTTGGATGATTCTAGGGTTCATTATACATCTAGGTTAGATTTTCATAGAATCATTGTTCATATGATATAAATAACATTGTTGCAAACTTAGTGTGATAATGTTAGATGTCAAAACATGTTTTGATGATGATCTTAAAAGTCTAGAATACATATGAACTCTGTAAAAATCATAATCTAGTTGCAAACACATTGACACTAATGAAGAGTGAAAATGTGAAACATTAACATCAAAACATCTAAGTATTGATGATAATTAAAGTTTGCAAAACTTGTAGCCTACAATTGAAACACATATATACTTTGAACTAATTAAAAGTATCATTGTTCAGAAAATGGCAAATCAAGGGGAAAGCTCACCCAACTACACTCCACATCGATCAACACTCAATAGAGAAAGAGTGAGTAATCGAAGAATAGAAGAAGGAAGAAGAGTCAATGTGGAAGATTTTCATGAAATGGTTGCAGCATTCTCATATCTAAAGTGGAATGCATTTCTTGATCTGAATGGACCCATATATCCATCACTCGTTCGAAGCTTTTACTCTAGTTTCATATATGTTGATGGATCAGTTTCTTTTAGATTAAAAGCAACAAAAACAACAATATCCCTTCACGAATTCGGAAAACTGTTGGGGGTTCCTACAAATGGATGAAGGTTCTTCCACACAGGACATAGTCTTATCTATCTCCCAGACTTCATTAATAGAGATATGACTATTCAAACACTATGTGAAGACAATGCTCTAAGAGAAGAAATCATCACTAGGGGTGTACTAGGCAAACATTTGCGAAAGAAGTTCCGCGTATGGAACACAGTGATCGACTACAATATTTATTGTAGAATGGGAAATCGCTCGCACATTCATGCTGTTCAAATGGCTCTCCTTTGGTGTCTGGAAATGCAAGAGCCAGTTGACATGCCTTATTTTATGGCCGTACGAATAAGCAATGTACCAAAGAACTCAACAAGAGCTCTTCCTTATGGAATGCATCTTACTAGGCTGTTTGACAAGCTAAAAGTAATGGATGACATTCACATAAATCCAACCAATCAAATATTCAATAGTCATACATTAACTTTGATGGGATGCGAAGATGAAGATGACTCTGATGAGATTGAAAGGTTCAATGAAGCTATGACCAACTCACAAATAAACCTGGAAGAAATATTCGACAGTGATGAACTGTTTCCAGATGAAGTTAATGATCCTTTTTATGGTTTGGATCGTTATTCAAAAGCAGAACGAATCTACCTAAACCAAGCTAAGATAAAGAAGTATCAATTTAAGATCCAACTGCTATTGAAGAAAGCGAAAAGGGCTTTCTCATGCCGAAGAAGCAACGATGTGAGAAGTGGGGGTGAAGGAAGTAGTAGAAGAAGATGAATTTACAATGTAGTTTGAATTTGTTTATTTGGTGTAATACATTATGTGATTCAATGTTTGTTCTTATGACTATTTGAATATTTCTTAAATAATATTTGCTTGAATGAGTTAAGCTGGGCAAACAATAGTTTGATAAATTTCTTCAGAATTCGTGCGGTCAAGTACACGGCCGACTGCAGGATCGACCGTATAGCAATCTGACAAATTTACTTTTTCTCCCTCACTAAAGAATTAATCCACATGAATCCAATAGGGAATGAGAGGTTAAATGAAGACGTCCCTTTAAATTGAGAAGATCATGATGCAAGACTCACTACAACTCCTTCACTCAAAATGAGTCAAATAAACAAGTCCCCCAACAATCCTTTCGTGATTGACTTGTCCTATTTCGTTTCTGACTCCTTGGATAATCACTTTCCTAACTCCCAAGAAGAAAGAGATATGATCAATCACAACTGACAAATGGTTAGCACTAGACCAATTGTCGAAGGTTGTGTGGTCAATATTGAGCACTTTCCCGAGGACCTTCTCGAGAATTTTGCTCACATAAAATGGGACGCATTCTTAACCTTAAGAGGTCCCATTCACTCCACTCTAGTTCGAGAATTCTACGCGAACTATGAATTCAATCCCCCAAACAACATCAAATTCTGATTGTTTGACAAAGGGTTTTCCATGTCTCTCAAGGACTTTGTAAAATTCATGCATGTACCGGATGAAGGTGTGAAATTATTCACCTACATTCCATACCTCTATTGTCTTCTCGAATTTGTCATAAAAGGTGATATTATCAACACCTTTTGTCAAAGGCCCATCAATCACATTGAAATTCAAAATGATGGTCTTAAGGCAAATCATCTTGCACCTAAGTTTGACCTTTGGCTCAAGGTCATAAATCAAAATATCTACTGCAAGGTGAAAAAAACTCTCCACAAGGGTCCATGCCAGTGAAGCCTCTTTACTTTGGTGTCTCCAACACCGAATTCAAGTCAACATGACACTTTTCATGGCAAAGAGGATGAGTGGGTTGGTGTACAATGAATCACTCTCCCTTCCTTATGGAGCACACCTAACGAAACTATTCACGCAACTGTATGTTCAAGATCTTCATCCTGTTGGTCTAACCACCTTCCCAATCAATTATGATTCGGTTCGACCTTTTAATGAAGAAACAGAAGGAGAAAACACACCCGCCTGGAGTATCACACGATCCGATGATAGTGTTAAAGATGACTAGTTCTCAACTCAAATGTCCATTCTCCATCGTCAGAATCGCCGAACTCACAAAATCTTACGACGATTTCTGAACAATCTTGTTTGTGGAAAATGTTCATCTCAAACAAATCTAGGAATTATTTGTTGTATTATCCATGCATATTTCCATGTATGCATATCTATGTTTCGTGTTTGCTATGAATAAAATGTGTGCTTGTTATGTTTTAATAAATATTTTCCATCGTGCACAATTTAAGGGGGGAGCTTTTCTCTAAGGGCGAGCATAGTTCTAGGGGAGCTAACCTTTTTGCTTCGACAAAAGGGGGAGAAGTATGCATACAAGTGATTATTAACACTTGCGTATTTATAGCAAAATGTCCCTCATCACTTGTATGTTTGTCATCATCAAAAAGGGGGAGAATGTTGGATGAATGTTGGTTAATGGACTAATCGACAAAGTTAAGTATGATGCTTAACCAAAGAATATGTTTTGATGATGACACATACATATGCATAAGTGATGATCGACATCGTAACATAAAACACGCAAGGTCACTAATCCATACTTAATCGTGCAAATGACCAAGTCAAACAAAACTTAAAGAATGAAAATAAAGATCAGCAAAGTACACGGTCAAAGTACGGTCGATCGCATACCCAGCCGTAGAAGCCCAGACTAAACTGCAACGCAGTTTTGTGAAAACAAATTGCACGGTCGCCACCACGGTTAGCCGCAGTGCGGCCGCAGTTTTCTCTGTCACCATTTTTGACCAAATTTAGTTTGACTAGTTCCCGACATCTATAATTCACGAAACCTTTTTCAACATGCTTAGAATAGATGTCCTTTCCATACTCAATTGAGTGTTGGTCATAAAAACACTAATCTTGGTTAATTAAGCTTAATTACATCTTAATGACAAATTAACCATGATTAGGCATAACACATAAGTGTTAATCAATAACTTGTGATCTTAAAATCTGTCTAGACATTCTTAGGATGATCACCAAGTACCAACACACATAGGCTAATGTCACTAGAACACTAATTACAATTAAAGTTTACTTAGTGACAAATTTAGGCTAAATGAAGAACAATGCTTTTGAGTAAAGACTTGTAATCCTAAAATTCACTTAGATACATTTAGGATGATCACCAAGTCCCAACTAGAGATTTCTCTTCCCTTGTGCATGTTTTGGACATTAATGTGTTCTTACACATTAATCATGTAATATGTTATATTGCAAGTAAGCTTGCTAAAGCTTAAACCATAGTGTTGTGAAAATATTTATATGATTGATTTAAGATAACTATCTCTTGTTATGTGTGAGTATTACTTGCTACTTGCTAATATGTTTAATACTCATCAATTTACCAACTTGATTACTATGCTTGCTATGTGTTTACTAGTTATAATACTAGGATTCAAGTAACTATTCTACTCCAATAAATTAAGTGTAAAATGGTTCACAAAGGAATAATGGTCAATTGTCTATTTGGTCTTACCTAAGTAACACATTGTGTTTATTTGTACAAGTATGACTTAACATTGATGTCTTTACATACTTAATACTTAATTTAGAAAGACATCATTCAATTAATCTTAAAATGAACATGACTTGTGATTAATTGAAACTAGGAAGTTAATGACATGTTGACTAACTTTTAGGATTGAACCAAATGCATTAATGTGACTAACTAAGTCTTGACCAAACTGAGATTACCCAAAATATCAACTAAGACACTTCTCCAAGAATGTTGAGTTTACCACTTTTAGAGTGTTATGTCATTTTCACTCAATAAGATCAAATCCCATACACTCAATGCATATAGTACTTGTATAGGATGTTGGGTTTCTTTTGCAGGTGCTAGATGGAGTAAAGGTTCCAAAATGTGATATTCAAATCTGAGTCAAATGGCTATACAATGGTTACATAATTTGGTTTGATGCACGCACGGTCGAACCACGGTCGGCCATGTCGGCAACCGTGTGACAACGACTATTTTTTGAATCTCACTATCAAAGGCAAGCATTGAAGAGCATTTGAAGCTGACCCTCTTGCATATTTCAAAGGCTTATTTCCAGATATCACAAGTGCTTTAATTACTATTCAAATGTGATCGATCTTATAGATATAGAATTTGGTTGTTGTAAAGTTACTAATCAAAATCATTTATCTTGTGAGTTTACTTAGTGTAATGTATGTCCTAGTATTGGCTTAGGATGATCATTGCAAAGTGTATGAGTCTTGTAACTTCAATTAGTAGAAGCATAGGCTAGCTTAGTGATTTACTTCCTTAAAGGGACTTCGGAAGTTGATTAATCTTATTTGGAGATTAATACTTGTCCAAGGTGAAGACAAGTTGATCTAGGTTGGAGTTGATCTTTCAAAGGGATAGAAAGATTTAGGTTTATTGTCTACCAAAGAAGTTGAAGACTTATAAATCGGATCCCCACCGGGTTTGGAGAAAAGTGTTTAGTGAAGCAAGAAATCCTGATTAGTGTAATCGGGGAGTGGATTAGTTAACATCTACCCGAACCACTATAAATCCTTATGTCTACGTTCTTTACATTACTTTATTCATCATTTTGAACATACACACCACACACATCAAGTTTGAGTTGATTTGGTTGATCATAGTTAATCGAATTTGGTGATCAATCGAAAATTTGTTAAAAACGTATTAAGTAACTATTCACACCTCCCCCACCCTCTAGTTACTTACAGTCATTTCGGGACAAAAGTGGTCTAAAAGTTCATATTTATGCTAAGGAATCAACCCTTGGGCCAAAGGAATGAACCTAGTGAAGATTTAGAGTGAAAATGAAATTCCAGGGTCAAAAGCGGCGCTCCTATGTGCTAAAACGAGAGTTAAAAAGATCAGTAGCCAAAAGCGTCGCTCCTGTCCAAAAGTGCCGCTCCGGTCCAAAAGTGTCGCTCCTGACGTTGATTCAGCCAAAAAATTCAGTCGACCTATAAAAGCATATTTTTTTTTTGGTTTTTGAGTGAGTGAGCTGTGATTGGGGTCCAAAATTGATCCCTAAAAGGGTCCATTTCATGATTCCATCAAGATCAAAGCCTAATTTCATGTCCTAAGTCAAAGATTAGTGAAGCTAGAAGCTAGATCTTCATCATCCATCTCCATTTTTGTAATCTCTTTCCTTTTTAACACTAGTTCTTCTCCATTTTAGTTGTAATGATGAATGCTTGTTATTTCTTTGATTTTGCTCTTGTTTATCTTATGATTATAGCTTAGATTACTTGTGTTCACTTGATTTGTAAATTTGATGCTTGAATTTTGCCCTAATCAATGAATTGGGTGTTTTAATGAGTTGATGCTTATTGTGCTTGATTGGTGATCCATTTGTTTTAGGCTTTAATTTGATTACATAGATTGTGTAGCTCTCTAGGTGATTTGAGTAGTGAAACAATTTGTGCTTCAACACTCTAAGTGATCTAGACAACTAAATTGAGAATTTCAAGTGATTGTGCTCTTAGTTTATGTTGGTTTTCAATTGGCCTTTAGTCAACATAGTGGTGTTTGATTATCTTAAGTGCTTTTGATAATTAAAGGATTTTAAGTGATTTTAATTCAAAATCGAGTCTCAATGATCTCACTCAAAACATAGTTTGATCTTTGAAATGAGTCTACGTGAGTTAACGAATTTCATTTGATTGAGGTTTTATGGAAGTTGACGAATAGAAATGAAACTATATGTTTAAACATTATTGTTTAATGAATGAATTGGGTAAACCATGGCAAAAGTTGGAATAATCAAGTGGACACGTTTTTATCTAATTTGTTAATCTCTCTTTTAGTTTAAGTTTAGCTTAATCAACACTTTATCAAATCCTTATCAAAACCCCCCAATCAAATTAGGATAATTGCTAGTGTTTTGAGATTCATGTAAACTGCTCCCTGTGGAATGAACCTTGGCTGAATACTTGCTAGTTGCTATAACGATCGAGTTATTGTTGCCCGGGCGTTTGTGTTAATTGGTTAAGTGTTTGATCATTGTTTTTATATAATTAAAAGTTGAGAACACGAACGAACGCACAATCAACTTTTTGGTGCTGCTGCAGGGAGCGGTTTTTAATTGGATTTTGAAATATTTGCTAGTAGTTGTTCGATCCTTTTGTAAGAATTTCATTCTTGCAAAAGTTACTTTTTGTTTATATTTGCTTGTATTCTGAAAACGCTTGCCTGTTTGTGGTGTGATTAAGCTAGATGGCAGAATATGATGCTTTGTGTGACTACTTGATGTCAAGATTCGCGAATTATGATCAACAATTGACGGAAGACTCAAGTCACATGGAAATGCATGGTGGTTATTTGGGTTATAATGATGATAATGGTTATTTGGGCAACAATGGTGATTATTTGGGTATGAATTATGGTTACATGGGTATGAATGATAATGGTTATATGGATTTGGGTCAAGCTAATGGTGAGTCGGATGGTTAGTGTGGTACTTATGATGGATGTTATCGAGACGGGGGTTATAATGATAGTTACATGAATGATTTCACCCCAATTGATCAACCTTGTATTAATTGTTCTATTTCTAATTTTGACTCTTTTGGTCAATCAATGGACTATTGTTATGATGGGGATGACTCGACATGGGATTCTTCTCAACATCAATTCCAAAATCAACAACAAGAGGAGATCGATCCGAATTTACTAGAGTTATTCTCAAACGTTGTGAGATCCCACCTTAACAGTATGGAGGCTCTAATTCAGAGAGAATAGATTTGAGGGAAATGTTAGAAATTCAACAAGTCTCAATTCAAATATTGGAGAAAACCGTGAGTTCCATGCTCCCTTTAGTTGAAGATTTTATATCCACTACCATTTCACCACCCACCTCACCCATAGTCTCTACTTCTCGGTCAAGAAATTGGATCTTTTATGATGATGATGATGATGATGATGATGTAAGCTTGTATGCCAAGACCGAAGTAGTGGAGATTGCACAAGTACCCGAATCTTCGATAACCAATGATGAAGAGAAGAATGAAGACGATGATAATGATAATGAAGAAGGTGAAGATGATGGTAAGGAGTATGATGAAGAAGTTAGTGAGAGTGATGAGGAAGATGATGAAGTGAGTGAAACTTTTCCAACACCCAACGTTTTTACAATCCATGATATTCCACTTGGTGATGGCAACTACGATAGTGATAATGATGATGAAGATGATGATGATGATGATGATGATGAAGGAGATGAGGTTGAGAATATCATACCCGAAACTTTCAAAGTGTATAACAATCCTCTCGGGTATGGTATTAATGATTTTAAGGAGGTTTTCCAACCCGAGGTTGATGATTCGTGTTTATGTGAGCCGATTAAGAAAGCGAACCTCGTGTTCAAAACCGTGTTTAGAAGAGAGTCAATTGTTGACTCTTGGGTTGGTTCAATCTTCTTCATGCTAATGAAGAAGATTCTCTTAGATTTCATATACACCACAAGAGGGGTTAATGATTGGCTCACTCTCTTGATTCATGGAACCTTTTCCACCGATTTCACATGCCGTCCGATAAAGTGTGTGGGAGGACCACCCCGATAAGGAATGTTAAGAAGACGGGGACGAGTCAATACAAAGACTCGTTAATCAAAATCAAAGCAAAAGGGAAGTTTGGTGATGCGGTTTTGATAAGATAACTTCATGTAATTTGATAATCACTTGTGGAAATGGCCTTTGTTCTCGGGTATCTCTCTTTCTTTCCCATTTTTATTTTGTCCTCTCGAATTTATTATTTTATTTCGATTTCATGTAATGAGGACATTACATGATCTCAAGTGTGGGGGGAGAGATAAATTCTTGTGGACTTATTTTTATAAGATTATCACAAAATTTTAAAATTTTCCAAAGTGACTTGTTGAATTAAGTGAAAAATTTTGGTCAAATAAAGCCATAACTTACCTTTTCGGGTGAATCAACTCCACCCTTTTTGTGGAAGTAAACTCTTCCTTTATTTTTGCAAAAGTTCAAGTGGGAGTAAAGTCTCCCACTTACAAATGATCCATATGCTTAAAGTTAAAATTTTTAAGGAAATCAAGGTTGTTGCATGAAAGTAAAGTCTTCCAGGTTTGTTTCAAAATTCAAGTATTTAAAGCTTTATGCTTTAACACTTCTGGATGAGTCAAGTCCATCCATGATAGAGAGTCAAGTTTCCCGAATGTCGTTTCACTTGGTGTGGGAGACTTCCTAATCCACACCATTTTATATTGACATTGGTTGTCTCATCATTTCACGATGTTTCAACCGATGTATCATAATGTGGGAAGAGGAGCCACCGAGCTACACCGTGTGCTATCTTCTTGATGAAGAGCAATGGCTTCGTGCTAGTGTTGCTAGACAACACACGCCATAGCCAAAAGTTATGGCACACATGTGCTATCAATTAACGAAAAGGTAGTAACTACTTCCTACCTTTTCTCAACATAAGCATAAAAGCTTGTTATGTGGGAAGTAGACGAGTGAATAAAAGCTTTAAGCTTTGACACTCCCGGGAGAGTCGAGTCCTCCCAACGTTTCATTTTGAAAGTCAAGTCTTCCAAACTTGGAAGTAAAGTCTTCTAAGTTGTATTGTGTTTCCAAGCTTGGGAATAAAGTCTCCTAAGTTAAGCTCGATCTCAAAAAGGCCTAAGCTTGAAAGTAAAGTCTTCCATATTGCTAAAGGTTTCATCTTTAGTGTTTCAGAGTGATTCCAACCACTCATCAAGGAAGTCAAGTCTTCCAAATTATGGAATTGATGGACCTCTTATTTAGCCACGTGGGACCTTAATGCCACGACCCTCCGTCAATGCTTTCGCACTACTATGAGAGAAACCATAGAGTTGTGATAGAAAGCTCGATGAGTGTCGGTCATCCTGAACCCAGGATAACCTATAACGGTGGGGTACCCAGTCCCTTACCTTTGGCACACCCACCTTAACCTAATATTTGGAATTGACGATCATTGGTGTTTTGGGGGCATGGAGGTGGAAGAGGGATAGCCATTGCGGGGTGAAGAGGTGAGTACATTTTTGGGTAGACATACACTTTATGCTTGATGAGATCTTTGGTTGGATTGTGATTATTGAGATATTTATGATTCGTATACACTTGGGGTACATTTAGGATCATTTTGGATACACTTTGAGATTTTCATCATGATTTGGAGCTTATTGCATACATTTGGATATTTTGGGTCACTTTGCATTGGTTTGGGTTAGATTGAGAAGCTTTTGGGTAATTAAGGTTATTTTGATGGATAATTTTGTGATTTGGTGGCTGTCCCTTGAATACTATGTTGTTGATCAAAGTCAAAGAAGGTCAAAGGTTGATTTGAAGAGTTTTGATGCTTGATTGGTGCTAGTTGAGGAATTTGATAGTTGCTTGCTAGAGGTTCTGCTTTGTGTTGATACTTGGTGATTTTAGACCTTCTAAAAGCTTGTTGTGAAGTTTTTGAATGATATTGGATGACGGATGAAGATTTAGTATTAGGCTTGAATTTGATGATTTTGAGTGGAGTTTGTTGAAGATGTGAAAGATTGTGGTGTGTGAAAGTTTAAATTTGAAGATTGTTGAGATGACTTGAAGACAATTCCTTGAAAGTCAAACTTGGTCAAAGTCTTGGAAGTCATAGTTTTAAAGCTAGAAGAATTGATGATTAAAATTGTTTTTGTTTGAAGATTGTTGAATGCTTAACGATTGGCAAGAATCATTGAGATAATTCATTGAAGTTTGTCAAGTATTTTTAAGATTGTGCTTGAAGGATTGAACCTTAAAAAGACCATACTTGAAATTGCAAGTTTTTATTAGTCAAAGTTGGTCTTTATTGTGAAGATATGGTTAAGTTTAGGCTTGCTTGAGGACAAGCAAGGTTCAAGTGTGGGGGATTTGATATTGCTCAAAATATACATATTTATCTTCGCAATATCTCACTACTTTCGTGGCATTTCGATATGGGTTGTAATGATTAGTGAGCGGTTTTTGGTATTTAGTCGTTTCGGGACAAAAGTGGTCTAAAAGTTCATATTTATGCTAAGGAATCAACCCTTGGGCCAAAGGAATGAACCTAGTGAAGATTTAGAGTGAAAATGAAATTCCAGGGTCAAAAGCGGTGCTCCTAAGGTCAAAAGCGGTGCTTCTATGTGCTAAAACGAGAGTTAAAAAGATCAGTAGCCAAAAGCGCCGCTCCTGTCCAAAAGCGCCGCTCCTGGCGCTGATTCGGCCAAAAAATTCAACCGACCTATAAAAGCATTTGTTGAAGTTTTTGAGTGAGAGAGCTGCGATTGGGGTCCAAAATGGAACTCTAAAAGGGTCCATTTCATGATTCCATCAAGATCAAAGCCTAATTTCATGTCCCAAGTCAAAGATTAGTGATAGAAGCTAGATCGTTATCATCCATCTCCATGTTTGTAATCTCTTTCCTTTTTAACACTAGTTCTTCTCCATTTTAGTTGTAATGATGAATGCTTGTTATTTCTTTGATTTTGCTCTTGTTTATCTTATGATTATAGCTTAGATTACTTGCGTTCACTTGATTTGTAAACTTGATGCTTGGATTTTGCCATAATCTATGAATTGGGTGTTTTGAGTTGATGATTATTGTACTTGATTGGTGATCCATTGCTATGCATTTGTTTTAGGCTTTACTTTAATTACATAGATTGTGTAGCTCTCTAAGTGATTTGAGTAGTGAAACAATTTGTGCTTCAACACTCTAAGTGATCTAGGCAACTAAATTGAGAATTTCAAGTGATTGTGTTCTTAGTTTATGTTGGTTTTCAATTGGCCTTTAGTCAACATAATGGTGTTTGATTATCTTAAGTGATTTTTATAATTAAAGGATTTTAAGTGATTTTAATCCAAAATCGAGTCTCAATGATCTCACTCAAAACATAGTTTGATCTTTGAAATGAGTCTACGTGAGTTAACGAATTTCATTTGATTGAGGTTTTATGGAAGTTGACGAATGGAAATGAAACTATATGTTCAAACATTATTATGTAATGAATGAATTGGGTAAACCATGGCAAAAGGTGGAATAATCAAGTGGACACGTTTTTATCTAATTTGTTAATCTCTCTTTTAGTTTAAGTTTAGCTTAATCAACACTTTATCAAATCTTTATCAAAACCCCCAATCAAATTAGGATAATTGCTTTTGAGATTCATGTAAACTGCTCCCTGTGGAACGAACCTTGACTGAATACTTGCTAGTTGCTATAATGATCGGCTTATTGTTGCCCGGACATTTGTGTTAATTGGTTAAGTGTTTGATCATTGTTTTTATATAATTAAAAGTTGAGAACACGAACGTCTACACAAATCAGTGTTTCAATGGATGGTCAATGCTAAGATGTGTGAAACACAGCAATTTTATGTATGGAGTACTTGTCCAAGGATTCTCTTGTAAAAAGCAGAGTAGCGGTTTAATCTCTTCAACGTTTTGCAAGTTGTAGCTCTATTGGTTTTTTATTTTTGGTTTTAGCAAGTTGTAGCTCTATAGTATCTTCTTTTATAGTTTACTCGAGCTTTTAGCATTTGGGCAGAAACTTTGTAAGCCCGGTTTTCAAGCATATGCTACTATCTTGTTGTATCTCGCTATTTTTCACATTTTCGTGAAAAATATATATTAATTAAATTCTTTTTTTTTCAAAGAAAAAAAAAACTAATGAATGGCTAAAATTTCATTTAAATGTTTTTGATGACTATTTTGAATTTATTTTATATATAGGTAGTAGAGAGTAGAGATATAATAAGACATCTCACAATCATTATCCTATATATCTTTTGAAAACGAACCAAGAGACAATCAAAGACATAAAACTCTCTCTAAAGAAAACTCTCTGCCTTCTCTCTTCTTTGCATTGTAACCCTAGCTCTTTATGGCGCCGTCCCGGCCCTCCGGCATCTCACCGGAGGTCCGATGATCCTTGTTTTCGCTTTCTTTTAACCCTTTCCTCCAGATCTTTCGGGTTTTGCTATTTTCCGGCGAATATGAATGTCGGTCGTCTTCCTTTTGTCTTCTCCGGCGGC
Source organism: Rutidosis leptorrhynchoides (assembly GCF_046630445.1). Lineage (NCBI taxonomy): Eukaryota > Viridiplantae > Streptophyta > Magnoliopsida > Asterales > Asteraceae > Rutidosis > Rutidosis leptorrhynchoides. Next base: position 708,730,833 of record NC_092333.1, read on the forward strand.
GCAGGCGACGAATGCCTTGCGCATTTTGTGTCTTAGAGTCTCATTTGGTAAGTTTTCATCTCCTTTCGTTCTTGGATTGCTCCGTTTGGGTGGGTTGTACTTTGTATCTTTTCCGGCGACCTTTCGACTCTCTCATCCAGCTATCACAGGCGACGATCTCTTATAGAGATCTGTGTAGTTGGACTTGTGCAGAGTCGTTTTTTGTTTTGGGGTTTGCTGTCTCGTCCCTTTCGGCCGCCAGATCTGGAGCGTCGGAGCACTTGCTCCGGCATGCCTTTTTGCCGGTTTCTTTAACGGTTTTTTAGGTTTTAGATATATTGGGTGTTTCATTGAAAATGGCGTTAATTTGCTTCTTGGTGTGCTGTTGTGTTTGTCCACCGGATGGTGGTGGTGGTGGTGGCCGGATTCCGGCTGGAATTCCGTCTTTCGTTGCCTCTTGGTGGTTTTAGGGTGGGTTTGGTCCTATGCTTACTTGTTTGTTTTCGTTTCACTCCATTTTCCATGTCGTTGTTTCTAGTTCGGGTTGGATCAACGTCGTTGCCGTCGTAGTCGACTATGTCGATATCGAAAAGAGGTATTCTGATGTGGTCTCTTGAGGGCTCTGCGACCACCCGTATGGTAGTTTGGTCTTTATTAGGGGGCTCCTTCGGTTTTCTGGTCTCAGGGGAGGCGTTCTTGAATTTTCCGATGGACGGGCTAGCGGGTTTGTTGTTGATCGGGTTTTGCTCTTTAGGTTGGATTGGTGAGATAGTGGATCGAGTGGTCTTTCCCGAGCATGGCCGGGCTCGAGGGGTTTTATATTGATAGGTTTGGATTTTGGCAAGAATGCAGATGGGTCGGGTTATGGAAGTGCATGATTTTTATTTTGAGGGAATGTTTGCTCACAATTTAATGTAGTTGTGTATTGTCAATGTTTGTATGTATTGGGTTCGATCTCGAATATCAGATCATCGATCAACCGTGTAGTATATGATATGATGTGGGTAAAGAGATAAAAAAATATATATATAATATTGAAAAAAGTTGAGAAAAATAAGATAAGAATGTTGGGTGTTTAAAAAAAAAATGAGGTAAGAAAGTGGGAGGACTTAAAACTAAAAACTTGAAATTTTCCACAAAACAAAGTATAAGTTGTTATTAAACTAAAAACTTGAAATCGTCCAATAACGTATTTAATATTAATAATCGTGATTATATAAAATGCGTAAAGTATAAGAAAAACTTAGACAAAATTACGCTTGTCGTCCTCGAACTTGTATCTAGCCTTCTCAGGTCATCCTTAAACTTTTTTTTTTTGCTAGCATCATCCCTTAACTTGTACTTTGTAACTCCGGTCATCCCTCCGTCTACATTCCGTTCCATTTTTCCGTTATCTCATCCAATGTATTAAACACATGAGGGTATTTTAGTCTTTCTAACATTTTTTATTTAAATAATTTAATTTATCATTTTTTCCTATCTCTTTTAAATAATTGTGCCCACCCACCACGTGACCATCCATCCCTTCAACCCATTTTCATTTTCCCTTTTGAATCTCTTCCTTTTTCTCTTTATCAACTCCAGCGACCACCATCGATTACCGATTCAATACTCGGAGTTGCAGGTTATTAAACGACGGTGGACGGATCTCCGATTCAATACTCGGAGTGGCAGGTTATTGAACGAAGCCGATTCTTCCACTATTGTTGAGTGGTGACCGGAGAACTAGATAAAACCATAGCGACCGATGTTTTTATTTTCCGATTCAACACTTCCAACCATTTTGTTATTTTCTGCAAATCGAAGGTGATGCGTTTTCTGTGGATCATAAAATCTTCCACCCTTTTTTAATTGTTGCTGTAGAAATGTTGTTGTAGATTAAATTAAAAAGAAATAGTGACAATAATGGTTTACTGTTGAATTATGCTTTTTAAGCATTTATGATTTGAGTATTGAGTATGTAAATTAGTTTGAAGGAAATTCATGGTTTAATGTTGAAGTTCCATATCTGTCTGTGACTGGTGGTTGATGGTTGCTTGCGGTGGTACAAGGATTTTCAAAAAGAAATTGTTCATAGATCTAGTGAGATTGTTTTTTAATTTGTTGGAGAAATTAATTTTGATTGGTAATTGAAATTTTATTGATGGGTTTCCTCTATCATCAATTTTCTGAGCTTATCGGAAGTGGGTTTCTCGATTTAGATAAAAAGATTGAATCTTTTTCACCTTTGTGGGTTTAATTTTGCTTGGGTTTCATGAACCGATGTTGAAAATGATGGATCTTTGAAGTGAATAAAGAATTATTGATTATATAAATATGAGCAATATAAGCCGGCCATCGGTGCATCCAGTATGAAGATGATTTTTTTCCCAGTAAGTACTATGCAGCAAGTAGTACCTTTTTTTCTTTACATTATATCGTTTTAAACTACAAGTGTTTGTATTTTAGAGATCTGAGTAAGTGAAGTAATAGAGAACTAGTGAAGGCAAATGAACTCACCGGAGAAGATGACAAAATGAACCCACATAGGAAGAAATGGTGTACCTCAATTATTCAATTTTGTGGTCGAGTGAATGGTGGAGAAGGGGATAAGGAAGAAAGAGATAAAGTATGAAATGAAATGGTAGAGGAAGATAAAAAAAGATAAAAAGTAAAGAAATTGAGGGTCAACCTACGAAATTTTGTCAAGAGTTTAAAAAGAGTACAACATGGAAATGACTGAAATACCCTCACGTGAGAGGCACAAAATCAAGGTTAACAGAATCTTTAAACGGCTTTTAGACAGAAGGACGACATGGGTTACAGAATTAAAGTTTAGGGACGACCTCAGCAAAAAAAAAAAAAAATTAGGGACGACCCTGAAAGGTTGAGAACAAGTTGAGGGACGACGAGCGTAATTTTGTCAATAACTTATAAATTGTTATTAAATGTGTATAGGAATACACATGCATGCACCATGTATGGGTCTCTTATATTTGCGACGCGCCTACCATGTTTTTTTCTTATCTGTTAAGGCCATGGCACTCGTCAACGTGTTAATTTTCTTGGGGCCATGTATGTGATCAGTTGAATACTCGCAACTCGCGAGCAAATTCACATATTATAAAAATATAAGATTCAACTAATAATAAAAGCTAATACAACAAAAACTGATAAATTAATTTAAACGGTTCAAAATTTATGACCTTCATATGATCCGTAAATAGGTAAAAAAAAAAAATTTCAACCAGTATCCATGACTATAGTTTTGGGATTTAACTGAAGAAATAACATAAGCATTTGCTACATAGATAAACTAAATATTTTCTATTATGTCTCAAAGGCTTATATAACATATTTTTCGCTAATAAACTCAAATTTTTTATGTATGTGTATTATGTTTTTTATGTTCATTGTTAAATTACAAAGTATATGTTATATAAACTTTTCTTCTACGCGGGGTTTATCCGCTGCGGGGGGGGCCAATGTGCCCGTTCGTAGTAGAGGTTCCTCGTAAAAAAAAAAAAAAAAATAAAAATTAATCAATTTCTTTAATTAATATAATATTTAACAGTATTTAAATCTATATAATATATAATATATAATAAAAATAATTACATAATTGTAACTTTAATTTATTACATAGTATTTTGGTATACACAACTAATTTTTACACATACACAACCAAATATGCTTTACAGTGTTGTACAGTACAACATTATAAAGTATGTTTGGTTGTGTATGTGTAAAAAATGGTTGTGTAGATATCATCACCCACTAACTAGTGGGGTGGGCCCGACTTTGTTAGGGGAAATGAAAACATACTTTTTCGCATTAAAACTATTTTTACTCCCGGTGAACGTAACTGTAAAACAATTTCCAGTCAAACCATTAATATATGTAATTTGATATGAAAAACAAAAAAGATACAAAAAAAAAAAAAAAAAAAAAAAAAAAACTTTAATCATACTACTTTTTAAGATGTACGAAGTTAGTTATAATTTTTTTTGAAAGGCAGCATATGTATTATTATATGAATCTCAAGAGTACAAGAGTTACATCACAGTACATATACATACAAACTTAGATAGCCTGCATACACAATAACAACATACGAATTGGTGCCAAGGTAGCAACAAGTTCTCACATTGTTTTCACGACATTAGACTATTTGGGTTATGAAGCCAACGTTCCCACTCGATTGTTTTGTCTCTACATTTCATCGCGACCCATTCGTAGCTTTTGATTTGAATTTCGTTCAAGGCGACCGGGACATTCCATCTCTTCTTTTGAACACCAATTGGTTACGGTTTTTCCAAATAATATAGGCACATGTCCAAGTCGTCGCTTGCCAAATCTTTTTCCCCACATCCGAACTCGAGTGTATCCCGCACCCTTTTAGAAGCTCAACAACATTTATGTTTGTAGCGTCACGCACACCCCACCAATCTAATACCCTACGCCCCAACTCCTTTACCTCATTGCAAGAGCCGAGGGAGTGATCCACCGATTCAATGTCGTTGTCACAAATCGGACATCTCACCGAATGGAGGTCAATCCCCCGCTTATCCAAATCCAAAAGAACCGGGATTCGTTTCCTCAATACTCTCCAAACAAATACCTCAAATTTTTTTGGAACATATTTATTTTGAAGAGTAGCAAGAGAGTACGAACCCGGTTCGAATGTCTTAGCGTTAATCAAGGTCGTGAGTTGCTAAGTAGTGGATCTCCCATTTGTGAAGCCCTCCCATTTCCACGAGTCAGGCCTACCTGGATTGATCGAGACGGTTTTGATCAGCTCGTTTAATTCGTCTATCTCACCCTTGGCCCGACCCATGGGTTCACGCAACCAACACCAGCTTCCAATGCACCCATCGATCCCCATAATAATTGTAAAGACCCGTCCTAATCAATAAGAACAAATACAATAACATATGATTACATTGCGAGGTATTTAACCTCTATATGATACATTTTACACACATTGCATCCGTTTTAAAAGACAAACTTTCATTACATCGAAAGTTGACAGGCATGCATACCCTTTCATAATATATCCAAACTATAAATGACTTAATAGTAATCTTGTTGAACTCAACGACTCGAATGCAACGTCTTTTGAAATATGTCATGAATGACTCCAAGTAATATCTCTAAATGAGCAAATGCGCAGCGGAAGATTTCTTTCAAACATGAGAATAAACATGCTTTCAAGTGTCAACCAAATGGTTGGTGAGTTCATTAGTTTATCATAAACATTCATTTCCATCATTTTAATAGACCACAAGATTTCATATATTTAATTGTACACGTAACCCGAGTACAAAATAATACGCGTAACCCGCGAATTAAAAATCATTCTTATGGTGAACGCTTGATAACCGACTTAACTTTAATGCATAGAATATCCCCAAACAGAACCTCTCGTCTGTATAATAATAATAATCTCAAAGTACTAAAGCATTCGTACCCCGGATGGGACTTGTCGAGGTCCATAGATCTATCTTTAAGATTCGCGTCAATTGTGGGCCATACCCGTTTCCTAATTATTAGGTTACCAAGCTAAAAAGGGGTGATATTCAATTTCGACAATTCAACCATAGAATGTAGTTTTGATCACTTGTGTCTATTTCATAAAACATTAATAAAAACAGCGCATGTATTCTCAGTCCCAAAAATATATAAAAAGGGAGTAATGAAACTCACTAAACTGTATTTCGTAGCAATAATACATATGACGGCACTTGAACAAGTGCAAGGTTGACCTCGGATTCACGAACCTATATTAAGTATATATATATTTATATAATGATCAATATCTGTCTAACAATTTAGGTCAAGTCATAGTGTACCACAATCCTAATGCTCGAGATCGATATGCAAAAGTCAACAAAACTCATTTTGACCCAAAATGATTCACAAAACCTATACATGTTTATTATATAACTTAAATAGTCGTTATATATATTTAAATATATTTATCGGATTTTATTTAAGTAAATAATATAAATCATTTATTAATAAAAATTTGTATAAATTTTTATATATAGAAATATACTCTTATATTTCTTAAGTAATAAAATTTATAAAGTTTATTTAATATCATAAAAATATAACGGTATGTGTTATTAATGTAATTATATTACGTGTGGTAAAAATATCTTTGTAACACATATTTATTCGATAAAATAATATTGATAATAATAATAAATAAAAGTTGTATTATTTTGTAATAATAATAATTATTATTATTCTATTAATAAAAATATCAATATTTATATTTACTAAAAATGATATTATGATAAAATGATAAATTTTATTAATAATAATACTAAAATGATAATAACAATGATATTTTATAATAACAATGATATTTCTATTAAAAATAATAATTTTAGTAAAAATGATAGTTTTAATATTAATAATACTTTTAATAATAATAGTGATAAAAATAATTAAAATGAGACTTTTAGCTAAATCAATACTCACAATATTTTATTTCATCATGATACTTATACTCATTATTTTCCTAATTGATTCGTTTAATAGCTTTTATTACTCTTTTATATCGCATTCATAATAATAATAATAACAATCATAATAATTAAATGATACTAATATTAGTTTTAATGATAATAATACTAAATTTAATAATTATAATGATACTGATGATACTACTAATAATTACTATAATGATAAAACTAATAATAATAATAATAATAATAATAATAATAATAATAATAATAATAATAATAATAATAATAATAATAATAATAATAATAATAACTTAGTTATAATTACGATAATATTAATAATAACAATAACGATTTTTAATGATAATATTTATATTGATAACGATAATGATAATGATAATAATAATAATTTTTAAATAATAATAACAACGACGATAACAACGACGATAGTAATAATAATCATTTTAACAATAATAATACTAAAATTAATAATAATTCAGTTGACTATAACTTTTAATCCATTCATCGAAATCACACGAGTTCTAAATGAAAAGTTCTTAATTTTTCGCTAGCTTTCCAACGACATGCATAATCCTATATACTCGAGCACTAGTCAGGGATACACTAATAATATATAAAAGTTAAGTTATGAGTGCTCACGTATCAATATTGTGATTCAATATTGCAGGAAAGTACGTAGACACGACGGAGATGATAAACACAAGATTGACCTCACGAGCATACCTCCGATCCATACTTAAAATTACTCAAACATCACTCCGTCGTAGTATTTTATGTATAATACTAATACTAATAATATTAATACTACTACTAATAATAATATGATTAATATTAATAATAATAATAATTATAATAATAATAATAATAATAATAATAATAATAATAATAATAATAATAATAATAATAATAATAATAATAATAATAATAATAAATTAAATAAATGTTACGGAGTATATATGAAGAATTAGAGAGATAGAATGAAAAACTGGAACCAGGACCCGAATGCTTTTATAGGACTCTTCTAGAACCGACAGCCATGCGATCGCATGGGACTAAATTATTGCTCACAATCACGTTACATATCTTGCTGACATTTGAACTAATAATATTATATATAAATATATATTTAATTCATATGATTTATTATATATTATATTATATTCACGTGCATATTTGACTTGTAATTTTAGCACCGATGAATTGTACGTTGACGCTCGACTTACGTACCGGTTCCGGTTTTTCGAACGCATTTTCGTACGCTTAGATAACTGGTACTTTAAGTTTCGCGACACGTACCTTTATCAATAATTAGACTTATTTCACCAATAATTATACTAATTGAAATGTAACTTATTCATTTGAGTGTTGTGGTCATTTGCTTCTATAAATCAGTGTTTCGTTGTTTACCCAAGTAAATTATTTTAAAACAAAATCTTTTATTACTATATCTTATTACTTTGTAAAATATATATTCGTTTCGAAATATAACTTCTGAATATTCGTTTAGTTTTTCAAAAGTAATTATATTTCAACTTTCATTTATAATCATTTAGATAATAGAATAAAAAAATATTATGTGGTATCACGTTTACGTTTTTGAAAACAATATATATATATATATATATATATATATATATATATATATATATATATATATATATATATATATATATATAAAGCTTTAGTTAAATTCTTTTAATTCTATAAAACAATTTACCTTTATAAACAATAGGTTTTAGTAACTCTGTTATTGAAATCGTTTTCATAAGTTTAAACTAAATTAAATAAATATTATAAATTTTAGTTTTTCAAAGCTAATTATATTAGAACTTAATTTAAAGGTTGTAATAAATAGACATTGTTAATTCATAAAATGTTATAGGAAAGTAAAATTACATATAAAATCCAATGAATAAATAAACATATGAAATCATCTTAATGTAACTTGTCAAATGGGTTTATCTTGTTGGCCACCATTAACTCAATAATTTACTCTACAAGATTTAAATTTTATGAAAGTTAAATGAGTTAACTTATCCAGAGTCACAAGGAAATTATTGTAAAGTATGAATAAAGAATCCCCACTAACCCTAGTCTAGTTACCGTTAATTGACACATTTGTTCTTACTCGTAAATCACTTTACCAATTATTCCGAATATCATTAAAAAAGAAAAAGGTTTCCTAAATCAAAGTGGACCTCTCAACAGAGACCCGCAATCATACAATGTACTCGATTAATCAATCATTTGATATCATCTTCTAATTCCATCGATAAACATATTGAAACAAATACGTTCATGTAAAGTATTATACGTCTAATACTTTGTTAACGTTTTCAAGTTATAACATATACACATATAAAGATAAAGTTTAAATTTGGTCGAAAATTTCCGGGTCGTCACAGTACCTACCCGTTAAAGAAATTTCGTCCCCGAAATTTGATAGAGGTCGTCATGGCTAACAATGAGAATGTTATTATGACGAATATAAGTTGATAGATAGGGTTTTATCATGATTACGAAATATGAATAAAATAATTCAATTCCTCGAAGTGTATGAGTGAAGTTATCGTAAAAGAGTGAAATGAGAAAATAGAGATTTGCCTTCTTTTGACGTCATCACGGTTGCTTTCCAGATTAAAGAAAATCTTTGTAATCTATATAGGATTTGATTCTTCAGTGATTAAGGAAATTATGACCCTCTTCGATTTAATGCGATATTCTATCTTGATTTCTCTGTCGGATATTTCACTATAAATCCACCTCCTTCATTTCCTTACAACTCACACCTTCTATTCTTTCTCCCTCAACTCATACTTTAAAGCATTCATCAATATGCTCCATCCCGTTCTGATCCTTGATATACTCCTAACCTTCATATCTGTCATTTTTCTCTTTCATCTACCACCGGAGGATTTTATTTACTTCTACTATTATCTTGGGGTTATAGTGTTATTAATTTTCCCGTGTCTTTACGTTGCAATACGTATTGATATACACGGTTTGTAAATTATGTGTTGTTGTCGGGATTTATATCTTTCCTTATTTTTTCGAAGTCCATGCTTCTATTTCCTATTATCATTATCATCTAAAGTTAATGCTCTCTCCTATTTGCTGCGATTTATACCCCCATTTACACTTCGAAACTTCATTCTTTCGTTTCCTCTTCTTGCCCTTAAGCACCGTATGTAATGGTTCAGAATTTGTAGATATAATTTCGGAATGAACATAGTTAATGTTCTAAGTAGGAAATCGTAATGGCACGATCTTGATTTGTCAAATTATTAGAATATACTGGAAAAGACCGAATCATCAAGAAATATTTTCTTGATATTTTTAGAGGTTAAATAAATTACAAGAGTCGTGTAACATGGCACATGATGACGTTATGATCTGTGAATCATCACGTTCCACTTAGAAACTCAGCATGAATTACTGTAATATAATCACATTGATCAAGTGTCATTATATTATACTAACTCATGCTTCAGTTCCCAACACTACTTCAAAAACATTCAAAATTTTAAATTCGAATTTTTCAAAATTTAGAAACTAAAACAGTTTCCTTTCTGATGTAACACAGATATCGCGAAGAGATAAATGATTTCAGATAAGAATATCTATGAAAATATCTTCAGAAATATTGAGGACATTTATAATGAAAGATACGATGATATCTTAGAATTTCTAATATCAAAGGATGATGAAGAAGGTTTGTTCGTAAAAGTTTAGAGTTAGGAGCAAGGCATTCGTTAATGACTTCAGCAGATACTGAATCATTTGGATTCTTTGAAGGTAGATTTCGTCTTTGTAATTTGTCCACAGCCTCCTTCATAGTTTGCTCAATCCGTTTTCCAGTTCCAATCCTTCTCTTTTTCTGAGCTTACCAACACATTATTCTTTATCATCAAACTTTTGACTGTTAAGGTCGTTTACAGTTTTTGCTGCTTCATCAGCATTTTTCTAAAATTCGGAGAACTAGTTCGCAGTCTAGGGTGTTTTTTAGAAACTTCACATTCGAAGTATGTAAGTCTTGGAGGTAGACGTTATATGTATACATACTATTGTTGTAAACAATGCTGCGAGATTTCAAAAGACTGATTGCTGATTCTCAATAATTGGCATGACAATTCTTGTTACAAGGTGCGGATGAGTTTTGATAAATATATAATGATTTCTCAGAAGGTCAAAGATCAGTGAAGTTGTTGGTAAATTTATCGCTAATGTGGTGGAACATAAACGGTTCCCCAGTAACGATAGCGAAAGGGCAACGTATATATCAAGGTTATAATAAGGCTGTTTCGACTGAAAAGTCGAAGTTGACTTGCTGGAGCTGTGACAAAACAGACTACTTTGAAAAGGAATTGAAAAGTTATTTTAGCTAGTAAATGCCAAAGGGTCTGACACGGATACGTGATAAATTATGACTTTGGTTTCGAGGGTTTTTCAGGTACATAACTGTGGGTAACATGTGGTTGGATCATCATTTCGATTGTTCATTGTTTGAAGTGTCTTCAGGAATTTTGGAGGGTTTGAACACATATTGTAATCTTTAATATACACATGATGTTCTAGCACAGTTTTGAAGTCAAAGTATATCTTTGAAAGATATAGGAATCTAAGAGTGATGATACTGGTTATATTTTGATATTGAATTCCGCGATTTCAGAATCAGCATATGTAATTGAATTTGAATGAGTATGGTTATTTTGATTTTTATAAAAGAATGTATATTGTTGAGAAAATAGTGAGTATAGTTGATGATTGCTGAATCAGATTCGAAGAATGTAACATATTAATTGTGAATTTATATATCTTTCGGGTATTACCTACCCGTTAAAACAATTTCACAATTAATATTTTGTACAAAAGAATTTTTATTACAGTCTTTATAAAAATATATATATGTATATTTTCTTCAGATGTAACATAGATTTAATGAGTTAATATTAAATTAAACTCATTTAATTTACGGTTGAAACTAGAATTGAGTAATCCCTAAAACTTTAGAAATTACATAAGTATTTCTTTAATTTAATTGAAATTATGAATTAATACTTTGCGTGATGTTTGGTTTTCGTGGAATTCTTGTGAATTTCGCAAGGTACGAATGATGTTATCAGAAAGTTTCGAGTACATCGATGATGAAAGTGTAAAATCAAACATATATTTGAATAATACACTTGATTTGTTATGAATTGGAATTCATTGAATTAAAATAGGGATTGTAGTTAACGATGGTTAAGTTGCTGACGAATGACGTACCTCATTGCATATTAGTAATATGAATTAACCGAGTAGTTAAGATTCACACATAATAGCTTAGTACGGAAAGTTTTATTATGGTTTAAAAAATTTATATATATATAAGATATACATATAAATCCTTCAGTGGAAATGAGTTAATACTTCATAACTCATTGATATGACATACTTGTTGTTTATTTGTAATGATGTCCACAGTGATTCTTGAACTGGCAGAACTTGTGCTGTTATAGGTGTTGCTAGTGCTGATGATGCTGACGGTACTGTTGATGCTGTTGGTAAAACAAGTCTAGTTTGTAAATCACGCACCATTCTTACCAAGGATTTTACTCTTCCTCCTATCATTTTGGTTTACTCATCTGATTTATGGTTAGAGTTAGAATAGATAATCTCTTAAGACTTTGGAGATTACATAATCGCTGTAGAATGTTTCTCCCATGAAGTTATAGATTAACACTTCATCGGTTATAGTTGTTGGTACTCCTTGGTATCTATAGGGCGTATGACGTCGATGCTCGTGGAACAGATTGTGATGTTGAGGTGTGGGATGTGGATGTTGTTGATGGTGGTAATGGTACTGTTGGTGTTGTTGATGGTGGTATTGGTTATGCTGCTGGTGCTGCTGCTGGTGTTTGTAACCTTTACACCATATTCTCCAAAGCCACAACCCGAGCACGAAGCTCGTTGACTTCTTCTATTACACCGGGGTGATTGTCGGTTCGGACGAGTGGATAAATAAAATCTAGAATTTGATGTAGTATATAATCGTGATGAGATACTCTGGAAATGAGAGAGAAAATGGTGTTTTGGACAGGTTCGCCGGTAAGTGCTACAGGTTCTTCGCCAAGAGGACAATGTCGTGGATGGAAGGGATCACCTTCTTCTTGTCTCCAATGATTGAGGAGGCTACGAACCCATCCTCAATTCATCCGGAATAGATGATGGCTGATTGGTTGATCCATTCCGGTCACACTGCTTTCGGAGCTTGAGTGGGATTCCATTTCGGAATCCGAGGGACTTGAACTGATGACGAATTCCATTTCGTATGATTTGATAAAGGATTTTTCGATACGAAATGATTTTTCGGCTATCGGGTGGTATTCTAATTACATAGAATATCTATATATATAGATCAAAAGATTTCGTAGATTACGGAGGAATTTACGGAATATGTTAGGCAAAGTTTACAGTAATAGATACGATAAGATATGTTTTAGCAGATACGCTAAGATATGAATTTTGTCTATGCACTATTCATGCAATCAATACTGCAAGACGTGTCTAGACTAAGAATGATAAGCCTAGTTTCCGACAAGATATGATAAGTAAAACTTTTTAACATGCAACTAAGGTCGAAGTCCAGACTCACTAATGCATCCTAACGACTATCAGTTAGACACACTAATGCAGACCTGGTTCGCTAAGACCACTGCTCTGATATCACATGTAAAGACCCGTCTTAATCCATAAGAATGAATACAATAACATATGATTACATTGCGAGGTATTTGACCTTTATATGATACATTTTACACACATTGCATTCGTTTTAAAAGACAAACTTTCCTTACATCGAAAGTTGACAGGCATGCATATTCTTTCATAATATATCCAAACTATAAATGACTTAATAGTAATCTTGTTGAACTCAACGACTCGAATGCAACGTCTTTTGAAATATGTCATGAATGACTCCAAGTAATATCTCTAAATGAGCAAATGCACAGCGGAAGATTTCTTTCAAACCTGAGAATAAACATGCTTTCAAGTGTCAACCAAAAGGTTGGTGAGTTCATTAGTTTATCATAAACATTCATTTCCATCATTTTAATAGACCACAAGATTTCATATATTTAATTGTACACGTAACCCGAGTACAAAATAATACGCGTAACCCGCGAATTAAAAATCATTCATATAGTGAACGCTTGATAACCGACTTAACTTTAATGCATAGAATATCCCCAAACAGAACCTCTCGTCTGTATAATAATAATAATCTCGAAGTACTAAAGCATCCGTACCCCGGATGGGACTTGTCGAGGTCCATAGATCTATCTTTAGGATTCGCGTCAATTGTGAGCCATACCCGTTTCCTAATTATTAGGTTACCAAGCTAAAAGGGGTGATATTCAATTTCGACAATCCAACCATAGAATGTAATTTTGATTACTTGCGTCTATTTCGTAAAACATTAATAAAAACAGCGCATGTATTCTCAGTCTCAAAAATATATAAAAAGGGAGTAATGAAACTCACTAAACTGTATTTCGTAGCAATAATACATATGACAGCACTTGAACAAGTGCAAGGTTGACCTCGGATTCACGAACCTATATTAAGTATATATATATTTATATAATGATCAATATCTGTCTAACAATTTAGGTCAAGTCATAGTGTACCACAATCCTAATGCTCGAGATCGATATGCAAAAGTCAACAAAACTCATTTTGACCCAAAATGATTCACAAAACCTATACATGTTTATTATATAACTTAAATAGTCGTTATATATATTTAAATAATTTATCGGATTTTATTTAAGTAAATAATATAAATCATTTATTAATAAAAATTTGTATAAATTTTTATATATGAAAATATACTCTTATATTTCTTAAGTAATAAAATTTATAAAGTTTATTTAATATCATAAAAATATAACGTTATGTGTTATTAATGTAATTATATTACGTGTGGTAAAAATATCTTTGTAACACATATTTATTTGATAAAATAATATTGATAATAATAATAAATAAAAGTTGTATTATTTTGTAATAATAATTATTATTCTATTAATAAAAATATCAATATTTATATTTACTAAAAATGATATTATGATAAAATGATAATTTTTATTAATATTAATAATAATACTAAAATGATAATAATAATGATATTTTATAATAACAATGATATTTCTATTAAAAATAATAATTTTAGTAAAAATGATAGTTTTAATATTAATAATACTTTTAATAATAATAATAGTGATAAAAATAATTAAAATTATATTTTTATCTAAATCAATACTTACAATATTTAATTTTATCATGATACTTATACTCATTATTTTCCTAATTGATTCATTTAATAGCTTTTATTACTCTTTTATATCGCATTCATAATAATAATAATAACAATCATAATAATTAAATGATACTAATATTAGTTTTAATGATAATGATACTAAATTTAATAATTATAATGATACTGATGATACTACTAATAATTACTATAATGATAAAACTAATACTAATAATAATAATAATAATAATAATAATAATAATAATAATAATAATAATAATAATAATAATAACTTAGTTATAATTACGATAATATTAATAATAACAATAACGATTTTTAATGATAATATTTATATTGATAACGATAATGATAATGATAATAATAATAATTTTTAAATAATAATAATAACGACGATAACAACGACGATAGTAATAATAATCATTTTAACAATAATAATACTAAAATTAATAATAATTCAGTTGACTATAACTTTTAATCCGTTCATCGAAATCACACGAGTTCTAAATGAAAAGTTATTAATTTTTCGCTAGCTTTCCAACGACATGCATATCATATACCTTATCTCAGTAGCACATGTATCTAATTCAGGATTCAACATAACCTATCTAACGACAATATCAAATGTACAAGCATGCATAATCCTATATACTCGAGCACTAGTCAGGGATACACTAATAATATATAAAAGTTAAGTTATGAGTGCTCACGTATCAATATTGTGATTCAATATTGCAGGAAAGTACGTAGACATGACGGAGATGATAAACACAAGATTGACCTCACGAGCATACCCCCGATCCATACCCATAACCTCCATAGCTATAACCCATAATTTCCTTAGCTCTATCCCTCTCAAAAAACTCATTTTTAAAATTACTCAAACATCACTCCGTCGTAGTATTTTATGTATAATACTAATACTAATAATATTAATACTACTAATAATAATAATATGATTAATAATAATAATAATAATAATAATAATAATAATAATAATAATAATAATAATAAATTAAATAAATGTTACGGAGTATAAATGAAGAATTAGAGAGATAGAATGAAAAAATGGAACCAGGACCCGAATGCTTTTATAGGACTCTTCTGGAACTGACAGCCATGTGATCGCATGGTTTCTTAGACACATTCCCATGCGATCGCATGGGACTAAATTATTGCTCACAATCACGTTACATATCTTGCCGACATTTGAAGTAATAATATTATATATAAATATATATTTAATTCATATGATTTATTATATATTATATTATATTCACGTGCATAGTTGACTTGTAATTTTAGCACCGATGAATTGTACATTGACACTCGACTTACGTACCGGTTCCGGTTTTTCGAACGCGTTTTCGTACGCTTAGATAACTGGTACTTTACGTTTCGCGACACGTACCTTTATCAATAATTAGACTTATTTCACCAATAATTATACTAATTGAAATGTAACTTATTCATTTGAGTATTGTGGTCATTTGCTTCTATAAATTAGTGTTTCGTTGTTTACCCAAGTATATTATTTTAAAACAAAATCTTTTACTACTATATCTTATTACTTTGTAAAATATATATTCGTTTCGAAATATAACTTCTGAATATTCGTTTAGTTTTTCAAAAGTAATTATATTTCAACTTTCATTTATAATCATTTTGATAATAGAATAAAAAAATATTATGTGGTATCACGTTTACGTTTTTGAAAACAATATATATATATATATATATATATATATATATATATATATATATATATATATATATATATATATATATATATATATATATATATATATATATATATATATATATATATATATATATATATAAAGCTTTAGTTAAAATCTTTTAATTCTATTAAACAAGTTACCTTTATAAACAATAGGTTTTAATAACTCTGTTATTGAAATTATTTTCATAAGTTTAAACTAAATTAAATAAATATTATAAATTTTAGTTTTTCAAAGCTAATTATATTAGAACTTAATTTAAAGGTTGTAATAAATGGACATTGTTAATTCATAAAACGTTATAGGAAAGTAAAATTACATATAAAATCTAATGAATAAATAAACATATGAAATCATCTTAATGTAACTTATCAAATGAGTTTATCTTGTCGGAAACCATTAACTCAATAATTTACTCTACACGATTTAAATTTTATGAAAGTTAAATGAGTTAACTTATCCAGAGTCACAAGAAAATTATTGTAAAGTATGAATTAAGAATCCCCACTAACCCTAGTCTAGTTTCCGTTAATTGACACATTTGTTCTTACTCGTAAATCACTTTACCAATTATTCCGAATATCGCTAAGAAAGAAAAAGGTTTCCTAAATCAAAGTGGACCTCTCAACAGAGACCCGCAATCATACAATGTACTTGATTAATCAATCATTTGATATCATCTTCTAATTCCATCGATAAACATATTGAAACAAATACGTTAATGTAAAGTATTATACGTCTAATACTTTGTTAACATTTTCAAGTTATAACATATACACATATACATATATAATCATATCTGTTCATATAATGGTTCGTGAATCATTTGAATTTGGTCGAGGTTAAATGAACATAGTTTAAAGTTTTTGAGATTTAACTTAACAAACTTTGCTTATCGTGTCGGAAACATATAAAGATAAAGTTTAAATTTGGTCGAAAATTTCCGGGTCGTCACAGTACCTACCCGTTAAAGAAATTTCGTCCCCGAAATTTGATAGAGGTCGTCATGGCTAACAATGAGAATGTTATTATGATGAATATAAGTTGATAGATAGGGTTTTATCATGATTAAGAAATATGAATAAAATAATTCAATTCCTCGAAGCGTATGAGTGAAGTTATCGTAAAAGAGTGAAATGAGAAAATAGAGATTTGCCTTATCTTTTGACAGCATCACGGTTGCTTTCCGGATTAAAGAAAATCTTTGTAATCTATATAGGATTTGATTCTTCGGTGATTAAGGAAATTATGATCCTCTTCGATTTAATGCGATATTCCATCTTGATTTCTCTGTCGGATATTTCACTATAAATCCACCTCCTTCGTTTCCTTACAACTCACACCTTTTATTCTTTCTCCCTCAACTCATACTTTAAAGCATTCATCAATATGCTCCATCCCGTTATGATCCTTGATATACTCCTAACCTTCATATCTGTCATTTTTCTCTTTCATCTACCACCGGAGGATTTTATTTACTTCTACTATTATCTTGGGGTTATAGTGTTATTAATTTTCTCGTGTCTTTACGTTGCAATACGTATTGATATACACGGTTTGTAAATTATGTGTTGTTGTCGGGATTTATATCTTTCCTTATTTTTTCGAAGTCCATGCTTCTGTTTCCTGTAATCATTTTCATCCACAGTTAATGCTCTCTCCTATTTGCTGCGATTTATACCCCCATTTACACTTCGAAACTTCATTCTTTCGTTTCCTCTTCTTGCCATTAAGCACCGCTTGTAATGGTCCAGAATTTGTAGATATAATTTCGGAATGAACATAGTTAATGTTCTAAGTAGGAAATCGTAATGGCACGATCTTGATTTGTCAAATTATCAGAATATCCTGGAAAAGACCGAATCATCAAGAAATATTTTCTTGATATTTTTAGAGGTTAAATAAAATACAAGAGTCGTGTAACATGACACATGATGACGTTATGATCTGTGAATCATCACGTTCCACTTAGAAACTCAGTATGAATTACTGTAATATAATCACGTTGATCAAGTGTCATTATATTATACTAACTCATGCTTCGGTTCCCAACACTACTTCAAAAACATTCAAAATTTTAAATTCGAATTTTTCAGAATTTAGAAGCTAAAACAGTTTCCTTTCTGATGTAACACAGATATCGCGAAGAGATAAATGATTTTAGATAAGAATATCTATGAAAATATCTTTAGAAATATTGAGGACATTTATAATGAAAGATACGATGATATCTTAGAATTTCTAATATCAAAGGATGATGAAGAAGTTTTGTTTGTAAAAGTTTAGAGTCGGGAGCAAGACATTCGTTAATGACTTCAGCAGATACTGAATCATTTGGATTCTTTGAAGGTAGATTTCGTCTTTGTAATTTGTCCACAGCCTCCTTCATAGTTTGCTCAATCCGTTTTCCAGTTCCAAACCTTCTCTTTTTCTGAGCTTACCAACACATTATTCTTTATCATCAAACTTTTGACTGTTAAGGTCGTTTACAGTTTTTACTGCTTCATCAGCATTTTTCTAAAATTCGGATAACTAGTTCGCAGTCTAGGGTGTTTTTCAGAAACTTCACATTTGAAGCATGTAAGTCTTAGAGGTAGACGTTATATGTATACATACTGTTGATGTAGACAATGCTGCGAGATTTCAAAAGACTGATTGCTGATTCTCAATAATTGGCATGACAATTCTTGTTACAAGGTGCGGATGAGTTTTGATAAATATATAATGATTTCTCGGGAGGTCAAAGATCAGTGAAGTTGTTGGTAAATTTATCGCTAATGTGATGGAACATAAACGGTTCCCCGGTAACGATAGCGAAAGGGCAACGTATATATCAAGGTTATAATTAGGCTGTTTCGACTGAAAAGTCGAAGGTGACTTGCTAGAGCTGTGACAAAACTGACTACTTTGGAAAGGAATTGAAAAGTTATTTTAGCTAGTAAATGCCAAAGGGTCTGACACGGATACGTGTTAAATTATAACTTTAGTTTCGAGGGTTTTTCAGGCACATAACTATAGGTAACATGTGGTTGGATCATCATCTCGATTGTTCATTGTTTGAAGTGTCTTCAGGAATTTCAGAGGGTTTGAACACAGATTATAATCGTTAACATACACATGATGTTCTAGCACAGTTTTGAAGTCAAAGTATAGCTTTGAAAGATATAGGAATCTAAGAGTGATGATACTGGTTATATTTCGATATTGAATTCTGCAATTTCAGAATCAGCATATGTAATTGAATTTTAATGAGTATGGTTGTTTTGATTTTTATAAAAGAATGTATATTGTTGAGAAAATAGTGAGTATAGTTGATGATTGCTGAATCAGATTCGAAGAATGTAACATATTAATTGTGTATTTATATATCTTTCGGGTATTACCTACCCATTAAAAAAATTTCACAATTAATAATTTGTACAAAAGAATTTTTATTACGGTCTTTATAAAATTATATATATGTATATTTTCTTCAGATGTAACATAGATTTAATGAGTTTATATTAAATTAAACTCATTTAATTTATGGTTGAAACTAGAATTGAGTAATCTCTAAAACTTTAGAAATTACATAAGTATTTCTTCAATATAATTGAAATTATGAATTAATACTTTGCGTGATGTTTGGTGTTCGTGGAATTCTTGTGAATTTCGCAAGGTACGAATGATGTTATCGGAAGGTACGAATGATGTTTCAATAATACTACACTACACAGAGTTAGGTAAATGACTGTGAGAATTCTCAGGGTGATTGAGACCACCCATCGAACCGTATATGCTCGCGATGACACTAACCCACAAGGAGTTGGTTTCGGTTTTAAACCTCTACCACCACTTGCCGATTAATGCCAAGTTTTTGTTTTTGAAAGACCCCAAGTTTAACCCACCCTCCCTATACGGAAGTATAGTTTCATCCCATTTAACCCATGCAATTTTTGATTTATTTCCCGACCCCCCCCCCCCCCCCAAAAGAATGAACATCTCACACTCTCAAGTTTTTTTAGCACAGACGCCGGGGCACGGAAGAGTGAGAAGTAATATAACGGTAGACTATTAAGCACTGATTTCACAAATGTCAAGCGACCACCAAAAGACATCGATCTAGCTCTCCACTCCGAAAGACGTTTCTCAAATTTCTTTATAACCGGTTCTCAAGTGTCATATTTCTTCATTTTACCGCCCACCGGAAGACCGAGATATATGAAAGGAAATGTTCCCAGTTTACATTTATAAACGGCTGCCATTCTCTCTATCTCCATCTTATCAACACCCACCCTGTACAAACTACTTTTATGGTAGTTAACTTTAAGACTCGAGGTCAATTCAAAACATTTTAAGAGCTTCATAAGGTTCCAAAGGTTGTTTTTACTCCAAGTACCGAAAAAATCGTGTCGTCCGCATATTGGAGATGCGATATCGGGATACGGTTATCACCCACTTCCACACCAAAAAACATATTATTGCGAACCGCCAACTTGGTAAGCACATTTAACCCTTCCGCAGCTAGAATAAAGAGGAAAGGGGAAAGAGGGTCCCCTTGCCTCACCCCCCGTTCCAATGTAAACTCTTTTATCGGCGAACCGTTTACCAAAACCGAGATAGAGGCCGATTTGAGACAAGAGTGTATCCATTTTCTCCACTTATCTCCAAACCCCATAATCGTCATGATTTCCATGAGAAAGTCCCAACTAAGGCAATCGAAAGCCTTCTCAAAATTAACCTTGAAAATAAGACTTTTAACTTTCTTATGTTTTAAAAAAGCAAGAGTCTCATTAGCAATTAATGCTCCATCCAAAATATTTCGGCCTGAACGCACTTTGCTTGAATCCAACAAGATCAGGAATTACCTTCCAAAGACGATTGGAAAGTAGTTTCGCGATGATTTTATAATAACTACCAATTAGGCTAATTGGTCGGTAGTCATTTAATGACATCGGGTCCGCTTTTTTGGGACTAGGTTAATAAAGGACGCATTACAACCACTCAAGATTTCACCTTTGTCCCAAAACGAATGGACCGTCTCCAAAAGGTCATATTTGATGATGTACCAAAATTTCTTGAAGAACCCAAAATTAAAACCGTCGGGCCCATCAGCTTTTGAACTTCCACATTCTTGTATAGCATTCCAAATTTCTGTTTCATCGAAGGGGTTTTCCAACTCACTGGCTTCGGCAACCGAGAGTTTCGAAAATTCAGGCCCACCATAAAGGCCCACCAGCTTCGGCATGTTCACACAATTAGAAGAAAAAATATTTTTAAAATGTTTCAACACCGAATCTTTAACAACCGAAGGCTCCTCGGTCCAAAATCCGTTTAAAGTCAATCCTCTATGTTTCACTTGTTATACTTCCTACGGATAGAGGAATGAAAGTACTTCGTATTCTCGTCACCTTCTAGAACCCAACGAATCTTCGCCTTTTGTTTCAACATGTTTGCTTTCGTCCTTTCCTTCACAATCCAATTTCTTCGAGTCTCCAACTAACGTACTCTATCTGCCTCATTCAACTTACCCTCTTCGGCCTTTAGTTCAAATTCAACTGTCAACTTACTAAGTTCCATGATTTCATTATCCAACCTACCAAACTCACCTTTACTCCATGTTTTTAAGTCATTTTTCACACTTTTTAATGAAACGCCCCGTCCTAATCCATCCAGACGAAGTCCATATCGATTATAAACGATTCATAATAGTTGATTTCATCGCTAGGTACTTGACCTCTAAATGATACATTTTACAAACATTGCATTCGTTTTTAAAAGACAAACTTTCATTTCATTGAAAGTTGACAGGTATGCATACCATTTCATAATATTCAACTATAAATGACCTAATCCGTCATTTGCTTAATAATAATCTCTAATGAACTTCAACGACTCGAATGCAACATCTTTTGAAATATGTCATGAATGACTCCAAGTAATATCCTTAAAATGAGCTAATGCACAGCGGAAGATTTCTTTCAAACCTGAGAATAAACATGCTTTCAAGTGTCAACCAAAAGGTTGGTGAGTTCATTAGTTTATAGTAATCATTTCATTTTCATCATTTTAATAGACCACAAGATTTTAAATATTATAAAACGTGCAGAAGTTCCATTCCAACTGCACAAAAAAATATTTTTCATATGAAGAACACCTGGTGAGGATTCAAAATATAATAGTAACCATCTGTGCCGTTCTTTCACCCCACAGCTGAATACATGTGCCTTCAAAATATAGAACCTTTGTGCCGGTCTTTACACCCCACGGCTGAACACACGTTTATAAAATATAGGCCAACCTGTGCCAAAATGTCATAAATAATAAACCATCCACTCGGTTCGGGAGCTCATACGCTCTAACGGAAACCGGGGGCTAATGCGTGTCATAATAATCAACCCCAATCCCAGATAATTCTATCATAGAATGCAGTTAAGGTACTTGTGTCTATTGCATCAAACATTTATAAATGCGCATGTATTCTCAGTCCCAAAAATGTAAAGAGTAAAAAGGGAATCAAATGAAACTCACCTAATATATTTTGTAGTAAAAATACATAGAACGACCTTGAACAAGTATAGGGTTAACCTCGGATTCACGAACCTATATCATTTGTATATATATTAATACACATAATCGTAGTCAAATAAGTTTATCTATCATATTATTAATAATCATACTTGTTATATTACGTGTTATATAAATACATTTAATATACTTACATTATATATTTTATATCACTAATATTCATTATAACATTTTGATAATTCCAATTTATATTAAGGTTTATGTATAAATAACAAAATATATATATATATATATATATATATATATATATATATATATATATATATATATATATTAATTGATATATTATATATATATAGCTTAGTTAATATCATTTAAAAAATATAGTGATATGTGATATTAATATTATTATAATGTATTTTTATAAAAATATCTATTCGTAATAATACTAACATGATAAGAATGATAACACTAATGACAGTAATAATTATAACAATTCTTGTGTAAATTTTAATAATGATTAAGATAATAACTTTACTAATTTTTGATAAAAATGATAGTTTTAATAAAAATAATAACTTTGATAATTTTTAAATATAATGTTACTTTACTTTAATTATATAAGGATAATAATAATAATAATCTCGTTTGTAACTATATTCATAATAAAAATTAGTAAATGATAATCTTTCTCATGATACATATATTAGTGGTAATAATAATAATAATATTAATTATTATAACAATATTAATAACAACTGATACTGGTAATAATAATAATGTTAATATTCATATTACTTAATAATAATAATGTTAATGATAATAATACTAATGCCTAAAAATATTATTAACAATGATAATAATAGTAATAATAATATCAATTATAACTATAACAATATTAATTTACATTAATAATAATAATAATAATAATAATGATATTAATAATAATAATAATAATAATAATAAAAACAAGAAGTTACAACCTTTAAAGAAAGCTCAATAAAAAGAACGCCACCGCTGGGACTCGAACCCTAGACCTCTCGCTTACACACAAACTCCCATGACCATCTAGCTATTTTCAATTTTCTGATTTAATACCCTTTCTATTATTTAAAACCCGAAATTTTATATCATCTTCTTCTTCATAAACAACTAGTCAATTCAATCACCATTTCAAGCTTAGTAACAATTAAAAAATTAACTTTAATACTTAATATTCAACATAGAGACTAGTATTTGTGAGTAATTGAATTAAACAAAAAAAATGTATATATATACACTAACAGCTCGTCGCTGTATGTATATAAAAAAAATATTGCTTTTGATATTTAGGCTGTTATAGACAAGGGTTAAAACATGATTTGTGTTTAAAATCATTCCTAGAAAGTATATCAATCGTCAATTTAACCTGAAACGTAAACACCAATTCGAATTTCCTTAAGAACATGATGGTTGACTTTTTATTTTAAAAGTTTGACTCAAAAATTCGAGTTCGATACTCTGAATTGAAAGTTGAGATTTTAAATAAAGCTTACATGAATGATTCCTAACACTTCTGCATTATTGGATTTTTAAAACTGATTCAATTCTTAATTCTTGCCATAAAGTAAAAAAATGCAGGGAACCGTTTGATAAAGAAAGAAAAAAAAATAAATCAAACTCCCTTTTTCGATTGTGGTTGCTGAAAGCCAGTTAATACATGGTTGTAGTCAACAAATTCAATCACAAGAAACCAAATTTTAAAAGCAGAAAATGAAAGGTAACCATTATTGTACGATTAATGATCATGTATCTAATATTTTGTATTTGACTGTTTAATCGAATATATATATATATATATATATATATATATATATATATATATATATATATATATATATATATATATATATATATATATATATATATATATATATATATATATGATGTCGACTTATAACAGCAATCCAGACAAAATTTTTAATCAGATATAGTCTATTAGGATATAACAGATTCCATTTATTTAGTTGTTTAGTTTATATATATATATATTTTTTAATAATACTCCGTAGTACTTTTAGTAAAGAAAAAAATAAATAAATAATAATACTGAAATATTATTAAATAACATACTAATACTGTTAATAGTAATTATCATAATAATAATAATATTTAGAATAATTATGCTAATAGTTAAAATAATGGTTTTAAATGATATTATTAATGATCACATAAGTAAATTGTATTATTTATAATAATAATAATAATAATAATGATAGTATATATTAATAATAATGATTCTTGAATATAATACTTGTGATATCAAGTTACATGTTTCAATTATATATATAGGTATATACATATATATTATATAATATTAATAATACAAATAATAATATTAATATTAATACAATAATGGGAGTAGTTCTAACAAAATTGATATAACAAATTATTACTTTCAATCTCATGTGTATATACTATATATTAAATTAATAATACTGGTATCAATATTAGTAATAAAATAATATAATAACTATATTTTAATTTGTAATTAAGTTTAATATGATAATATTACATTTATTAATTATGTAATACTTATACTATATAATAACATATTCTGAATATTTAATATTTACATATATTATATTTATATTACTATATTCATATGATATCAATTGTGTACAGAATTCATATATATTTCTATATTTATTTTGATAACATCTTAATTATATGTATATTACTTAACATATTTAATTCAAATGATTAAATGGTGTTATATTAATTTCAATTAATATATATATTTATATATATATTTACATATCTATATTTATTTTATATATATATTTTTACACAGTTGTTCGTGAATCGTCGGGAACAGTCAAAGGGTAATTGATTACATGAACACAGTTTCAAAGTTTTCGAGACTCAACATTACAGACTTTGTTTATCGTGTAGGAAACATATAAAGATTAAAGTTTAAATTTAGTCGGAAATTCCTGGGTCATCACAGTACCTACCCGTTAAAGAAATTTCGTCCCGAAATTTGAGTGAGGTGGTCATGGCTAACAATAAAAATATTTTCATGACAAATATGAGTTGATAACTTGAGTTTTATCATCAATGAGTAATATGGATAAAAATAATTCGATTATTTGAAGCGTATGAATGAAGTTATCACAAAAGATCGAGATGAAAAAAATGGAGATTTTCCATAACTTTTGACGTAGTCGCGATTGAATTCCGGAATTCAAGGGATTTAAAGAAAAACTTCGAAATCTGAGAGATTTGATTCTTCGGCGAATAAGGAGATTAAGATCTCAATAATTAAATACGGTGATATGCTTCGATTACTCTGTCTGATATTTCCGGTATAAATTAAACTCTTCCGTTTCATTATTCTCACCATTCCTATACTTTCTTTCTTAGTCCATACATCCAAAAGATTGTGAAATGCTTAATCCCGTTCTAATCCTTGATGTTTTCTTAATCATCATTTCTGTCGTCCTTCTTTTCAATCTTCCACCAGAAGAATCTGTTTACTCCCACTATTACCTTGGGGTAATACTATTCTTAATTATACCATGTCTTTATATTGTTATTCGTATTAATATCCACGGTTTGTAACCTCCGTGTTGTTATTGGGATTTATATTTTCTCATATATTTTGGAGCTTTGTCCCTTCGTTTCTTCTTCTTGCGATTAAACACCGCTTGTAATGGTTCAGAATTCGCAGATATAAACTTCAGAATGAACATTGTTAATGTTCTAAGAAGGAAATCGTAATGGCACGATTTGATTTGTCAAATTACCAGAATCACTGAGAATAGAACTATCAAGAATATATTTTCTTGATATGTTCAGAAGTTAATTTGCATGAAAGAGTTATGTAACATGGCACGTGATGACGATATGTTCTATGAATCATCACGTTCCATTAGAAACTTAGCATGACTTACTGTAATATAATCACGTTGATCAAGTGTCATTATATTATACTAACTCATGCATCAGTTCCCAACACTACTCCAGAAGTCATTCATAATTTAAACACGAATTTTAAAGAAATTTAGAAACTAAAATGGTTTCCTTTTTGATGTAATACGGATAGCACGAAGAGATAACTAATTTCGGACAAGAAGAGTTATGAAAATATCCTCAGAAATATCGAAGATATTTATGATGATATTTTGGGATTTCTAAGTTCGATGGTTGATGAAGAAGATTTTCTGCAAGATTTTAACGTGGGTATGGAGCAAGATATTCTCTAAAGATTTCATCAGATCCAGAATTACCTGGATTCTTTGAATATAGGATTTGGTTCTTGTATTTGTCCTTAGTCTCCTTCGTGGTTAGTTCAATCCGTTTTCCAGTTCCAACTTTTCTGAGCTTTTCCAACATACTATTCTTTATCATCAAACTTCCAGCGATTAAGGTCGTTTGTGGTTGCCTACAGTTTTCTGCTGCTTCATTCAGCTTTTTTTTTTTTAAAATTTCAGAGCAATAATTCGCAGACTGGGTGCTTTTTAGAATTTCAGAATGGAAGATCATAATTCTAAGAGATAAGGTTTATATGTATACTTATAACTGTTGATGTAGACATGCTGCGAGATTTCAAAATACTGATTGCTAATTCCCGGCAATTGGTATGGCAGTTCTCGTTACAAGATGCAGATGAGTTGTAACGACCCGTCAAAATCGCTATTGACGCGGCACGTTAATCATTGATTCCACAGTGAGGTTTTGACCTCTATATGATACGTTTTGATAAAATATTGCATTCATTAAAATAAGTGACTTTCTAAACATAGAAAGTTATAAACATGTGGGCGAGTGCTTAGGTATAAGCAAAACCCCAAAATACATAAGTCTTTAATTTACAGGTTGACATTACAGTCCAATTATTTATTACACAACGCAGTTTTATTTTGAATGCAATAAACTTTGTACAAAGCATGAGAGACTCCATGTAGGCAACAAGCACATCACAGCGGAAGCATTCTAAGGACCTGAGAATAAAACATGCTAAAAAGTCAACACGGATGTTGGTGAGTTATAGGTTTAATTGCTCGAGTCATAAACATATATAAAGATAGACCACAAGATTTCATCAAAAGTTTATCAATAGATTCTACGTAACAGAGCACCCTGGTAACTAAACTTAACGCTATAGTGATAATTACCCCATTCGTTTTAATACGCGCAAACCAACGTGTCTTAAACTCAAATAACATACGTCCGTTAAAAGGCTAGCGCTCTAGCTCGGACGGGGATGTCAAGCCCTATGGATCCATATACAATTATTCGCGCCCACCAGTCCATATCCTATGTACTGGCAGCTACTAGTTACCAAAGCTAAGGGATTTTCGGTTTAACTCAGTGTAGAATTTTGTATGTACTTGTGTCTTATTGCGTTTAAAATAAATTGCATGTATTCTCAGCCCAAAAATATTTAAAGTATTTAAAAAGGGAGACTATAACTCACAGTTCAATATTGCGATTCAATATTGTAGGCAAATTGCGTAGACGTAATGATGGTAGACGACTGTATGGTTGGCCTTGGATTCAAGAACAATACCCCGAATAATACCTAATATTTCCTTAGCTTAAAGCGGTTTGAAACCCGAATTAAAAACACCCTCGTATATACCTTATTATTATTAAACTTAAATTTAAAATTATAATTATAATATAAATATAAATATTGAGAGTTTAATTTGAAAGAGTTCGTCGAACAAACTGCGTATTTATATTACTTTTCGATTTACTGTAGCTCATACGATCGCATGAGTTTTCAGTGTTTTTGCCATGCGATCGCATGGCCGCCTTTTCCGTTTTTGTTTGCTAGTTCGTCGACATCAAATAGTGTTTACTGTAGCAATAGTGTTTACTGTAGCAAATAGTGTTTTACTGTAGCAAATAGTATTTACTGTAGCACTGTAGCAAAATACGGTTTCACTGTAGCAAATAGTGTTTTACTGTAGCAAATAGTGTTTTACTGTAGCAAAGTAATTTTTACTGTAGCAACTAGGGTTTTACTGTAGGAAAGTCGTTTTTACTTGTACATATATATATATATATATATATATACATACATATAATTGTTCATGAATCGTTGAGAGTAGTCAAAGGTAATTGTATATATGAAACAGTTCTAAAATTTTGAGACTCACTCTAACAGACTTTGTTTAACGTGCCAAAATAATAAATCGTATAGAGAATTGGTTTAAATTAGTCGAAATTTTTCGGGTCATCACAGTACCTCCCCGTTAAAGAAAATTTCGTCCCGAAATTTTGAGTAGTACCTGTTTCATGAGCGATATCAGTGAACAAATGTGGATACTTTTGCTTCATTTGATCTTCACGTTCCTAAGTAAACTCGGGTCCTCGTCTTGCGTTCCAACGAACTCTAACTATCGGTATTTTGCTTTGTTTTAATTGTTTGACCTCACGGTCCATGATTTCAACAGGTTCTTCGACAAAATGGAGTTTATCATTAATTCGTATTTCGTCAAGAGGAATTACGACATCCTCTTCAGCTAAACATTTCTTCAAATTTGACACGTGAAATGTGTCGTGAACACTACTAAGTTCTTGCGGTAGCTTTAATCGATAAGCAACTGCTCCAATTCTTTCGGTGATTTCAAAGGGTCCTACGTACCTAGGACTTAGCTTTTCTCGTTTACCGAATCGTACAATGCCTTTACAGGGTGACACTTTCAACATGACTTTGTCGCCCACTTGAAATTCTAGCGGTTTTCTTCTTACATCAGCATAACTCTTTTGGTGACTCATGGCCGTTTTCAATCGCTGTTGTATTTGAATGATCTTTTCGGTGGTTTCATGAATAATTTCTGATCCAGTAAGTTGTCTTTCTCCTACTTCACTCCAACAGATAGGAGATCTGCACTTTCTACCGTAAAGTGCTTCAAATGGCGCTGCGTTGATGCTCGTATGATAGCTGTTATTGTATGAAAATTCTGCCAAAGGTAAGTGTCGATCCCAACTGGTTCCAAAGTCAATCACGCATGCCCGTAACATGTCTTCCAATGTTTGTATTGTTCTTTCACTTTGACCATCTGTCTGTGGGTGATAAGCGGTGCTCATATCTAATCGAGTTCCCAATGCTTTTTGTAATGATTGCCAAAAACGTGATGTGAATCGGGTGTCGCGATCAGATATGATGGAGATGGGTACACCATGCCTGGAAACTACTTCCTTCAAATATAGGCGTGCTAATTTCTCCATACTGTCTGTCTCCTTTATTGGTAGGAAGTGAGCTGATTTAGTTAGACGATCAACTATCACCCAAATAGTATCATGACTACTTGCAGTCCTTGGCAATTTCGTAATGAAATCCATGGTTATTCTTTCCCATTTCCACTGCGGAATTTCTGGTTGTTGCAGTAATCCTGACGGCTTTTGGTGCTCAGCTTTAACCTTTGCACACGTCAAACATTTGCTTACATAAGTAGCAATTTCTGTCTTCATATTAGGCCACCAATAGAACTTCTTGAGATCGTGGTACATTTTCCCATTTCCTGGGTGAATTGAGTACCTCGTTTTGTGTGCTTCATCTAGTACTAGTTGCCTTAGGTTACCATGTCTTGGTACCCATATCCTACCAGCAAAATACAGGGTTCCATCGGCTTTTACTTCAAGTTGTTTTTCTAACCCTTTGCTCATTTCACCTTTTTCGTTTTCTTCTTTTAAAGTTTCTAATTGTGCTGCTTGAATTTGCTTTGTGAGATCAGTACGAATTGTAATATTCAAAGCTCGGACCCTAAGAGGTTTTACTCTTTCTTTTCGACTTAGGGCATCAGCTACAACATTAGCCTTTCCGGGGTGGTAACGGATTTCACAATCGTAATCGTTTAACAACTCTACCCAGCGACGTTGCCTCATATTGAGTTGTTTTTGATCAAAAATATGTTGAAGACTCTTATGGTCGGTGTACACTGTACACTTGGTGCCATATAGATAGTGTCTCCATATTTTGAGTGCAAAAACTACTGCTCCAAGTTCCAAATCGTGCGTTGTATAGTTCTTTTCATGAATTTTTAGTTGTCGTGAGGCATATGCGATAACTTTTGTGCGTTGCATTAATACACATCCTAAACCTTGGCGCGAAGCATCACAATAGATCACAAAATCATCATTTCCTTCCGGTAATGACAAAATGAGTGCAGACGTTAACTTCTTCTTTAGTAACTGGAATGAGGATTCCTGTTCCGTGGACCAATCATACTTCTTTCCCTTTTGAGTCAATGCAGTTAAGGGTTTGGCGATTCTAGAGAAATCTTGAATGAATCTTCGGTAGTAACCAGCAAGACCTAAGAATTGGCGGATTTGTGTTGGAGTCTTCGGTGTTTCCCATTTACTAATGGCTTCGATCTTGGCGGGGTCAACTTTAATTCCATGTTTACTGACAACATGGCCCAAAAATTGTACTTCTTGTAACCAGAAATCACACTTCGAAAATTTTGCGTACAATTCTTCTTTCTTGAGTATCTCTAGTACCAGTCTTAAGTGTTGCTCATGTTCTTCCTTGTTCTTCGAGTAAATCAATATGTCGTCGATAAAAACAATGACAAATTTGTCTAAATACGGTCTACAGATGCGATTCATTAGATCCGTGAATACTGCTGGAGCATTAGTCAATCCAAAAGGCATGACTAAAAATTCATAGTGACCGTAACGGGTTCTGAACGCTGTTTTAGGAACATCTTCTTCCTTCACTCTCAGCTGATGATATCCGGAGCGTAGATCAATCTTAGAATAAACACTTGATCCTTGCAATTGATCAAACAAATCATCAATCCTCGGTAATGGGTACCGATTCTTGATCGTTAATTTATTTAATTCTCGGTAATCTATGCACATTCTCATAGATCCATCCTTCTTCTTGACGAACAGAATAGGAGCACCCCAAGGTGAAAAACTAGGACGAATAAATCCACGGTCCGATAATTCTTGCAACTGGTCTTGTAATTCTTGCATTTCTGAAGGTGCAAGTCTATATGGAGATCGGGCTACAGGTGCAGCTCCTGGTATGAGATCAATCTGGAATTCTACACATCTGTGTGGAGGTAGCCCCGGTAATTCTTCTGGAAATACTCCGGGATATTCTCTTACAACCGGCATGTCATTAATGCTTCTTTCTTCAGTATCGATCTTCTTTACGTGTGCCAGAATAGCATAACAACCTTTTCTTATAAGTTTCTGGGCCTTCATACAGCTGATAAAGTTCAGCTTTGAGTTGCTCTTCTCCCCATAAATCATTAATGACGTTTCATCCTTACGAGGGATGCGGATTGCTTTCTCAGCGCAAACAACTTCCGCTCTTGTTTTGGACATCCAGTCCATGCCAACGATTACATCAAAACTTCCTAGTTCTACTGGTATCAAATCGATTTTGAAGGTTTCACCAGCGAGATTCATTTCGCAACCATGGCAAATTTTATCGCCTTTTATCAGTTTACCATTAGCTAATTCAATAGTATATTTATCGTCTAGAGGTAATGATGCACATTTTAGTTTAAAACTAAAGTCTTTACACATATAACTTCTATCAGCACCCGTATCAAACATAATAGAAGCTAGTTGATTATTAACGGTAAACGTACCCGTGACAAGATTAGGATCCTCACGTGCTTTACTGGCACTAACATTAAATGCCCTCCCACGTGCGGGTTCTTTGTTCTTCTCCTTATCAGGGCATTGATTTATAAAGTGACCAGACTTCCCGCATCCATAACATTTCTTGACATCGGTCAATTTTGTCTTTACTTCAGAAACGGTGGCATAACAATCTTTCGCCACATGTCCTTTCTTGTTGCACTTATCACAGACCACTTGGCAATAGCCTGCATGATGTGTGTAACACCTTTTGCAGAACGGATGAGGTCCCTTATAGTGTGGACTTGCAGTTGCCCCATCTTGTTTACCTTTAAAAGTTTCTTGTTTCTTCAGGTGAGTACTTTTGCCCTTATAGTCTTCCCATTTCCTCTTTCCTTCAGTTGTCTTGACTTCGGTAATTGGTGCCTTAATCGAACTCTCTGTGATCTGGTCCATGAGTTGGTGTGCCATTGTCATGGCTTCCTGCATCGTATTCGGTTTGGACGATGTAACATTTCCTTTGATATTGATCGATAAACCGTCAATATACATTTCTATCTTTCGTTTCTCATTTGGCACCAATTCGGGACACAATAAGGCTAGTTCCATGAAACGCTTTTCATAGTTATTGAGATTCGCGCCGATAACCTTCAGATTACGTAACTCAGATTCCATTTTTCTGATCTCGTTTCGAGGACAGTACTCCTCGATTAGCATCTTTTTCAGTTCTTCCCAAGAGATATCATATGCCGTATCTATTCCTTCTGCTTTAGCATAATTGTTCAACCAAGTAAGTGCACCATCTTGCAACGTGCACGAAGCATACTTTGACTTGTCTCCGTTCGCACAATTACTGATTTTGAAAACGGACTCCATCTTTTCAAACCATCGGGTTAGACCGACTGGTCCCTCAGTTCCACTAAACGTCTGTGGTTTGCATCCTTGAAAAGTTTTGTATGAGCATCCATTTCGTGAATTTGTGTTTACGGCTGCTGCTTTAGCTGCTGCTTCGGTTGTTGCTTTAGCTGCTTCGGTTGCAGCAATTCTTTCATTCACACGTTTCTCGACTAGTTGCTCAAACTCAGCATCCGACATTTGAGACATGTTTCTTCAATAAACACAACAGATATAATTTAATCATATAGAATATTATAGGAAAAATGAGTTGTCAATAGTTAATCGTAGCATATTAATAATATGAACCGATTATTATAAAAGCCTTTTCTTCTTATTAGCATTTTATAATTATTTCTAGGGTATTACCTACCCGTTAAGTTCATACATAATAGCTAGTACAAGGAATTAACCACTAAAATCCTAATAATATTCCACTATGAAAATTATAGCGATTTACTACATTATTATGTAATAATAATAATAATAAGTAGTAATAATACAAATAATCATTCCATGCATTTATTATTAATAAACCAAAATAATACAATACCATACAATACTGATATTTTACATATGCTTATTTTACATAACAAGATAGAGTAGCACACATAAGCAATAAAATATCGCATGGAAGATTTATGGTTGCGAGGTCGTTCATTCAGAACTATCAGAAACTTCTTCCCATTTGGTTCTCTCTGCCAATTGTTTGTGTGCACATGGTCCGACAGACATCCTGGCAGTGTATTTTATTTTTAGTTGGGGTTTTGAGGTACCCGTTGCCTCAGTGGGTTTAATACAATAAGGGTGGTTACGGATCGAATGGTCCTGTTCTTTTTTAATAATTAAGGACATTTTATTATTGTGGTTGTTTTTATTATCTATAGCAAGTTGGAATTTCTCCTTAGTGATCTCTTTTATTTCATTAGCGAAATCCTCCTCCTTACTGATCTCGTCTGATGACGAACTGTCTGAGTCATGTGTAGGAGAATATGATGACGAACTGCAAGAATATGTACCGGTGGTCATGAACCGAAATCTGCCAGGCGTAATCGGCACAACCCGCCCGTCGGCGGTATATCTGGACCAATGTCCATATTTGTTTAGAAATGGACGATCCTCGTTTACTCCAGGGATCATGGGTCCATGCCAACGATACTGTGGCTCCTGAAAACTAAAGCTGGGTGGAGCTGGAACCTCCTCTGGGTTTACCGGGAGTTGAGATTCCCCGGCTAACACAATTTCTTCTTTAATAGGTATTGGAACGCCCTTTTCAGTTGTGGATAGAATAGATTCAGTGTCCGATTCCGAGTCGTACAAAATGATAGGATTATAGGAAGTCATCTATCACATAATTGAAACAACAATTACGTTAGCATATAAATATATCACATATAATGTTTTTGACCAAATAATAAGCAAAAATCAGTAACAACAGATATGGTCATAGTCCAGACTCACTAATGCATCCTAACAATTACCAGTTAAACACACTAATGTAATTTCTGGTTCCCTATGACCTCAAGCTCTGATACCAACTGTAACGACCCGTCAAAATCGCTATTGACGCGGCACGTTAATCATTGATTCCACAGTGAGGTTTTGACCTCTATATGATACGTTTTGATAAAATATTGCATTCATTAAAATAAGTGACTTTCTAAACATAGAAAGTTATAAACATGTGGGCGAGTGCTTAGGTATAAGCAAAACCCCAAAATACATAAGTCTTTAATTTACAGGTTGACATTACAGTCTAATTATTTATTACACAACGCAGTTTTATTTTGAATGCAATAAACTTTGTACAAAGCATGAGAGACTCCATGTAGGAAACAAGCACATCACAGCGGAAGCATTCTAAGGACCTGAGAATAAAACATGCTAAAAAGTCAACACGGATGTTGGTGAGTTATAGGTTTAATTGCTCGAGTCATAAACATATATAAAGATAGACCACAAGATTTCATCAAAAGTTTATCAATAGATTCTACGTAACAGAGCACCCTGGTAACTAAACTTAACGCTATAGTGATAATTACCCCATTCGTTTTAATACGCGCAAACCAACGTGTCTTAAACTCAAATAACATACGTCCGTTAAAGGCTAGCGCTCTAGCTCGGACGGGGATGTCAAGCCCTATGGATCCATATACAATTATTCGCGCCCACCAGTCCATATCCTATGTACTGGCAGCTACTAGTTACCAAAGCTAAGGGATTTTCGGTTTAACTCAGTGTAGAATTTTGTATGTACTTGTGTCTTATTGCGTTTAAAATAAATTGCATGTATTCTCAGCCCAAAAATATTTAAAGTATTTAAAAAGGGAGACTATAACTCACAGTTCAATATTGCGATTCAATATTGTAGGAAAATTGCGTAGACGTAATGATGGTAGACGACTGTATGGTTGGCCTTGGATTCAAGAACAATACCCCGAATAATACCTAATATTTCCTTAGCTTAAAGCGGTTTGAAACCCGAATTAAAAACACCCTCGTATATACCTTATTATTATTAAACTTAAATTTAAAATTATAATTATAATATAAATATAAATATTGAGAGTTTAATTTGAAAGAGTTCGTCGAACAAACTGCGTATTTATATTACTTTTCGATTTACTGTAGCTCATGCGATCGCATGAGTTTTCAGTGTCTTTGCCATGCGATCGCATGGCCGCCTTTTCCGTTTTTGTTTGCTAGTTCGTCGACATCAAATAGTGTTACTGTAGCAAATAGTGTTTACTGTAACAAATAGTGTTTTACTGTAGCAAATAGTGTTTACTGTAGCAAATAGTGTTTACTGTAGCAAATCACTGTAGCACTGTAGCAATGTAGCAAATACGGTTTCACTGTAGCAAAATACGGTTTTCACTGTAGCACTGTAGCAAATACGGTTTCACTGTAGCAAATAGTGTTTTACTGTAGCAAATAGTGTTTTACTGTAGCAAAGTAATTTTTACTGTAGCAACTAGGGTTTTACTGTAGGAAAGTCGTTTTTACTTGTACATATATATATATATACATACATATAATTGTTCATGAATCGTTGAGAGTAGTCAAAGGTAATTGTATATATGAAACAGTTCTAAAATTTTGAGACTCACTCTAACAGACTTTGTTTAACGTGCCAAAATAATAAATCGTATAGAGAATTGGTTTAAATTAGTCGAAATTTTTCGGGTCATCACATGAGTACATGATAGGGTTTTAATGAACAAATATAATGGTTTTTCGGAGACACTTTAAGCCGATGAGTAATGAAGTTGATGGTAGGTTTTCTGCTAATGTGATAGGATATAAACGGTTCTCCGGTAACGATGACGAAAGGTAGCCTTATATATCATGGTTATAATAAAGTTAATCCGAATGAAAAGTCGAAGTTGACTTGCGGAAGCTGTGACAAAATTGGCTAATTTGGAAAGGAATTGCAAAGTTATTTTTGGTAATAACAACACCAAAGGAGTTAGCACAGATACGTGTTAAACGTTTACTCAGGTTCCGAGAGTTTTTCAGGTGCATAACTATATGCATAAATCTTTTCTTCCGTAAATGAAGTGCAGTTGGTTCATCCTCTCGATTGAGGTGTTTTCAAGAATCATGAAAGGTTTGAACGCAGATTGTAATCGTCAAGATACAAATGAGGTTTAGGATGAAATCAAGTGGCAAACTTGAGGAATTGTTTAGTTTCATATATTATAATCAATATTTTAATTCATTTTAATTGTCCAATGTTATTAGTCCACAGTAGATAGTCCATAGTTGACAGTCCAATAATTCATATATAGTTTAATATATAATATTCGAATTAATTAATATGTATCGTGACCCGTGTACATGTCTCAGACTCGATCACAACTCAAATTATATATATTATTGTAGAATTAACCTCAACCCTATATAGAGAACTCGTTCATTACTGCATATAGAGTGTCTATGGTTATTCCAAATAATATATATAAATGCGTCGATATGATATGTCAAAACCTTGTATACGTGTCCCGATATTTAAAGTGCGTAAAATAAATAACAGAAATTAAATAACGATAAATAAAGTGCGTAAAGTAAATAACAGAAATTAAATGACGATAAATAAAATTGCGAGAATGTAAATTGCGATAAATAAACTGCGATAAATAAAATGTAATCAGTTAGCTAGGAACAGTTAACTAGGATTTTGTTAGCGTGGATTCTTAACAAAATTTTCTCATGGTTAATTTGTTTGTTTCTAACAAATTTTTATTTTTGTCCAATGTTTTCTTCATTATGCCACTTGTTGGATTCTGATAGATCAAAATCCAAATATGAAATTGAATGAAAAGGGTTATTCTGCGGTGAACGGATATGTATATCGGTGGTTGTAAGTAGGATATTAAATGACCGTTGAATCAGATTCGAAGAGTGTACAGTGTAACTTATTAATGTGAAATCTAAATATTCCTCGGGTATTACCTACCCGTTAAAATATTTTCACCATTAACAGTTTGTACAAAAGAATTTTTAATTACAATCTTTATGAAAACATACTTAAATATATATTTTCTTCAGATGTAATTATAGATTTAATGAGTTAATATAGTATTAATCTCATTTGATTTACCGTTAGAACTAAGATACATAATCTAAAAAACATTAGAGATTACATAATCGCCATGTCGAACGAAGATAAAATAGATAGAACGATACGTAGAACGATGATCATGCTCATGGTACAGAATGTGATATTGAGGCAAGGATTGTTGATGATACAGGTGCTGTTACTGATGGTACCGTTGGTGTCGGTGATGTTGCTGAAGCTGGTAAGTTTTGCACCATGTTCTCCAAATTGATTACTCGAGCGCGAAGCTCGTTGACTTCTTCGATTACTCCGGGATGATTGTCGGTCGGAAAGAGCGGATGAATAAGGTTTAGAATCTGAGTTATGATATAGTCGTGGCGAGATATTCGGGAAATGAGGGTGAAAATGGTGTTACGAACAGGTTCGCTGGTAAGTGCTTCAGGTTCTTCTCTAAAAGGTGAATTCGGTTAGTGGAAGGGATCGCCTTCTGCGTGTCTCCATTAATTAAGTCGACTACGAATCCATCAGATGAATTGGGGATGGATGATTGGTTGATTTATTCTGGTGACGTTGCTTCCGGAGCTTAGATGATTATCCATTCGGAATAACTGTCGGGATAACTATCGGAATAGCTGCCGGAATCCGAGGGACTCGAACTAGTTGAAGGATTCATCTCGTACGATCAGATGAAGGATTTTCGATAAGAAATAGATTATAGGATGTAGATTAGTATCCTACAATACATAATTTACATATGCATATATAATACTAAAATCTCATAAGTTACGGAGGAATCTACGGAAGCTGTCAGGTAAAGGTAATAGTAACAGATACGCTAAGATATGAATTAGCAGATATGCCAAGATATGAATTTTTCTATACACTATTAATGTAATCAATGAAGTAAGATGTGTCTAGACTAAGAATGATAAGCAGGTAATTTCCTAAGGATGATAAGCAGATGATTTTCGACACGAAATGATAAGAAAAACTTTTGACATGCAGGCACGGTCGAAGTCCAGACTCACTAATGCATCCTAACAACTATCAGTTAGACACACTAATTTAAGACATGGTTCGCTAAGACCACCGCTCTGATACCAACTGAAACGCCCCGTCCTAATCCATCCGGACGAAGTCCATATCGATTATAAATGATTCATAATAGTTGATTTCATCGCGAGGTACTTGACCTCTAAATGATACATTTTACAAACATTGCATTCGTTTTTAAAAGACAAACTTTCATTTCATTGAAAGCTGACAGGTATGCATACCATTTCATAATATTCAACTATAAATGACCTAATCCGTCATTTGCTTAATAATAATCTCTAATGAACTTCAACGACTCGAATGCAACGTCTTTTGAAATATGTCATGAATGACTCCAAGTAATATCCTTAAAATGAGCTAATGCACAGCGGAAGATTTCTTTCAAACCTGAGAATAAACATGCTTTCAAATGTCAACCAAAAGGTTGGTGAGTTCATTAGTTTATAGTAATCATTTCATTTTCATCATTTTAATAGACCACAAGATTTTAAATATTATAAAACGTGCAGAAGTCCCATTCCAACTGCACAAAAAAATATCTTTCATATGAAGAACACCTGGTGAGGATTCAAAATATAATAGTAACCATCTGTGCCGGTCTCTCACCCCACGGCTGAATACATGTACCTTCAAAATATAGAACCTTTGTGCCGGTCTTTACACCCCACGGTTGAACACATGTTTATAAAATATAGGCCAACCGGTGCCAAAATGTCATAAATAATAAACCATCCACTCGGCTCGAGAGCTCATACACTCTAACGGAAATCGGGGGCTAATGCGTGTCATAATAATCAACCCCAATCCCAGATAATTCTATCATAGAATGCAGTTAAAGTACTTGTGTCTATTGCGTCAAACATTTATAAATGCGCATGTATTCTCAGTCCCGAAAATGTAAAGAGTAAAAAGGGAATCAAATGAAACTCACCTAATGTATTTTGTAGTAAAAATACATAGAACGACATTGAATAAGTATAGGGTTGACCTCGGATTCACGAACCTATATCATTTGTATATATATTAATACACATAATCGTAGTCAAATAAGTTTATCTATCATATTATTAATAATCATACTTGTTATATTATGTGTTATATAAATACATTTAATATACTTACATTATATATTTTATATCACTAATATTCATTATAACATTTTGATAATTCCAATTTATATTAAGGTTTATGTATAAATAACAAAATATATGTGCCAGCTCCCATAGTGTGACGGGCGGTGTGTACAAGGCCCGGGAACGGATTCACCGCCGTATGGCCTTTGTCATTTGATCCAATAGTGTTCCATTAGATAGGAATAGATTTGATATATTTCATCTCTTCAACAAGTTTAGTAATGAGCATAACGGCCCTATTGTTCCGATGGAGAGAGGAACCTATGATTAGCTTTTCGGGAAATTTCCAAACGAACAATTTCAACGAAATCTTTCAGGGCTGTTGTAATTCTATGCTACCAGCGGGAATTCGAGTCTCACCAGGTTAAATAGGACTAGAATTGCGGAATTTCTACGTGAATCAAGATCTATAAAAGGAAGTTTTCCAATCACTGACGATACATTCCGTACCTTGCGAAAAAACCGATCCTTATCATTTGATTGAATAGTTGACCCAGCCCCTTGTTATTGGTTCACAGTCAATAACATCTTCACCATCTAAAGTAACAATGAGTCGAGTAGTCTATTTTATATCATAAAGGATTCCTCTTCTAAAAAAAAAAATCCTTTTTTGTAAGTAGAAGTTATTTAAAACTCTTATGTTAATCAATCAATCGAGTAATATGCATGAAGCCGTCAACTATTTTACGGAATGCGTGACTTGAAAAAAAAGAAGGGATAACAAAAAGAAGTGGTAATGGGAGCAAAACCTGCTTGATTTAGATCGGGAAAATCGTGTGGTTTTATGAAACCATGTGCTATGGCTCAATCCGTAGTCAATCCTAATTTCCGGTAGATATATATTTATCATTGATTGATTAGTAGGAGGCTAATTGTAACCATATACATATAAAATGACAGCAATGGAATGCCAATCCCCGGCCCTTCTCCGACCCTTACTGCCCAACCTGAGAGCGGACAGCTAATGCGTTCCACTTATTGAATACGTTGTTGACAATGTTTA
Organism: Rutidosis leptorrhynchoides; assembly: GCF_046630445.1. Taxonomy (NCBI): domain Eukaryota; kingdom Viridiplantae; phylum Streptophyta; class Magnoliopsida; order Asterales; family Asteraceae; genus Rutidosis; species Rutidosis leptorrhynchoides. The sequence goes on from NC_092333.1 coordinate 708,772,092, forward strand.
CAATGAAACTTAGCATTAGCATTTTTCAAACTTTATATGAAAAGTTCTTAATGTTAATTGAGTGCCCGGTTCTCCAATCGATTGACCTGCAATAATACCTACAGCTTCTCCCAATTCCACCAAGCCATTTTTTATTAACATAATGACACCGAGCCCTTATTGCAGCCCATGCTACTGAATCAGCTTCTTTATTTTTTGTGCAAAAGCTTCTAATTCTGCGAATTGTGCCAGTTCCAATTTTAATTTACCGGCTACTTGTTGAACCACAAGAATCCTTAGTTAGAATTAGAATGGGATTCCAACTCAGCACCTTTTGAGTGAGATTTTTATGTAAGAACTATAGCATTTCGTAATTTATTGGAAAATCCACTTTGATTCTCTATCAACCAATAATGTGGGACCATTAACA